>NW_022900918.1:40449118-40476715 GCF_012274545.1 Fukomys damarensis
CCAAACTTCTGTAGCAAAATCTAAATCAAGCCGGATAGAATTGGCATGAACACCAGACAAGACCTCAATGTCCAATGACAACTGATTAGTTGCATTTAGAAATGTCCGATTCCAAGACCCTCGCAACAATGAAGAAAGTCGTCTAACTTCCTCAGAATGGTTTTTGACAGGAAAGGGAGTAGAGCTGTTGAAATCTGGAATCACAGTCCAATCGAGTATGCAACCATAATCCTTCAACTACTTCATTTAATAAGTCCATTTGTTGCTGAAATATAGCCAAACCAGTTCCAATGAATCCTTGTTCTGGACAATAAAGTCTCCGCTTGTGCACCAAGACACATCCTGGAGTTCTCTCTGCTGCTTCAATGTTGGGGTCCCAATTCGGTCTCCAGATTCAAGCTATTCAGGGATAGCAGCGGATCTATAAATATACCTGTAACCATAAGTAGGTGGAGCAGAAGAGAAGGAGAATACCTGGACCAAAAGGTTATTCTCATAAACAATATGCTGGAAAACCTACATGGTCAAACAATATGAATACATTTTGTATACCAGATAGGAATTCTTATGTCCTGAAATGTAGCTTTCTATCAATAGGATCTTCCTTTTTTTTTTAACAGAAAATAACCATCAGAAACATATTACAATAATATATTTATAATTCAGACCTTTGAAAATAGCCAATTAAACATTTTTAACAACATATTTAACAAGATATATCTTTTTATAAGGCTATAAAAATTATTTTGGTGGCTCCCATTAGTGAACAAAGATCAGAATAAATTTTCTGAGTAGCTGCTTCTTTATTTACCAACAGGAGCGTATCCAAACTTAAAGATTTGTATTTACTTATATTTAAGTTTTTTATTTGATCCTATAAAGCCAGGTTGTAGAAATCAACAATCTATTTATATTTGACATCATCTTGATCAAGAACATACAAACATCTTTGAACATTTAAGACAGACAAACATAACACTTAAGACAGACATATAAGACAATTTTAACGAGTGTACTCAGATGGTTTTGGCCAATTGAATTATAAAATCTTTTTGTTATGACTAGTCAAAATTTTTGCAGATCAAAATTAACAGAGATCTCTTGTAGAATTAGGGTTAAAGGAATGAAAGCTCTTCTTGACTGTAAATGATTTTTACACACCTCTATACACTTAGGGCTTCTGGTCTTGTATATCTTTCTTTACCTGTTTTTAACAAGATGCAAAAGCATAAGTCTTACTTATAGCTTTCCTAATATTTTTCTGTCTCATTTACTATTAATGTTCTATTCTACCTGTTTTTAACAAGATGCAAAAGCATAAGTCTTACTTATAGCTTTCCTAATATTTTTCTGACTCATTTACTATTAATGTTCTATTTGTGGACGTAAGCACATAAGATGGAAAAGCAGGAAGAATTAGCTCTTAGGAGGAGCCTTCACAATCTTTATCTTTAAGGGATTAACAGAGTTTGTAACAACATCCCACAAAGTAACACCGGAAGATTGTCTTTGGTCCTTAACCCTTCATGCACCTCGTCTAAGGCTTCCAAGATTTCCTTTTTGGTTGGCGTCCTGAGAGCTGCGTTTAACAAAGTCCAATAAAGAGGAGCACCTTCTGGAAAATGATTGGGCTTGGCCAGAAGGGCTTCATTCAAATGATTTCCAACTGTTTCCCATACTTCAGCGTTTATTTCTGCCTTATCACATAGCCATGGACAAATTGTGTCCAGAATCTTAACAAAGGCCTCTAATCTTGCCCTCTCAACTGTTACTCCTTGCACCTTCAGTAGGCTCTGAATTGAATTTGCTAGATAACTTTTGGATTCTGATTGTCCCATTTTTTTTCTTTCTTTTTTTTTCTTTTTCTTTTTCTTTTTTTTTTTTTCTTCCCTAATGGACTTGACACTCTCTACCTTCTATCACTTTTTTCTTTTTACCTTCCTCCGGAGCACCATCGCTACCTTCGACCTGGGTACGGGGTTCATGAAGTGAACAGTAGACTTACTGCGAGGATCAGGCGCAGCGGTCAGTCCTCCGGAGCACCGTCGCTGCCTTCGACCTGGGTCCGGGATTACATATCCTCATCTACTTTCAGGTCCCTGTTCGGACGCCACTTGTCGCGAGCTGTGACATCAGCATCCTGCCAGCAGGTCCTAAACCGGAAAGGACGAGGACAGAGAGACAGGAGGCACTTTTCTTCTCATGTTCCTTGCTTGCTTGCTTGCTTGATTACAGAACCTCTTCCTTTTATACTCTCCAGCTGCATGGGAGCGAGGGCTGCACCGGAGCGAGGGAGCGAGGGAGCGAGGGAGCGAGGGAGCGAGGGAGCGAGGGAGCGAGGGAGCGAGGGAGCGAGGGAGCGAGGGAGCGAGGGAGCGAGGGAGCGAGGGCTACATGGGAGCGAGAGTACCGCCCACACATTCCAGAGGGAAACAATAACCACCATTATGGGTTACATCTGCTACCAGCTGAACTCGCCCGTGGCTATGGGCGAGAGCACGTCCCTGCCAGCAAGGTGACTCAAAGTTCAATCATGGCTAGGCCTGTGTCAAGGCTTACCATAATAGCTCGCCATAGAGGTCATTTTCAAGAAGTGGTCACCTGTCTTCTCCACGTCCTGAAATGTCAGTTGGAACATCAAAGCTGACTGCTTCTGCACCTCGCAACTCTGGGTACCAGAATCCAGGTCAGCAGCAGGATTCGTGTGTAGGTCTCTGCAGGGCAGGGGGTGACAGTGTCGCTGGCTTTGCTCTGAGGAGAGACAGAAAACCTGGGTGGTAGTTGCAGATACAAAAAGGACAAGTGGAGGTTGGTTTTGCTTTTAGATCTCTGGCATGTTCCAGGGGGTGATGCCATCCGGGAGGAACAGAGGAGAGCTGACATAGCTGGAGGAGGAGGCAGCGGCTCAGAGCTGGAGCAGGGCAGGGGCGACGCCTGTGGCCTGGTGACCTCGCCTGGGTCACAACCAGGGCATCCCTGGAGACAGCATCTGAGCACCAAGGCGGGGTGTGGAGGGGTGCGAGCTGGGCCTGGGGGCACCCTCCAGTATGGCGAGCCATTATGGTGAGCCTTGACACAGGCCTAGCCATGATTGAACTTTGAGTCACCTCGCTGGCAGGGATGTGCTCTCACCCATAGCCACGGGCGAGTTCAGCTGGTAGCAGATGTAACCCATAATGGTGGTTGTTGTTTCCCTCTGGAATGTGTGGGCGGTACCCTCGCTCCCTCGCTCCCGTGCAGCCCTCGCTTCCATGCAGCTGGAGAGTATAAAAGGGAGAGGTTCTGTAATAACGCAAGCAAGGAACATGAGAAGAAAAGTGCCTCCCGTCTCCGTCCTCGTCCTTGCAGGTTTAGGAGCTGCTGGCAGGATCCTGACGTCGTTCCCGTGCAGCCCTCGCTTCCATGCAGCTGGAGAGTATAAAAGGGAGAGGTTCTGTAATAACGCAAGCAAGGAACATGAGAAAAGTGCCTCCCGTCTCCGTCCTCATCCTTGCAGGTTTAGGAGCTGCTGGCAGGATCCTGAGGTCGCGGCTCGCGACACTCCAGCTCTTCCTCTTTCTGTGTGAGGGGGAAGTGGGAGCATCAGCCACAGCGAAGATGGTGGGAGATGTCCCCAGGCCAATGCTGGGCCTCTCTTCCCAGGGTCTTTGATCTCCCAAGTGCGACTCTTTCTCACCGAGGAGGTGGCCACACCTGTAAACCTGGCAACCTAGGAGGCCGAGGCAGCCAATCCCCTACACCCAAATTCTGTTAGGAACCCACTAAATCACTCCTTTGCCTCCTGGGCCTCCTCTGGAAAATTCTGATCGCCTCTGTGCTTGTTGATTATCTCCATTTAATTTTCTCCACTCCCGAAAAGTTATTTCCCGGACGCTTTCATGGGAGCGCCCCCCGAGGGCTAGGGATGAGGACCCTTCACCGGCACAGGAGCTGTGATGGGTCAGGCGGGAGAAGGGTCTGGAGCACAGAGCAAGGTGTACCTGATGCCCCATCAGCTGCTGCTCAGCCAGAACTGGGGTACCCCCTCTAAACAGGGACCCCCCAAAAGCTGGTCCATAGCAATAGGGAACTCAAAGCAGAAGCGAACCCATTGTTATTTTCTTCATGAACGCTTTTTTAAAAGAGTCAGCTGAATGAAATTGGCTCCTCGTGAAGCAGTTGATTTCCATCCTGTATCCGGGTTCTGATGGTGTCTCAGGCGGTGCTGAGCGGCTCGCAGAAGGGCAGAGGCAGCGCTCAGGTATGAGATCTCATTTCCCCAGTGGTTGGCAGGACTAGAGGAAAGGGGAATCAGCTACAGAGCCACTCCCCACAAGTTATCCCAAGAATCCTTCCCCTTGGTATGGTAGGCAAACTACAAATTCCTTTCTTGGGCCGGAAATCACCTTAAGGCACCCGCCCGCGTCTGTCTCTCCTCTTCACCTTGTATACTTTATTAGGCTCCAAGTGCACTGAACAGTTTATATCCCTCTGACCTTGACATTTCCTCTCCAACATGTTGCAAGTTATTCTTTTTATTTTAAAAGACTTTTTATTTCAAAAGACTTTCCCTTCCGTGCCTCCTTGCTAAATGCTAACACATTGTTCAAGCTTCAGACCTGGGCCAACATTTTTATGAACTACGCCCTGCCTGCTGATGTTTTCTACACAGTTGTATTTTAGATGTTGTCCCACCTTAGAGGTGTTAGTGCCATCCACTGCATCGAGTTATTTGGAGTAAATTATTGTGTGTTAATCATCCAGAGCACGGCACATAGCACGGAGCTGGAAGTCCATACATGGAACAAAATCCATGAGTCTTCCCCTCGATATAGCCACTTTTACACATAGCTTGTTTTCTAGGCCTCACCCAGCACCTGCCAGCAATACGTCCCACATATCTTGGGGTGTTCATGTGACTCTTAGACACTATGTTAATGCAATAATAATGATTTAAAAGACGAATGATCTGAAATGCACAGACATTTCTAAGACAAACAAGTAAAAGCAGCAAATAAATATATGAAAAAATGTTCACCATCACTGGTCATTCGAGAGATGCAGATGAAAACAACACTGAGATTCCACCTCACCCCAGAAAGAATGGCTGCTATCGAGAAATCAACCAATAATAAATGCTGGTGGGGTTGTGGGACAAAAGGAACCCTTCTTCATTGTTAGTGGGCGTGCAGACTGGTACAACCACTGTGGAAATCAATATGGAGATACCTCAAAGAACTAGGATTAGAAATTCCATTTGACCTAGGTATCCCTCTGTTGGGTCTCTTCCCAAATGATTTCTTAAAATCATACCACAGTGATATATGTGCACCCATGTTCATAGCGGCACAGTTTATAATAGTTAAACCTTGGAAACCGCCCAATTGCCCATCACCTGGAAACTGGATAAAGATGTGGTGTTTTTAAAATAAAGCAGAGCACTACTCAGCCATAAAGAATGAGAAACTAGAGACATTTATAGCTAAGTGGATGTACACTGAGGCCATCCTCTTAAGTGAAATTAATAAGACACATGTATAAATACCGAATCGTTTCTCTCCTGTGGAAAAGTAAAAGTGTAAATAAGGTTTAAAATGTATAATTGGTATTGTGTAATAGGAAGAAAAGGTCGAAAGGAGTAGGGGAACTGGGAGGGGAGGGGAAAGGTAATAAGGCAAAAGAAAAAATAAGAGAAAGCTGGGCGTGGTGGCTCAGGCCTGTAATCCCAGCACTTGGGAGACTGAGGCAGGAGGATCACTGTGAGTTTGGGACCAGCTTGGGCCACATAGTGAGTTCCAGGTTAGTCTCTACGTAGTGAGACCCTGTCTCAAAAAACCAAAAAAAAAGAAAAAAGAAAAGAAAGAAAGAAAAAATGGAAATAAAGTCTCTGTAAATAGGGAGGGTGGAGGGGGTGAAGGGAGGGTTGGGGAATGGGGAAAAAATGAGAACCAAGACCTTTCATGTAATGGTACAAGATCCCAACAATGAATGTAACTGTACTGTAGACCCAAAATGTACCAATAAACTCAATGAGGAAAAAAAAGACAAATGATCAAAATTATAACAGAGAGTGCCCTGGAAAGGACACGGTTGATGGAATCGGACGCGTGACTCAACCCAGCAGGCCCAGCTGGCCATGGTGGAGTTTCTAGGGCTGATGGGAAGAACGCAGGAGAGAGGCGTGGAGCCGAGACGCAGTCTGTCCCCCGCTCCTCCGTGTTTCTCTACTCCTCTGCCGCAGGGCGTCCCCACACGGCCTCGGCCCAGCAGTGGGCTGAGCGGGAGGAGCAGGAGCGTCCAGGCGGGGCGCAGCTGGCGCACATCTGAGGAGTGGGTGGGGCTCCCGAGGACAATCCACGCCGCATGGGATGGTTTTTACTTAGGGTAAACTAGGCCCTGCTGCACTTGCTGTGAGCACAGCCGCTCTTTCTGAATGAGTGGTCTCCTGTCTTGCTGACTATTCTGCTGGGGGCAGAGCTCCATTCCTCCCTCCTCCACTCCGGGAGGCTTTCATGGTTGTCGTGGGAGGTGTGATCCAGATACGTGGTGCATGTTTTTTAAAATATCACAGTAAAGACACACTGCCCTTAGTCACTATTAAATACTCACCCTGACTTCAGACACATGCATCTTATTGTTCTTGACAACTTCTGAAGCATTTCTGGAATCCTCTTTCCTGGATTTCCAAATCCTGTCCAACAGAAAAGCAGGCTGTGTAAAAACGCCACGCTGTCTCCTCCTCCATCTTAGTCACCGGATCTGACCCCCCGTGACTTCCAGCTCTTCCCCTAGGTAAAAATGATCTTGAAGAGGAAACATTTTGAATCAGTTCAGGACCTTGAGGCAGCCAGGACAGCACAATCAAAGACGTTTATGAAAAAAGACTTCTGTGTAGACAAACTATCTTGACTCGCAGAGTGGCAGATAGGAGGTGTAAGACCAAGAGCCTTACCAACCGCTCTGAGGAGCTCAACAGCCGCAAGAATCACCCAGGAAGGAGCACACCGGACAAGTTGGAAATGAAACAGACCTTCATTAGTCTGTCCAGAGGGCACTCCCAGAGCCGAGTAGCTCAGAGAGGCGCTAGCTCAGGGGCTGAGGTCTTCTTCTGAGGGGATACAGGGGGAGTTAACATTCAAAGCTTGCAGTCAGGTGGCAAAGGTTAATGGTCTGCTGATTTACACTGGTGGCCAGCTGTCACGTATTTAGCACCCACACATTGATGGTTAACATGCTTAGGGGATGTTCTAAGATCTTAAAAGCTTTTCGGGTTTAAGCAGTTTTCCCTGTTGACGATAAGCACAAGATGAAACAACAGTCTCTGGACTGTTAGCTGGCCATCATGGAGTCTCACTTTAGCTCCGTCAGGTCTCACAGAGGATTCTTCACTGACTAAAATTTTGTTTAGTCTCTTTTAAGGACATTGTCCCTGAATAAGCTCATGAAGATTTCAGCCAGCCAGGTGAGCATCTTTTCTCAGCCTCAGGCCCCTCCTGTGGTCCCACGGGTCCTGACAAAGTGGATCTCTGTGTCTGTGGCTCAGAGGCCACCTCTCACCTCTCTGGGGCTCATATTAGAAACACCGCTTGGCTGACACTGCCCTGCGAGAATTTACAGATGCCTGGGCTTTTTCATGACAGACTGACCCATATTTAGCCTTGACAAATAGAGAAGGAGGGCGGAGAAGACTGCCATGTCTCTGTAGAATGTTCTTTTTTTTTTGCATTTAAGTTTTTAAAATACAGAAACAGGACAAAACTAAAACCACATAAGACAAAAAGAGTATTCAAATAATAACTAAGGGCACCATTTGTAATTAACACCCAAAATGTCAAACAAATTCTGCATTGAAGAAGGGAGTATTATATGTTTTGGGGCTCTTACTAATTTAAGAAGCTTTGCTGGTGCCTTTTCTTTCTTAGGAATTCAGCTAAAATTAGCTTCCTTTCCCTGCAGAAGTTGAATACATTATAAAAATAAAATAGTAAGTGTCAGTCACACGGTAAGTCAAACTTATATTTCTTTATCTTTTAAAACAATTTTCCCCAGACAATGAAATGTATGATAAGCACTGGGTCCTGAGCTACAAAAACCTAACAACTATAGCCAGTAATGATTATGATAAAATCTCCATTTTTCTGCAACATATCGAAAGAGTGCTGACCTAAAATAAAATTTACACAAAGCAGCAGGTGCAGCCAATCCTGTAGAAGCCTTAACAGTTTATGTATAAAAAAGGAGCTGATTTTATTTCAGTAGCTAGATCTGGATGTGTGAATGCTTATATATAAAAGTTTTCAAATTCAAGTGAGCAGGAAACTGGAAATATCTTAGCTAGTAGTAAGAACAGACTCAGATTTAAATGGCCTCTTTTCAAACCAACCTACTGGCCTTGCCAGCTGCTAATAAGGCACTGCCTGCTCGTCCATCACAGCTTTTAATAAACTAATTCCAAGATAGTTGATTAAAAAAAATTGTTTCTGGTACCAGGGATCGAGCTGAGGACTTTGTGCTTGTGAGGCAGGCAGCGCCTCTGAGCTACATCCCCGGCCCTAGAGTAGATAGATTTTTGTTAAGGGGTACTTCAGAGTGTCCAAGTGAGGATTCAGTAAAACCACATGAGTTTAAGCGATGCAAAGAACAAGAGAGCCGGGCCGTTAGTTTGGACTTAACTGTTTTTCGCTGTAGAGGAATAATCATCATTATCAGTGCATAGATATTTCCAGAAGTTTTCATTGAAAACGGAGTCATCTGCTTCCATTATACACGTGATAAATCATACAAAAGCGGCGTAGTGAGAGATGGCACTGGTTGGCTTGCGAACTTGTTTCCATAGTATTCTTTTATTACAGCAAAGACTGAAGCAAGTCCCAGCAGAACTGACTTGGGCCCTGAGTGGCCTTCCTTCCCGGGGGCCCGCCTGCGTAGTGGGGAGCACAGGGTGTCACTTCAGGTGTGCACGCGTGTGAGGTGAGGCAGAGCCCGGGCTGAGACCCACCCTGCTCCCCGGACGTCAGGCTTTTCACGAGCGACGGTTCCCATCTTGGTCACCACCGCATCTGCAGTGCCTCCGAACTGGCTGGGACGTACCACAGGCATGGGGAGTATTTGTGGGACTGGTGCCATCTACTTCGGACGAGTTAGATGAGAAAACATTGAATTATTTTTCTATTAATTAAATAAATTATAAATCATAAGAACATTTGCTAGAGGATTGCTCTGAGAATTTCCTGTGCATTGCTTGCTGAGCAGACTCTATTTTTCTATGTGACCCTCTGTACTTGTATGTGTAATGGTTCCGTGCGTGTTTTTCAGATTACTCGGCTCATGGGAAAAACCAACATGTTTCCTCACATTTTTTCATGAGTCTGAAGATATTACTAAAATCTGCGTTGCTTGGAGATGATTTCAAGCTAAATTTTTTTTAAAGAAACTTTTTTTAGCCCTCTTATAACTAGTTTTGTGTCCTTGAGAAATCAAAGCTCCTCTTGGCCATGGCACATTTTCACCTCTTACAGCTACTAAATAAATACACCTTTAATTCATTTGAGAACAAATTGATGTCTGCCTCTCATTGTGGTTCATGTTGAGAATTTCCCCTAAAGGCCTCGTGCATTCATAGGCAGGGCTTCTGGAAGAGGATTGGGCCACAGGGTGGTACAGCTCCCTCACTGTGCGGAGGTAGGGCTGGGTCAAGGGAGGGGTCCCTGGGCTGTGACTGGAGGTTGCATTGCCCTCCCTGGCTGCTCCCCACTCTGCTTCCTGGGCGTTGTGAAATGAACAGCTTTCCCTCTGCCTTGTGTGCTGCCTGGGAGTGGACTGTAACCACGAGCTGTAACCATGAGGCACAACAGATCTCCCCTCTAAATTGAGGGGTCAGGTGGTGTGCCTTGGGTACAAGAAAGTGAATAAGTCGGATGTTGGTATCAGACAGGTGGAATCGTCACCATGACTGTATGTGCATGTGTTGTTTAGGAGCTTTTGGAACTGCTTTAGAGAAGGAATTTGGAAAGGCTTGGAAATAAGACTAGAGAAATCCTAGAGTGGTATAAGCCACACTGCATAGAACACTTTTGTTGGACCTCAGAAGAGCACAATGCTGATAAACATAAAGATGGTAGGGACCGGGTTTCATTTTCCTTCACAGCTGTATTCAAGATCATGTGAGTTTCCTCTGGCAGGATATTTGTCTCCATCCTGCTCATATCTCAAGACCTTGTTGTTTCTCTCTCTCTACGGATCATACAGAGAATATCCCCTACAGGCCTCATGGGATCATAGGCAGAGACTGAGACTCTCTGGGTGGCAGATTAACTAATCTGGCAGGGGACATTTCAAGGTAGCCCAATATTCAGGCTCCTCCTCCCCAGAGTCCAACAGGAGCTCTTTGCATGGAGCTGGCCGGAAAGGGTTCACACAACAGCAAGTGCCACTAAGCGACCATGGAATTTATCTCCCCATTAGGCCTCCCTGAGGGAAAGGCACACCATTTATAACCCTGCTCCAGAAAAGGGCTGAGAAAGATAGCTTTCCTAGGTGGGAGGGAACAGAGGTGCCCTTACAGCCCACAACTGCAACCCCATTCTTACACAGGCCTTCAACGTGAATGCACACAACCTGCAGGTCCAGGAACACCTCTGTTTAAAGCAGGTCCATGGAGAGTTTTCACAGAGGATCACTGCATCTGAATTGAAGTGCAACTATCTGAAATCACATAAAGAATGAAATCAATTTTTAATGAAAACAGCAGAAATGTCAGACGGTGGAATTAAAGGCTTACTCAAACAAAATAGCTCCATCGAAGGAAGAACTAAAATGCAAATACAAAAACTTCAAATAATTATCAATCCAGAAGCTCAATTACTTACAGAAGAACTGTAAAACTGGTCATTCCCATAGCAGCAATGGAGCCCTCTATCAAGATCTGAGGCAAAACACATGGAATAAAAATAACTAAGAGGTACAAAAGAAATGAAAATGGTTGTATGTGACAGATGGCTAAACTTGAAGCAGTAGTGTGAAAACTGGATAATTAGTTATGAAAAGATGTAATTTTAAGTTGATTGACCTTAGTAATGTTGAAATCTAGAAAAGGGACAAGCAAATTTTAATAGGCAAACAGCTTCTCCTTACTAACATGTTATGGCGCTGTATTACAAAATGTTAATGTTTCGATGAAGGGAAGGCATCATCTCAATAAAGTATAAATTGAACGGGTAAAATTCTATGTCATTTCTGATAGAAGCTGTCGATGAATTAGGAACATCCAAGTGTGTATTCCCAGCACAATGATTAAATAAAAGCCCAGAACATTGATCAGTGGTAAAAGAAAAGAAGCGTTTTTATTAAAGTCAGAAAATAATCAAGAAAACCTAGTAGTGCTATTGTTCTTTATCACTGATGAATTAATCAGACTCATACAATTTTAAAGCAGGAAGGAACGAACACATGATAACATTGAAAGCAAAAAGCAAATAGCCAAGTTCATTAGATGAAAAGATAAGAAAACTTAATGGGCTGATGGGACGAAAAATTAATGCATAAAAGCAAAAGGGCTTGTTTATATGCACAGAGTCCACAAATGAGCGTACACGATTAGAAGGCTAAATTTCCAAACAACAGTAAGAGGAAATATGCACTTTTACTCCTCACTCATCCTTGGCCAATACCTGATTTGAGAATTCCTCCTGCCCTGCGCCCCTAAAGGGGGAAAGCAGCATGGCCCTAATCCACTCACAATTTAGAGCTCTGCTGCATTTCCGGGGACGAAGTCCGCCTGTGAATGTGGCTTCATGGAGAAAGTTTTGTCCACCCAAAGCCTGCGGGGAGAACAGAAGCACAGGGCTGCTGTCTCTGCTGTCTGGGAGGCTGAGCCAAGAGAGTCACAAGCTCAAACCAAGTGCGGGCAATTTAGTGACTTAGTGAGACCCTGCCTCAAAATTAAAAAAAAAATTTAAAAAGGCCTAGGGATGCCTCTCAGTTATCAAAGTTCTTGGTTTAATCCCCAGTACCACTAAATATGAAAAAGAAAAAAAAAAAAGATTGCACACGGATGTTTGTTTATACACCATTGACTGTGACGGCCCCAAACTGGAAAGAGCGCGGTTGCGTCTCAACAGGAGAATAGATCAAACACTGTGGCCCATGGGATGAGAATTAAACCAGACATAAATGAGAATGCACTGTGCAATCCCACTTTATAATATGGAGCAGGATCAGGCAAAACCAAGACGCAATGATAGGAATCAGAACATCCTTGCTGTCAGGATCCAGATGCCAAACAGGAAGGAGCACAGGCGGGTCGCTGCGCCTGGAGTGAACGGGTATCGCTTTGGCGGCGGTGATGCGTCCTGTTTGCACACAGCCTGCGCACAGCGCGGGGCACACAGGGCTTCCTGGGTTCCTGCGGGGCCCCAGATGCCCTGCTCCTTAAAAGCACATCTGATCCAAGGGCGGGGCTTTGTCACCTCAGCATCCTGGTTCACGGAGCAGCAGATGCGTCGCTGTAAGGGTCTGAATAGTGACAGGGACGCGAGGGAGGCTCCCAGAGGCGGTGCAGGGGCGGATGCCCGGGATGTGAGGAGGTTTCAGGCGAGATGCAGCATGAGGCGGCAGGGGGCAGTGAACTCGCCTGCCTCACAGATTCCGCTCCAGCTCTGCAAATCATGCTTCTAGCGTTTCTGCATGTGTATATTTGTATATCTCTGTGGGAAAGAAGTGATACCTTGTTCCTTACATGAACGGTACTTACTATAAATGCTGCACTAGGCGCACTGCATTCATTGTAATCTGTGTCTTGCTTCTACATCTATCTGGGATCAATCTTCACACAGGCACCTAAAGATCCACTTCACCCCTTAAAATATGCACAGCATCCCATTGACTGACTGCGCAATAATTTTTAAAATGATGTTTTCTCCTGATCTTTATCTAGGTCATCACCAGCCTTACTGTAAACAGTGGTATCATCAAAACCCTCACGAATGTTTTCCCAGGCAGGTTTGTGGTTTTAGTTCAGGTTGCATTTGTATGTGTGAAATGAGAAGGTTTTGGATATTAAATTTTGATGACATTGCCGGGTTTCTTCTAAACAGCTTGCAAAAGTTTAAACTCCCATAGGTTGCCCTGAAGTGTCTATCTCACTCAGCTCTGTGCTCTGTCCTAACGCTGATAGGTGAAAATGTTAGGGCACTAACTAATTTGCATTCCATTAATTACGTACGCGTGTCTTTTTAAAGATGTGTTGTTTAAGTCTTAAGGTTTGAGGTCAATTAATTTTCCATAAAAAGGTTTTTTCATGTACAATACCAGTTTATACCGGCTTGCTGCTTCGCCTTGGGCTTACTGGCTCACAGATGCCAATTAGATACAAAGAAATCAACCCGTTGTCATCTGTGCATCTGATCTTTTATGACGGCCGATATTTATCTTTATGGAGATGTTGCTCAACAGTAGCATACACGCCTAGCCTGGGTTTGACCTCCACCCACACGCACCCCCCTTTACAGTGCGTTTGTGATATTGAGATAATTGTATTGTTTTCTTCTTCAAACCATGATTGGTATACATATTTATAAAATAAACCCATCTTTGTTTTTCTAGCATAAACTCGACTTGGTTATGGCGCATTATTTGTTCAAATACACAGTGCATTCTTGCATGTGAGTCGCAAGTAAAATTTGGTAATTACTATTTTATGTAGAATTGTTTTGCCAATAGTAATAGTTTTTATAATCCTTCCTCACTTCTAGTATGGACATTCTACTGCTCTTTTAACTCATTTCTTATGATCTACGCCATTTTGCCTCCTATATTCTGTACTATTTATATGTCTTAAGAATTTCTTTAAACTTTTCCGAATGTTATAGGTTAAATGCATTCACTTTTAGCTTTTGTGTTTCTTTGCATGAGTGTGTGTGATATTTGTGTATGTGTAGAGACAAGTTCAGGGAGAGAGAAGATTTTGAATACCACGTAAGATATTTTAGTCATTATTTGTCGAAAGAATGCCTATAATTCTCATTATGCCTTTTTATATTTTCTAGTGCTTTTTGAAAAAACAACTGTGATTTTGGCCTTCAGATTATTGGAGTCTTGGTACAATTTAAAATGTATTATGACTTCAGGTGTTTTTAAATTATTTTAATAACACCTGGACCTGTTTCCTATTTATCTGCACAAAACTTTAGAATCAGCATTTGGAAACTGTTTCTGTATTTTTGGTTCTCTCAGAGAAATGGCTCTGAGATTTAATAATCAGCTTTGTTGTATTTCCATCCAGTTCCATTTTCCTTCCATTTAGGGTTCTGTCTCTTGGTTTGTTTCCTCTGCTGCCCTTCACGCGCCTCTGGGTCCCGGCCCTGCAACGCCGACCTGGAGACCCCGGGCAAACATCCGGACCTGACAGAGCACCTCCTGCCTGCAGGTCCAGGTCATCCTTCCGGGCCACCGGGCAGAGCTGACCGGGAGAATCGTGCAGAGGTAAACAGTGCTGAGCTGAGCTTGTGTTCAATGCAGGGCGTGCGGGAGCTGAGGGACAGCTGCCCACGCTGTCTCCCCAGCTCTGCATTCCTGGCCCAGGTCTTTAAGAGAACCTGGGATACGGTATTTCCGGCTCAGTTTCGGAGGAGGCTGAAATGCCCAGCAGAACCCAAGATCAGGTTCCTCCTGCGGCAGAGCTCCTGGCCTGTCTCGGCCTTCCGGTGAGAGCGGAGGGAGGGGCTGTGCAGCTCAGAGGCAGTGAGAGGGGCTAAGGAGCGCTTTCCGGGGCCCTGGCGCAGCCCCAGTGTGAAGGACTCATGGCTGACCCTGGATTCCTGCCAGAGGGCCCGGGGCAAGGCTGGGTCCGAGTTTCCACCTCAGGGATTTGTCGACCAGGCACAGTGCACTCAACTGGGGGAGTCCCGGGGAATAAAGTGCGACACTCTGACTGCGGCCGGCTTAGAGCCTGCTTGGCCATGTGTGCAACAGCCCCACTCATAACTCAGGCTCAGAAGGGGCCGTTGTGCCCATCCGCGGGTGAATGCGTGAAGCAAATGTGGTGTGTACATGCAATGGAGTACAACTCTGCCATAAAGAAGGACGGATTTGCATCATCTGTAGGAAAACGGATGCTCCTTGAGACCGTATTAAGTGAAGTCAATCAGACAGATGCACGAGCTTAAACGTCACCCGGTGGGGAGCAATCACGTATGCCCACGGCTGCTTTGTGGTCAGCAGACTTTTCTCTGCACTGTTTTTTATTTTACCCTCTTTTCCTGGAGTTGACTGCTGCGGTCCTTCCACCCTGCCTTTTCGTCTTCTCTGCCATCATTCTTGGATCACTTCTTTGTCTTCTGGAAAAAATGGGATTTTTTTCCAGGCTCATCTTGAAATTTTGTTTGCAGCCCTAAAGCTGTCTGCAGAGAGCCTCGGGTCTTGGTGTTGAAGGGGCTTTAGGTCTGCTCTTTCCTGGTGGACAGTCACACTTCTGTATCACTCCGTGGACAGAGCTGGGCCACTACACGGATTTACATTTGCGTTTATCCCTGTGTCCAGCTCCATACTTTGGCAACCACTTTGACAATATATGATGTGATCAACAAATCGAGTGAATTTTTAAAAATTTTTAATTAATTACAGTAAGAGACACATTGGCATTAATCCCCCTCCAATCCCTCTACACTTCAAACACACTTATCCTGTCCTTCTTACCACTTTCTGAAGCAGCTCTGGAAATCAGCTTTCATGTCTTTATGAGGTGTGATCAAAAACATAGTGACTCCTGCTGTCATGTGCCATCTAAGAAAAACGCAGGCTCCTAAAACTGTGACTATGTCCTCATCTACCTTCTTACCTGTTTCTGGCACTGTGTGATTCCCGGCTCTTCCACAAAGTCAAAATGACCACGAAGGGAACCCCTTGGGAACTGATTCAGGACACCAAGCTAGGCACAGCTAAAGTCCAGCTAAATCCATCGTTGAAAGAGGACTCCAGAACTGCTGAAGAGCTAGCAAGGATGACGGGATGAGTGTGTGCAAAGCAAGCGGGGGCTTTCTGAGAAGGATCAAGGGCATTATGTCTTTTACTGTGATCAATTTTTTAATACAAAAATTCACTGTATTTTTGTCACACCTCATGTAACCACCTCCAATCCAACTTCACAAGAGGGCTGTTGTAGTCTTCTCTTATTCTGTTTCTGTAACTCCTTTCCCCGAGAGTAAACAAAGCCAGCTCTAATCATCTTAAAGATATTACTTTTCTGATGACCCCCCTGCCTGTAATCAGCTTCCTGTCCACACAGCCACCAGCTTCCGTCCTAGGATAATGCCCATTTCAGCCTGCTTGGGTTTCAACTCCTAGGCCAGTCCACCCCCCAGGGGACAGGGTGGTCCCAGAGCTGGGACTCGGAGCCTACAGGCACAGCCTCCTGTGAAGCCCCGACCTCCACCCCAGCGTGCTCTCTTACCACCAGGGCTGGCTGTTCTCCAGTGAGACATTGTGTCTGTGGCCACAGGGTGGGAAGGGGCTGGTGGGGTTCTGGGGAAGAGGGGTAGGGGCAAGGAGAAGAGGAGGCTGCTACTGAGCAGTTTTAAATGCAGAATGGACTCTCAGTTCTGGAGAACTGGCTGCCTTTCCAGCAAGTCTCTGGTATGTATTTGTGCAGCTGTGGAGGCTGACAAGCTTGGGTGGCTTGGTCCAGAAGGCAAGAAATGGGTGCCCTTAATGGGGTAGATGCTCAGCTCAGGAACATCAAAGCACTGCTTAGGTTTTTCCTAGAGTGTTCCACGGAAACAAGCTCAGAGCATTAGTTACTTCTGATTATTCATTTATATCATGATTACCATTTTTACTTTAATTTCCAGTTACTCACTTCCAGTTTTTCCTTTGATAAGAAATACTTCAAAGAATATCCTTGTAAGAAAAATATGACACTGTCCTTAGGATAAATTCCTAAAATGAGATAAATTCAAAGAGAAAGTAATTTCAGAGCTTCATATATATGTAAATTGATATTTCTACCTCAGAATTCTCAGACCCATACAAGCTTTCCCAGCTGTACCAATGATGCCTTTAAAGCAAAAAAGAGACACAGTGTTGTGACCATCCTGCCTCTTCAATGATGATCTATAGAAACACACCTCTTTATAATCTGCCTTTTCCCTATTGATTTAAAATGATAATTTTATTATATACTAAATCTTTAAACACACTCAAAGTTTTTGAGTATCTTCCTTGTTCTAGTACCTCAGTCACCATCTCATCTAGCCCAAATTTAAATTATACTACCTTTTAATATTTTATAGGGTTTGCATCTCATTAATGTGTTTTTCTCTCCTCTCATGTGTGAAAGAACTTTCAAACCAAACATGCATTTTCAGAATAAAATCATGCTAATATTTTTATTGGAATTTTGGGACATGTAGATGCTCAATATTTTCGTACTCTCTTATGCCTCTAGCCAATTTTCTGCTTGAGAAACTTCCAACTGGTCACATATCACTCAAACATTTGGTGTTAATATTGTTTCTAGTTAATTTATCATTTTCTATTTTAATTTCACCTCCTTGGGTGAATATGCTTAGTGTTGCTATATCAAGAAAACTGCTCATTATATGTATATAGAAATCACTTCACCAGCCTCCTTTTGGAACTCAGGCAGTGTTTCAATCATGTTTGATAGGCTGGGGTTTGATTTCTATGTGCAATGCATTCCTCCTTTCAAACCTTGTAGGCTGCCATGATCAATGTCAGCAGTCCATGTGCCATCCACCTGCTGTTTATTTATTTATCGGTACCGGGATTCGAACTCAGGACCTTGTGCTTATGAGAGGCAGGTGGCCGAACCACTGAGCTAAATCCCCGGCCCTAGGCTACATTTTTAGTAACATTACTCATTATTATAAGCATTGACAAGGGGAAGAAAACGTTCAGTTTCTGAAGTAGAACAGCATGTTTCTAGAAGCTGAAACGATGTGCAAGCACAGTGTCCACACGTCCTGTCCTTATGGGCTGGGGACCTGCAGCTATGACACTGTGGAAAGCCCGAGAAACTGGGACAAGCTCATCATGGAGGACAGGAGAGGAGCCACAGGGAACCTGAGCTCACACCAGGCTGTGTCCTAGGTTCCAGGAGAAGCCTGTGACATGGTCTTGGGACGGAGGCTGGAGCGGTGTGTTTCTCACCAGAGAGATGCCCCTTACACAGGTGCTGAACAGTGCAGTTGTTTGCAATCCAGAGATGAAAACTGCACCATCAGGCCATTTTCTCTATGTGCGAATCGCTCCATTGTGACTGGATGGGTGAGTACAGGGGTGAGTATGTTTTATGCCCGGGTACCAACTCCCCACGATGACGAATGCACTCGTTATGTATCGCCAGTGCGTGCTAACAGAAGCTTCAAACATGACTGGACGGAAATGCAGGAGGCCAAGAGCCGCGCGGATCACAGCTTTGCTTTGGAAGACAGCAGCTTCCGACTCAGCCATGGCTCTGCAGAGCGGCAGATTCAGGGCCCTATGCACCCAGTGCTTCACAGCTTGCCCCTCTGCCTCACCGGCCCGGAGCCCTCCTCGCAGCCCACCCGGCAGCCGCCTTTCCTGGAACCTCAGGCTGCTGTCCAGGGGACGGGCGCGGGGTGGAGAGCATGAGTGCTTGAGCCGAGAGGCGCCCGCTTTCCCACACCTGGGATGTGGGTGCTGAGAGCCCAGGACAGCGCTTACGCGCGCTCCGCTTCCGTCTCAGTCGTTACTGCTTCGAGTCAGGTCCCTGCGCGGTGGATTCCTTGTCTTCCGACAAATCTCTAACTTCAAGTCAGAGACAAAGCTATCAGGGATTCTCTGGAGATCGTGGGACCTGCGCATCTCCCCATCCAGGGCTACAGCGGCAGGATGGTGCCTGCTCCACCGTGTGATGCCTCCCGGCCTACAGTGAACAGCTCGTGAAGAAGTCATCTCTGGTTGGGTCATCTGTTGTCCCCATTCCTTTTTTGCAACCCTGAGGGTCTCCTCTTCTGGCCCCTGAAGTCACCCGTAATAAGCACAAGTGTTTTTCCAAGGTGAGTCCCATCATCATCTCCAAAGCAATTGCGTCTGAGCTTTCATTTCTTAAATATTCCCCTTTCCTCCAGTTCTTTCAAGCACACCTCACTTCCAAATCCTTCACAGCTACGTTGCCTTCCCTTCTGCCACACAGCAGCCTGCAAATGTCTGTGGTGAGTTCAGGTCAGCGGTCTCTGCCCAGTTCTACTCTAGAGTTCAAACAATCACTGAGTATTTCACTACTCTGTAACTTTTCAGCACCTTTTCCATGGCACAACACTGAACACGAGCATGAAGGAAGTGTGTTGGGGGCACAGGACTTTTTCTGGAGACACTTTGTTAATGGACACAAATCTACAGAGATTTTGAATTCACTCTTTAACTAGTTCACACAAGAAAACGTGACACAAAGTACTACTTGAGGCAAAAAAAAAATCTTTTCAAAATACTTCATCGAAATGTAGCACATTTCTTGTAAAAAGGCAGATTAAAGAAATGAGTTGAAAATTACTTAGTACTGAATAGCCGAGCACTGACACTAACAAATAGAGCAGAATTGTGACGTTCTGATTCCAGGATCGCTTTACTACTGGAGGCCCACGGGAACTAACACCAAGCTGAGTTCACCATGTGTCTTTATTTTTGGTTTGGAAATGAGGACAAACAGCAATTCCTTTTGCTATTTCCTAGCTGATCTCGATTTAGAAAGTATTGCAGGCACCACTACCAAGGAAAGGAGGCCGATATTTAAAACAGAACAATAGAAGTTAAAAATACACCTGGGAAATAACAAGGTAAAGTTTAGCCTGGATAATTCCAGTTAATAGAACGAGAGACCAGAATTCCTAATCAGTCAGCCCGCAGGAAACTGTTTAGAAAGCCCTGCATATCCAAGCTGGAAAAGACCTTTTAGATCTGAAAACTGTCAGAGTTTGCAGTTGGCGGTAGGCAAATCCATGGACTTCAGCTGCACCCGGGCGCCATGGCCCTGAGGTGTAATCCTACATCTGTCTTGCCTGTGAAGCTGGAGAATGCCAGCTCGGCAGAGTAAACTCAAGGACAGCCACGGCACCTTAGAGACACCAAGATCTGATATCATTTAAGGGGATGCGGCAAAGTGACTCTGGGAGGAAGAAAGGGCTTGGCTGAGAACACACTGTACACTCACAGGGGCTGCAGAATTCTCACTCTGGGCTTTCCATGGGATGGGAAAAAACAGAAGGTGTTTTTCATGGGTGTTTTGCCAAGCACAGAATATGAGGTGAATCATTGTATGTGATATGTGAATGACGTAGCGCTCGGAGGAGAAATGATTTCGATTCCTCTTAGTAGACGTGAGCATTCCACATGAAAATACTGGAAAGATGTAAACAGGGAGCAGGGAAAAGGGGTGACTTAGTGACGTACAGCCGAATCGCTTGGCATTCAGAAATGGCGCCATGCTGGGGACGCATGTCTTGCGGTAAACACCTCACGCATTCTGCCTTATTCCCAATACCTAGTGGCTTGTACCGGTCCCGTTGGCCATCCAAGGGGCACAGTGCCTAACAGATGGCCTTTGCGGCCCGCAGCACCAACAGTCCAATCCCTGCCCAGCGGTAACGCTTTCCGGTTCTAATAACACTTGTCTCGGGGGCTCGTGGCCCTCCTTGACGTTCATGACTCCGGCATTTGTATTAGGCTGGCTGTCGCTTCTGTCCTTCTCTGCCCGGGAAGGACTGTGTTAGGGAGGTGTGTGTGGACTAAGGTGATTCACACTGGTTCACGCATTTTTAAAGTTTTGTGCAAGAATTGGCCCCACGGTTCCCTGCACCTTGGTGTGTGGTGGATCTAATGACTGCGTTAATTTTGTGGGCCTGCACTTTGACCATGAATGCGGCCACAGAAGACAAACTCGTCATGTGCTCTTATCCTTCAAACCTGAGCAAACACCCGTGTCAGTGTCTGCTCACTGCACGCATTCCTGCGTCTCATCTCAGATTTGAGAGCCACGGGAAATGGGAGCATCCTGGTTATTCGCAAGGGGATATTTAACAGAAGAGGGGTCCCTGGATTTTGTGAAGAAAAACACCCCTGCTGAAAGAGGCCGGGACATTCGGGGACCACACCAGCACACGCCTGTGGTCACCTGTACTGTTTTGTCACCTCCTGTCACCTGGCCTGCCGCCGCAGACCCCAGGGTTATTGTTCAGGAGAGCTCGTGATGGGGTAGGGAATTTTATTACTAATAGTCACTGTTTGACTTGAACTGAAGAAACACGTAAGTACACTCACTGATGGGATCGATCTTTAATTCTCACTGCCTTAGATACCAGTGTGTGTGTGTGTGTGTGTGTGTGTGATTTATCTAGGAAGTGTTTCCCTGCTCGTCGAAGCAGTCATTTCACTGATGATACCAATGTGATCTCCTGTCCGGATGACGACGATACCACAGCTTGTTGACCCAGGAGAGCTGGTGGCGGGGTTGCCAGCAGCCTGGCCAGGCTGTACCCATGCAGGAAATTCAGCAGCAACAGCAGCAGCGGTCACGGCAGCAGCCACTCACCAGAGGCCTCTCCTGCCTGCCTGGTGCTTCACTCGCACTTCATGGGAATCCCGGAAGGCGCCCAGCACCACCCCTTGGAGAGGGGGCTCACAGGCGGCAAGAGAGGCTGAGCACCTGCTCTGGCGCACAGGCAGGAGACTGTGGAGGGCACCGTTAGCCCAAGTGTGGGACGAGTGGCGCCCAGGCCAGCCTCACCTTGGCCTCCGAGTGGCACACGCAGGACTGGCCACACCATCTGCAGGCCAAGTTGGAAACGAAACGAGACCTCAGTTCAAACCTTAGGAAGGATTTCACAGCACTGAGGGCAGAACACTGAACGAAGCTCCGGACACCACTGCACACCCCTTGCAACTGCAAGGCTCTGCCACCCAGCAAGGTGCTGTGCTCAGCACCCGTTTCCCACTAACTGTGTGGGCTGAGCCAGGCACGCATGTCGTGTCTGTGATCCGCATGCGGCCCTGAGCCCTTCCTCACCTGCCCCGTGACTGTCATTAAAGAAGACAAAGGGCTGCCTGTCTCTGTTCCCTGCTTCAAAAGACAGCCACCTTTATCCATGTAGACAAAATCTGGTGCAATCGTTATATCACGTCTTGTGTGTCTGCATCACCCTGCCTTCCCAGGGGCACCCTTGCATTGCATGCACATGCGTAGGTGCACACACGTCCACACTTTTCTCAAACTGAATGTGACGCCTCTGTTCCCGGGCAGGAAGGTCTGCACTTTTGCCAGGAGAATGACATTAATAAAATCCCCAGCATCCACAGGTTACAAACTAAACTCACAAACTTTCCTATGCTTTCTCCTTTCTCAGAAAGCTAGTGACAGCCAACGGGTGACTTTGGAGACTTTATGTCTTAATTTTTCACAGATCAAGAAACTGTGGGTTTGTTCTGCCCCTTCACATAGCTGCAGAGCTGCAACTTCAGCTCTGCCACATGTGACACGCTCACTGTGCTTGTATCACACCGTGCCATGCCGTGTGTGCCCAAAGTCCCATTTGGGCCTCATGGCCGAGGACTTAGAAGTGACACGTGCTCCAGATGCTCCATTTCCCGCTTGGCATCATAGGCTCTGAATTCTCCATCTGTCTCCTCCAGCCAGGATCGGGTGTCTCCCTACCACTACAACCCCCACCCAGCCTCATCCCCGGCCATCAGGGGTGAAATTAGCAAGCTTCGTGGGCCGCAATGTAAGGAAGGGGTCTTTTATGCTTCTGTTTCCTTCATTTGTATGTAAATTCATCTTTAAGCAGTGCTTTGTATTGCATTCTGTTCAAGTGAGAAACAATTGAGCATTTTACCAATCTTTTTTTTTTTCATTAGTCGAATGGAAAAACTGAGTGCTCCTTATCACACTTCTCATAAGATCCATAAGCTACTCCTTATTCTCACTCCAACGTGAGCCTCCCCTGCTCGCGTTTATTCTATACCTGCAACTTGGCTTTCAGAACTACAGGAGAAAATAATTCTGATTGGAAAGCTTCAAGATCCCTCAAATGTGCGACAGTCGATGCCACAAAAGTAGATGTTTAAACAGCAAAACAATCTCTGCCCCAGATGGTTGTAACCTTGTGCTATTTTTATAACTCAGATGGACAAAGACCATTTCACCAGGACAACACGGAGGATGGTTTATTGCTTACTGTACAAAGTAAAGAATGAATTTAGGAGTGCTGTCTATGGCATGGACACATTTCTTCTTACGACATCGAAACTTGTCTGCCAAGCTTTTGACAACTTTCCAGATCTGGCTCTGTCTTACCTGTTTAACCTTGTTTTCTTCCACTGCGTAGCACAACCTGGGACGTGGCCAACATCACATCAGGAGGGCCACGTGGACATATGGGCCACCCTGTTCTCCATTCTTTGCGTTGACACTAAGAAATCAAAAAAGCCCTTCAAAGCTCAGCCCAGATGCCCCCGCCCACCTGAGCGAAGGCTCCTTTCCTGAAACTCAGGAAAACCTGCCCACACCATGTGCCACTTACTTACTCTGCGTTAATTTTGTTTTCTCCTTAAAATGATGAATTCCTGGTTATAAGCATTGCAACATCAGCTGGCTCAGTCCAAGGATACAGGGTTCACATAATTAACTAACAGGGAGCTGACAGATACAGTGTGACCCAGTGATAAGTGTACACTGTGGAGTGTTTCATGGCTTATAACAACTTCGGGGAGCATTATCTAGGTTCACATCCATACCTCCAGCGGGTAGAGCATTATTAAGGGTTAGACTGGGTCCCGCTGAAAGTCACACATTGCACTCTGACCCCTAGTACTGCAGATGGTGGCCGAGACCTTTAAACAGGAGATTGGGGTAAATTGGGGTGAGACCGGGCCCTGGGACAGTAGTACAATGGAGTCCATATCACAAGGAGATGACATTGCAGATACCCAAAGAGGAAAGGGGCACATGAAGATTCAGTGAGAAGACGGCTGCTAGATGCCGAGAGAGGTCTCAGGAGAAACCAGCTTTCATGGGATCTCCAGGATTCTGACAGCAGAAACTCCTGTGGTTTGAGCCTGGAGTCTGTGGTACTTTGTCCTGGCTGCCTGGGGCACTGGCCAGGGAGCTGAGCAGAGCAGGGTTAGGAAGCTCTTGATTGTGAGTGGGGCTGAGGCTGAGTCCAGGATCTGACACCAGGTACGGCCTCTGGCGACCTGCGCATCTGCTCTCTGGAAGTGGAAGTTGGTTTAATATCTTTTATTTTACGGCCTTGACTGTGTGTTAAAGTGTCTCTTTATAAATCTTTTAGAGTGGAATAGATCAGGTCAGGAAGGGCCACGGACAAAATCTTATGAACGGCTCTGTTCATAATGAAAGGGATACAGTTCAAAGTGGGCAGACACTCCATCATGCTTGGGTATCTTTGGGGACAGTGGCGGTGGGAAATATCCGCTGTGTTTGGCTTTCACGTGGAAAATGTCTACATAACGTTATTAACTTCACTTCTTCTGCTCTGCTTTGAGCACCAGGCATCATTCTAATATAGATCGATAAAGAGCAGTTTTATTTGGAATGTTCAGAAGATGGTGAGGTCGTCAGAGACTAACTAACGTGACATCCAGTAATTCGCTTTCAGTGTGAGGAAGCAAGATTGGAAAAATGCCAGCTGGCTCAAACTGGATGAGGAATGCATGGGATTCATTTTAACATCGCAAGCTATTTTGTAGAAGTGCGAATCTTTGTCTAATGGAAACAATGTCTTCCACAATTGGCTTTGGAGTTGTGGGATTTGAATTTGGCAAAAGTAGTAGCAAGTGTCTTGAAGGACACAGGTAGACAGAGAAAATACCCATCCTACTTTGTGGGTGAGCCAGAAGACAAACTTAGGGCCACCCGATGGCTACAGGAGAGCTTGTCTCCTGGTTAGACTACCTCATGAGCCTTTTCCTTTACAACATGGGATTTTTATTGTGAGGACCTTATGACTTAAACTCCTAGCAATAACTTCAAATTCAACTGTGAAATGAGCTAATAGGGTGTGTTGACTGGGAATGAGAGGTGACCAATGAGAAAATAAATCACATGGCAAAATAGTTAAGGCTTGGACAAACACCAAGGCCAGATGATCACCTCTAGGCAGAGCACCAGGGCAGGGCCTCCCCCCTCTGATCTCACCCTTGGGTGCTCCTTCCACAGATGGGAACAACAGAGGGAGAAACACTGGGTGGAGACCATGTGGCCATGTAGAATGGGAGGAGAAATAAGATCCATCGGCAGATGGAAAAACCCAAGCCTGGAGGTTAAGGGAAGAAAGGAAAGTCAGGGATATGGACAGAACTCTCTCCTGACATTTTTGGGATGGAAGGAGAGACTGGAGCTCAGCCACCCCCAGTGTCTATGACAGAGGGGGTCAGGCTTCCTGTCCAGGGTCGCTATCAGTGGAAGTAGCTCCTAGGATAAGAGGTGTTTTAACCCAAGAGCCCTGATAATAGTCTTTGAAGTAAATTATTTTCAATTACTAATATGATGCCTCTTTTAGGACTAGCTGATCCAGGCACCATAGAACATACCTATAATTCCAGCAATTCAGGAAACTGAGTCAAGAGGATCATATGTTTGAGGCCAGCCAAACTTGGAGAGATCCTGTCCCAAAACAAAATGAAAAAGTGGGGGGATGAAGGTCAATGCTGTCTAGGTTCAATCCTTAGTGCTGAAAAATTACTGAGAAAACTGAGTAATCCCGTCACTGTAGATGCAGGCATGTAATTAGGAACGATTCCTCTCTCACAAGATGGAGACAGAGAAAATTACTTGATTACTAGTTGCTCATTTCTTGCTTTGATTTTTTCAAACACACAAGCTGGTTCCCAATTTCTGGTTAGCTTCATGACTGGTTTCTGCAGATGAAATGAAGAGATTTTGTGTGGACTACATGAATCATCTCTTCAAAAATGTTCTTGATGGTAATAAGAATATGAGAGGGGAGAGCTATGGCTATCCCCTCTCTCCCTGAGCTATACACCGAGTCTCTTCTGGAGCTCATTCCTTAAGCATCTACTGTGGGATGAACTGTGATTTCCAAAGAGATGACATCATAGCCACCAGTACTTGTGAAGTGGACGTCCTGTAGGGAAAGGATATTTCCAGACATTGAGACATGGTGAGTGAGTGAGAGGGAGAGCGTCATGGGACAGAGAGGTGGACAGTGGGGTGATGCACCTGCAAGCCGAAGGAAGCTGAGGATATTCCTCAGCCACAGCCAGAGGCCAGAGAGCGCCACCTGAGCGCCCTGAGAGACAGTGTGTCTATGACAGTGGACAGTGGGGTGATGCACCTGCAAGCCGAAGGAAGCTGAGGATATTCCTCAGCCACAGCCAGAGGCCAGAGAGCGCCACCTGAGCGCCCTGAGAGACAGTGTGTCTACATGCACCTTCATTTCAGACTTCTGGCCTCTGCAGCTGTGGGAGAGTAAGTTTCCAGAATGTTGCATCATGTCGTTTTGTGCTACTTTGTTAGGAAGATAATTCAGCAGCCAGTGAATGGAATGAAGGTCTCTGCTCAGGAGTTCAGAGCTTTTCTACACTCGTCTCGTCATAGAAGAGCGCATCGTGCCAATGGCACCTGTGACTAAATATGAGAAAATGTGCCAGCGTGGTCGTGGAGGACTCTGTGAAAACAAAGCATTGTGTTTTCTTTATATCATTTTTGTAGGAAATTATCTATGTATATTTAGTGGTTTTGTGCATCTTCCCAGAGGTGGGTCTTGCGGTTCCTGCTTGCCTTGCTTGCTTGTGTGGTTGACCCAGGCCAGAAAGGGGATGGACTCTGTTCTGCACCAGTGTCTCTGTGTCCAGTGGTCCAGCCTAGCTGCACCCACCCGGTGCTGGCAGAAAGGAGCAGGCCCTGACTCAAACCTCTGCTGAGCCCCAAGAGCTAAGCGAGTCACATATCTGAGCCCAGAGTGGGGAGGGAGGGCACTGTGACATTATCCCTAAAAAGGGGGCGATGACCACAGGGCCATGGCTCCACCACTGCCCAGTGAGTGCACTGCAGATGCTCTTTATTCTCATTGGCAGTCAGAGGGTGAGGGTTCCATTCGTGCCGTCCAAAGCAGGCTGTTCTTTAATATCTCCATAGAGTGTGCCCAAACCGAAGGCCTGAAGCGGTCAGACTTCAGCCAGCAGATTCTGAGACGTGTCTCCCAAGCCGGACTACTCCTCTGGAGCGTTCTGATGATCTACTGCTTTGTGCTGACTCCTTTTGCCGCACAGCTGTTGCTCCACCTGGAACTCAGCTGCAAATCTGAGCGGGAGGAGCTGGGATTCCACGGGGGAGAAGAAGAGCCCATGCCTTTCTCCACCATCTGTATTGACTACTTTCCTCCTCGCTGGGACACTGCTACCGAAGACCAAATTTAAAGGAGGAGGGGATCCTTTCGGCTCAGGTCAGACCCTGGTTGGCTAGCTTCACGGAAGAAGGGCACGGTGGAGAGGAACTGCTCACCATGGCATCCAGGAAGCGCAGAGGGGAGCCTGGAAGGGAGATGCCCACTTCCAGGCCACACCGCCTGGGGCCGCCCCTTCTGACCAGACCCCACCTCCTAACAT
>NW_022900918.1:40477573-40515570 GCF_012274545.1 Fukomys damarensis
TGGGACAGGGGACAGAGAGGTGGACAGTGGGGTGATGCACCTGCAAGCCGAAGGAAGCTGAGGATATTCCTCAGCCACAGCCAGAGGCCAGAGAGCGCCACCCGAGCGCCCTGAGAGACGGTGTGTCTACATGCACCTTCATTTCAGACTTCTGGCCTCCGCAGCTGTGGGAGAGTAAGTTTCCAGAATGTTGCATCATGTCGTTTTGTGCTGCTTTGTTAGGAAGATGATTCGGCAGCCAGTGAATGGAATGAAGGTCTCTGCTCAGGAGTTCAGAGCCTTTCTACACTCGTCTCGTCGTAGAAGAGCGCATCGTGCCAATGGCACCTGTGACTAAATATGAGAAAATGTGCCAGCGTGGTCGTGGAGGACTCTGTGAAAACAAAGCATTGTGTTTTCTTTATATCATTTTTGTAGGAAATTATCTATGTATATTTAGTGGTTTTGTGCATCTTCCCAGAGGTGGGTCTTGCGGTTCCTGCTTGCCTTGCTTGCTTGTGTGGTTGACCCAGGCCAGAAAGGGGATGGACTCTGTTCTGCACCAGTGTCTCTGTGTCCAGTGGTCCAGCCTAGCTGCACCCACCCGGTGCTGGCAGAAAGGAGCAGGCCCTGACTCAAACCTCTGCTGAGCCCCAAGAGCTAAGCGAGTCACATATCTGAGCCCAGAGTGGGGAGGGAGGGCACTGTGACATTATCCCTAAAAAGGGGGCGATGACCACAGGGCCATGGCTCCACCACTGCCCAGTGAGTGCACTGCAGATGCTCTTTATTCTCATTGGCAGTCAGAGGGTGAGGGTTCCATTCGTGCCGTCCAAAGCAGGCTGTTCTTTAATATCTCCATAGAGTGTGCCCAAACCGAAGGCCTGAAGCGGTCAGACTTCAGCCAGCAGATTCTGAGACGTGTCTCCCAAGCCGGACTACTCCTCTGGAGCGTTCTGATGATCTACTGCTTTGCGCTGACTCCTTTTGCCGCACAGCTGTTGCTCCACCTGGAACTCAGCTGCAAATCTGAGCGGGAGGAGCTGGGATTCCACGGGGGAGAAGAGCCCATGCCTTTCTCCACCATCTGTATTGACTACTTTCCTCCTCGCTGGGACACTGCTACCGAAGACCAAATTTAAAGGAGGAGGGGATCCTTTCGGCTCAGGTCAGACCCTGGTTGGCTAGCTTCACGGAAGAAGGGCACGGTGGAGAGGAACTGCTCACCATGGCATCCAGGAAGCGCAGAGGGGAGCCTGGAAGGGAGATGCCCACTTCCAGGCCACACCGCCTGGGGCCGCCCCTTCTGACCAGACCCCACCTCCTAACATCAAGCTAGCTACAGCCGCCCTTAATCCAGTCAACCCCCAGTAGCGACAACCCTGAGCACCTAAGGCTTTGAGGGGACATCAGGGGATAAAGCACAGCAGCGTCCAGGATCCCTGACTCATCCGACGGTGCCTTCAGCGCATGCAGAGGTGGGGAGAGGATAGAGGTTCTCGAGACCAGCCTTGGAGAACCTGGAGGAACACTCCCTTCAACCGTGAGAGGATCAGTGTGAGGACAGCTCCCAAGACAGGGTGTCCCGGGGAGGGAGGGCGCCCCTGTCGGGTCTGCAGACACAGAACAAGGGCAAATGAAACGGGCTGTGCTAGGATTCCTCAGAACTGCAGATGGGTCTTTCATCGCTCAGAGAGAGCCAAGAGGACTATCTACAGAGCCAGAGCGAAGGGAACTGCTGGCTGCCTCGAAGATCCCTAACCCCATCCAGCCTCGAGCAAAAATGAGGATTCCAGAGAGTCACAGGGTTCAGTAAGTGTAATTACGCATCTAACTAGCACTGCATACCTCGGTCCTTGAAATCAATTTAACTTACTTCAGAGCATCAGGATTCCATTACAAACCATATACAAGTATGACCGTACTAGCATCCAATCAATTTACCCGTGATATTTAATGTTTGAGTAAATAAACTGAATCATGTAAGAGAAAGTGCAGCTCATACTTCCCCAAGTCCGTGACATAGTGGTGAAGATCAGTGTTTATCAGTATGGCAAGTTAGTTTTCTCACTAATCCTAGACGGGAGTCTGCCAAGCGGTAGTGTTATCTGTGTGTAAAGCTGTTGTGAGAACTAAATTCAGACAGGTAAAAACCACACAGCTCCTGAACATTGCATTAGAGATCCCCCCTTGTGGTCAAGAACCTCTAATGAAATTGTTTGTTTGAGGGTCACAGCCCTAATTTCTCATTTGAAGAAGATGCATGAAATTCTTGCTCTGTACAAATAACGCGACCAAACTCCGGAGCTGTATGGGATGCGCAGCACACACCCGGGCACCGAGTGATTTATAAACCAGGGCAGGCTGTCTCTGGTGTGCAGACCTTCACCGAGTGATTTATAAACCAGGGCAGGCTGTCTCTGGTGTGCAGACCTCATCTAGTGAAGTGGTGTGGTGAAGGAAAGTCTGTGCAACCGGCCCCAGACAGGAGGGTGGATCTGAGATGCCATGGGGCTCTGGGGTTCCCTGTAGGGCAAAGAATTTGCATCAAAGGGAAAAGGATCCCAGACAAAGGAATAACACGAGCAGGAAGTTGGAAACTCGGCATCCATGTATATGTTAACCCCACTAAAATGTCTGAGAAATGAGTTGTACAACACTATTATAATTCATGCTATATTTACAGATACCCTAATTAAACAAAGACTGAGTATGTAAAAGTCAGCACTTACTGATATGATTACGTATTATCTTCATTAGTATTCAATGCCGCCATAATGAGTGGATCCAAAGGACCCTGGTTTATCCATTATTTATTCCCACTGCAGATGAATGAGAGGGAGCTGGAGGAGGGGTCTCTCCTATCAGAGCAATGGTGTGGGCATCCTGGAAGGGAGAGGCTTCCAGAGGTGTTTCATGTTGTCCTGGGAGCAGATGAGCTGGGAAGGCCTAAATTGACTGCACAGTAAGCAGTGGGTAGTCCAGGGCTTTCCACACCACCCGCAGGGATGACGAGGGAGCCAGCATGGACCGAAACAGTAAAGCCTGCATTTAGGTAGAAGCCTGTTGGGTGGCTTGGCCTGGGGCAGCAGAGCACTCAGTGCCAAGCTCATCCAGGGCTACAGGGGAGGTCACACATATCCTGGGTTCTGACCTGGCCATGGTATCACCCAGGCAAGTTATCCAAAGGCTCCGCAGCAAACAAGCCCAATAATAAGTGATTCAACATAGCAGACTTTTACCTGGTTTAGGGCTCATTTCAGGTCCAGTTCTCCATCAGGCATAGACTTTTACACTACAGTTTGGCCTTGTATGAACTGTCCATGATCAAAGGGAACCACAAAGACCAGGTTGCAAGGATCTAGCTTCCCTAATCCTCAGCAGAATTTGAACACAGGGGCCATATCTTCCTTCTGAGATATTGGGTGGCTGGGGAATATAATTTTCCTTTGTATCTGAAGAAAAAAGAAAACAACCCTCAAATAGTGCTGTGCCAAACTGTCCTTCTACGAGCTAGGTAACAAATATGGGGACAAGAAATTGAAAGTTTGAACCTATTAATATCAGACAATCAGAGAGTGTCAGTTAACTGATGAAGATATGAAATTAACTGGAAGAGCCAAAATTTCTCAGGATGTTTCTGCAGTCAGATATGTAGGACTCACCAACTAATGACTGGTACAAGAGGCAAATGGGATGAAAAGAACTATACGAGAAGAGAAAATCCTGGGGAAATGAACTTCTAAGGATAGGGTAGAAAAACAGGAGCCTACAAAGTAGACCAACAAGAAGCAGAGACCAAAGCCTTTTAGAAGCCAGAATCTGGAGTTAAATGATTAAAGGAGTGAGGGAATTTACTAATACAGTAGTTAATGTCACAGAGAAAACAAGAAGCTAGACTGAAAAGGCCCCTGCACAGAGCCAGAAGAAATCTGCAGTGAAAGCAGGTTCTGTTAATTGTTGGGGAAAGTTGTTAGATTTCAGCAAGTGGAGGAAGCACTGGATGGACAATGAACAGGAAGTAAGTGAGCAGAGAGCTTCCCAGTTCACCTACCTGGTGGCATGGCAGATGGGAGGATGGAGAAGGGCATTGTTTTTCTTTTCATTCTTTGTTCTCTTTTGTTGTATTAGTCTGATATCCATTGCTGTGACAAAATACCTGAGATAAACAACTTGAAGGAGTCAAGTTTTATTTTAGTTCCTGATTCCTCAGTGACCAGGAAGCAAAAAGATAAAGACAGAAAGGAGACAGGGTCCTAATGTCCCCTCCAAAGGTACACCTCCAACGACCTACCTACCTTCTCCACAAGGCCCCCTCCTCCCAAAGTTTCCACCATCTCCACAGCACCATCGGAACCAAGCCTTCAGTGTGAGCCTTTGGGCAACATTCCAAATCCAAATGTGTGTGTGTGTATGTGTGTGTGTGTGTGTCTTTTTAATGAAGAAAGGAGAAACTTTAGTTAATTTACAAACTCGATAGGAAAATAAATGATTTTAGACAGATGTTAGAAAGCTGGTTAGAAGTGAAATAAGTGATAGACTAAGGTCTTTGAAGACTACAAAGAGAAAAAGCTCCAGGACTAAGGAGACTTTTAGGAAGAAAAGCACCCCAGCCCTTCACATCAGCTATGGTCTAGGTCTGAAATCTCCTCCCTGAGCCCCATTTGTATGGAAGGTGATGAATGGGGGTCCCCATATTCATTGGGTGGTTTCGTCCATTGATGTGTTCATTCGTAGCTGAAAAAGTCGCTAGGAGGAGGGGCCTGGTTGCCGGGGGTCACTGGGGCGTGACCTGTGACCCGGAAGATTATATTCTTGCCCGGGCACCTCCCTTCTCTCTGCCTCTTCCTGGCAGCCATGGGTGAGCAGCTTTTCCTCTGTCACGCCCCTCAGCCACCCTGCTTCTGCCTCTGCAAAGCCAGCCAGCCAATCATTGATTGAAACTGGGAGCCAAAATAAACCTCCGTTTTAAATTGTGGATGTAGGGTGTTGTGTCCAACAGCAGGAAAATGACTAATATTACAGCATCACAGGTGCTAGGTGGAGGCCAGGGTGGGTGCCTGGGGTGACCGTGACTTCGGGAACTAGCTGCTCTTACAAAGCAAAAATTAGCTGCTTCTTTTCGCAAAGACTCAGTATTCATTCTGTTTGTTTTTGCCCTGAGTTTTTGCACAGAGTGGTGCACAGTTTCACAAGGAGAAACCAGGGGTCTCGGACTACTCTAGCCTATCCTTTTCTCACAGGTAGAAAAGGGCATAGAGGTAGAAAGACTCTCAAACATGTGATCAGTGTGCTATTTATCTTGCGTTTTTGACATTGTTAAGATGAGGATTGATGGGGCCATGTAAAGATTTGGTAGATGTTTAAAATGTTTCCTCTGCCAGTTTGACGAGCATTTGTACGCACAACTGTGGTTAGCAAAAGTGGGATTGTGAACCATTCTTGCATGTTTTGCAATATGGGATTTTATTTATTACATTTTAAACTCTCTGGGGAAATTATATTTTATTGCTTTAAACTCCCTGTTTGGATGCTATTTTAATCTGATATTTTCTTCAGAGTTACAGGTAAAAAAATCTGTTAAGTGGTATTTTTATTTAGGTATCTGAATGAATTAAGTTCTTATGACTTGTACTTAATAGTTTTGTTACAGTTAGTATATTTGTATTTTTTCATTTGATTTTGCTGCATTTAGAAATAGAGTTATCATCTGCTAATGATAACTTTGACATCACTTTCTAATTTTGCAGTCATATCTTCCTTCCTTTCTCACGTGTCCATATTAACTAGTGTTCTAGAAAGGGCAACAAAACAATGTGCCAGCAGTGGCCTCCTGCCTTGTTGCCTGAACAGAACTGCTGTCGGGATGAGGCGGGGTTTGCTGTGCGTGTGTCCTTTTGAATGAGGAAGGGGATATCTGAGTTCCTGTCTTACACACATGCTTTTTCTTAACCAAGAACAGACATTTCCTTTTCAGAAGTTGCTTCTTCACCAAATGAAATGACAAGATAACATTTTTGTTCTGATTCATGGTTTATTTAATCTATAATTTCATTTTGGATTCAGTCTCCTTTCGTGTGGGCTGTTGTGTGTGCTTCTCATGTGCACTGGAGCCTATTTTGCTTTGCAAGATACCCACAAGTTGTATATTTTTTTCATTCTGTTTCCATGATTCATCAAACCTCCTTTTCTCTTGTACAGCCACCGGTTTCTGGATCATCCCCCCACCATGACTTTCAAACCTGGAGTTAGGCACACTCCTTGGAAGGATCCCGATCTCACCTCCTCTGTGGAAGGAAGTACAAGGACAGGCAGCTTTCACATTCATCTCCGCAACAAGGATGAGATGTCAGGACACATTTGTTGAAGTGGACCAGAGACAACTCAAGGGTGTCAAAGAACCAATGCTTAGCTTTCTTTTTCTGATGTGGGCCATGTGCCCTGCCATTTTTAAACTTTTAATATCATCATGGAATGATGCCACAACATCTGCAGGTAATTGGTTCCAGAACACCAAGACACCAACTCTGTGAAAGCTCAAATTTCTTGCATAAATAGTGCAGTATTGAAAATAATCTACTCAATCTTTGCCATATACTTTAGATCAGCCCGAGAACACTTACGATACCTACTACAGTGGAAATGCTATATGAACAGTTGCTATGCTGTATTGTTTAGAAAATATAGTGAAAAAGAAAATTTCAGGACATATTCGATATAGACAGTTTTGTTTTTTAATTTTGAACCTCAGTTGGTTGAATCCGTGGAACCAGAACTGCTCTTGGTTTTATGTTGCTAATCCTTTTCCTTTCTTCCTTTGTTTTACTTTGATGCACTTTCACTAAATTCTTAGACAATGCTGTAGTTTAATTTGATTCATTTTTTACACCATTTTATTTATTTTCTTTCTTGTGGTACTGGGGATTGAACTCGGGCCCTTTCACTTGTGAGGCAGGTGGTGGAACCACTGAGCTGAATCCCTGACCCAATCTATTCTTGCTTAATGTAGTATTCATTTAGTTCAGTGCACTTTATCTGAGCATTTCTTACCCATATGCTAAATATACTTGTATATCCCTCTCCTTCTACAAATATTTCATTGTCCTTCAAATTTCAACAAAGGAAAACTGGTCCCTATAAAGAGAGGGCCTAAGCAATTCAATCCCCACTGGCAGGAGCATCAGTTCAGATGACCTTTTACAAAAGCGGTTTGGTGATGCATTAAAATGCACTTAAAATTTTTGTCTTTTAGCCGAGTAACCTCATTTTATCCTAAGGAGAGCATTGAAAATACACAAAGTGCTTTCTCTGCAGGGATATCAATAGCATTTCTATTTACAAAGTAGGAAAAACACAAAGGTCAAAGAGGGAACAGTGATTAGTAACTGTGCAATAGAATATTTTGCAACCAAGTGTTTCATTCTAAAAATAATTATTAAACCATGGAGTTATTTTCTTGGAGGATATTTAAAAGCACATAGAAAGTCTCAGGATATATTTTAAATCAGGAAAAATTACATCTACTAGGATAAGTGTGTCTCCAAATTTACCAGAAAATCATTTGCAAAATCTATGCCAAAATAAAATGATTATTTCAGAGTGGTGGACATACAGGTAATTTATACTTTTCATCTTTTTTGGTCAAATTCTCCACGTTCTTCATATACTGGTTTTATGAGTGAAGAAATGACAAACATTTTCATACCATCTGAGAGATAAAATGGTCCCGCTTAGGAGTGAGCACACCACTTACCGTGTGAAAATGTGTAGAGAGAAGCCTCCGCTACAGTTTGTCCAGAGCATGACATCTCCAAATGTTCTGGAGCCAAGGAGCAGCAATCAAATATTTAACTTCCAAAACTGCTCCACAGCACACAGGTGTAATCGCTCATGGAAGTGAAGTTTGCTCAAGAAAAAGAAGCATTTGGGGCTTGCGTTTGTGAGTAAAGAGGACACTGGAGAGGCAGGTCGCACCTGCAGGACCTGCCATGCCCCTGTCCGGCTCCAACCTTCATTCCCCGTGGGGATTTCTCAGGACCAGATTGTACAAGGTGAGTTGGAACTGGCCCAGCTTTGGGCCCAGGTTACAGGAAGGAGGTCCTTTCAGAAACCGTGGTTACCAAGTGGACTAGATTGTCAAAGCACAAACTTTAAACATCTTTCTGAAAGAGAAGAAACCAGGAAATGGCTTAAGGTGGAATCACAGATGTTCTCATGAACACTACATACAGAAGGAAGGGTGAGAGGGCTTCTTTAGGGTCTGGGAAGATGGTGGGTGGTGATTCTGAGCAGGGAACTGGCAGTGTTAAGTTGCGTTTCAGTCTTTGTTGTAGGCAGAGTTTTGGCAAGAGAATACATTTACTACGAACACATAGTTTGTAGGATTATTTTATGATAGTTACCCAAAAAGTCAAATGTAAAGAAGTGCAAGAGATTAACCACACACTAGGAGCCCGAAGAATCCAACTGAGGCCCTGGATCCCAGCAGTGTCCCACATAAGTCCAGCTAAAGGCTCAGAGTCCAAGGCAGTGTCCTCCTCAAATCCAGCCAGTGGCCTGAAGCTTTGGATCCCAGCAGTGTCCCACATAAGTCCAGCTAAAGGCTCAGAGTCCAAGGCAGTGTCCTCCTTGAGTCCAGCCAGTGGCCTGAAGCTCACAGCAGTGTCTCACACTTGTCCGTATTGAGGATCTGCACCTGGAAGTCCCAAAGGCCAGTGGTGGAAGCCAGAAAGTCTTTGCTCATGAGATGAAGGAACTGTGCCACCAGGCTGAGGGATCTACATTGCAGCCAGGAAGCGATGCTCACGGTGAGGATCCAGAGCTCCCCTGATGAGAACAGCAGCCATTTCCAGCAACAGCGAGGTCCTGAGCTCCTCCTCTGATGAGAACAGCCTAGTTCTCATCAGAAAAACCATCTGCAGCAAGCTTCTCCTAGAAAATCAGCAGTCCCCAGTTCTCTTTCTATGGCCATCGATAACAGTCTTCAGGTGGGTCCTCCAGGCCCAGACCACGCTGATTCAGTTCAGCTGAACGATAGACGTTGCCCATTGGTCAGTCCACTACAGCCTTCTTTGGGGAAATTGTCAGTGTTAGACATCTCTTTGTGCACATTAAAGTAGACCGTGGAAATCCCACTTGGCTTCCTTCACTTCCAATTCTCCCCCTCTAACATGTTCACTCCACGAAGGCAGCTTGCACCTGGTCAGCCTCATTGGCACACATCACTTCTTACCTGTGAAGAATGAAGATGGGAAAGAAGAGTTTTGCTATAAAGTCAGTGATATTTTGCATTTATTCACATAATCGCATGTATAACTATATCCTCAGAAATCAATTTCTATAGCAGAAAAAAGAAAACTGGTCATAGCTAATACGTGACTTAGAGAATACCAATTTCATTCCATCTCTTACCACAATAAAAATAATAAACTAGGACAAAAGACATTACATTTATTTGTAAGTGGAATTTTATAGTAAGTTCCAGGGACTGTTGATGACCCGGAAATGATGAGCTTCTTTTAAATTACCAAAGGTAATAATACTTTTTATAATTTAAGAGTAATGTGGTGAGAAAAGCAAAAGTATGCAAATATACTATTCTTTCTTTGAAACATGAAGTCTATTCTAAACTTGAATAGTTTTTTTTTTCCTTTTTATGGAACAAGTACTAAGAATTGCTCTTCTAACTCAGGCCACATGGGCAGCGCATGTGTAAGCACTACATGCTGAGGTTTCTTTTCCATCTGGGATTCCAGGATTCCTAATAAAATCCCTGCTGTGCTTCTGGCTTCCCAAGTCATTACTGCAGCTCTGTTTGGGGTGTTGCCCATTATGTGGATTCAGGTCTGTCCCCAGTCTGAATCAGTGTGACTCAGGACCAGTTGCCTTTCTTCCTTTCCTGCCAGTTTCTCTTCCACGATAAGAAGCAGCAACAGTGCCTGCTGGGTGTGGGGTAAACATGGGCTATGTATGGGTACAGCCAGAACCACCCCAGCTCCACAGAAATGTTGTTACTATGATTATTAGTGTCCTAGTAACTCTCTCATAGCTGGGACACAAAACGCAGTGCCCATAAGTTAAAGGAGGAAAGCTTTATTTTGGTTCACAATTTGTAGAGGTTTCAGTCCACAGTTGTTTGGTTCCAAGGCTGGGTAACATGGTAGAGGGGCATCACAGAGGAGAAACAGCTCCTAGCAGGGCAAGCAGGAGGCCAACCTTCCTCCTTTCCCTTTTTATTCCATCCAGACTACAAGCCTATGGGTTGGTGCCACCCACACCCAGAGTGGGTCCTCTCTCTTCAGTAAATCTTGGCTACAACCAGAACCATAGTAAGCCAATCAGTGGCTAATCCTGTAACACATACCCGTGACCCAGCCACCTCACAGAAGCCACATCAGAGTGAATGAGTCTTTGGGGGTAAAAGCCAGAAAAACTGTCACTGTCACTATTATTACTTAATTCTTTAAGAAGCTACCGGTGACCTCAAGGGTGACCAGCATATCAAAGTGCCCAGGAGCAGGGCCAGGGATTTAGCTCAGTGGTTTCGCCGCTTGCCCTGCAAGCACAAGGATCTGAGTTCAATCCCTGGTACTAAAAAAAAAAAAAAAAAAAAAAAAACATAAAAAAAAAAAGTGCCCAGGAGCAGGGCTACCTTAGTGTTTGCTTTCGAGATTTCTGTCTTGTTCCATCCACCCTTTTCCCACCTCAATGTGCCCAGGGAGCTCTTGCTCAGTCATCTCACTCGCTGCCAGCATACACAGCGACCACCATGATTCACGGTGTGGGAGCTGTCCACCTCCTCACCTACCCTTCATTTCAGTCAGGAGGAGCTCAGAGCCCCGAGACTGCACCAGGCAGAATCAGAGACCTCACCGTGGATAAGCTATAGTAGGTTCCACCTTCAACTCCCAGAGGTCGTGGGGTCACTCCTTGGAGTCCGGGGTCCTGCGCTATCCTCGACACTAGTTTGCATAGTGACTTTGTGCCACTTGATGCTTTTATAAACTGATAAGCTATTATTTTGTCCATTTTACAGATGAGCAAACTGAGGCAGAATTAAGGACTCATAAAGGGTGCCCCAAACCAGCTTACTTTAGCTCAGGATGTTTTTCCTCTTAAATGGCTTCAAGGGCCTTGTGACATTACTAGATCCTTGTGCACTGTGTTTTTCTTTTCAAAGTCCAGAGGTTTTCCTCTATGGCATCACCCATAGGTGCTGTGTCAGCCAAGGTCCTCCTGACTGGTGTTTCCACCCAGTTAAGTTGACAGTGGTTTGCAGCCTCTCAGGGTCACATGTCATCCCTGGGGGGCACAGCCAGGCCCTGTCCTCTGACCGTGACAGCGGAAGTTGAGGCTCCAGGCAGAAGGACACGGCAAAGGATCCCAGTGGTGACAGTGATGTTTGTGGGAGCAGAAGGCGCCCCGGTGCTGAGCCTCCTCCTCCGGAAACCCAGCTGGCCCAGCTCAGAGCAGCGAAGGCTGTGACAAGGTGACAGTACTTCTCCTGCTGTTCAGGACAGCAATGCCCTGCCGCTCCAGTTAGATGGCAAGGAGGGAGGACCGCTTTTAAATGGTTCCGCATTAAAATGAAAGGATCAGAGTGAGCCCCACGGTGCTGAAGACAGGAAGATCAGCCAGAGAGATGAAGGGGCCTGTGAATCCCGGAAGAAGACCTTACCTTCAGAGGCGTCATTATGTTCTGATGTGAAAAGAAAGGCTAACACGCAATTTATGAATGTTTGTGTTAAACATACCTTTCTGTAACGCAAGTCTAAAAACTGTGGTGTTTCCTCATCCCTAACGAAAATGCTTGAACTGGATAACTGAACACCAAGTACATTTCCAAGGACAGTGTGATGTACAGTCTGTCCTACGAGACAGATGGGATTATACGTAAAACACTGCACAGGGACATTCATTTATGGTTTTCCAGATCTGTTACCTTCATTAAACTGTTAGCTGGAGTGTCGTGGGGAAAAGACAGCTCTGTATTTCCCAATTTTGCATCATCCTGCAAAGTCCAAAAGCCATGAGAGCAAGGGAATAGAGTGACTTTTGCCAGTGCCGAGGGATCAGATGAACTTCGGTCCATCCAGATCCACTTCCTGCCAGGTGTCACCAGGTGGGACTGAGGCAGGTCAGCACCCCACACGTCTCTCTTCCTTCTACAGACTCAGTGTGTGACTGGGACCCTGCGAACTTTGGCTTTAAACAGTGGCAGAAATTTCTGCCAAGTGAGAAATTGGAAGTCTTATTTATAAAAATACAGACATTGTTAAATGCCTCGCAGGAAAAAAAAAAAAAAGCCTTGCTAAGATGGAGGGTTTGTCGTGCATTCTGTGCTGTATAAGCTTAGGAATGAAGGCTTGCTTAGTGGACCTTGCTTTTAGAGGAACTGCTTTGATTCTGTGTCTGACTCAGTCCTATCAGCTACTCCTCTGGGAGAAGGAGCTGATCGCCTTCTGCATTGAAATAAAGTGTACTTCTTTCCAAAGGAGACAGATCTGGCTTATTGCATTTTAATAGACTTTCATGCTTTTCTTTTGCTCTACATCCCTGTTCAAAAAAAGATCAATCAGGAACTTAAGTGTCATTACCAGAAGTCCAACAATTTTAATTTTAATTTTAATTGTGGTGTTTAGAAGCTTAAGGAAATTCGTAGAGGCGACAACTATTTGGCAGAAAATGTCAACTGTAATGAACAAGAACGACAAAAGAAATTTCTCCACGACTGGAGGGGAAATCTGCTGATTTTGCAACAGAAAGCAGAGTTGGGCTCTGGTAGAGAAGTCGCTTTGGCATTTGAGCTAGAAGCCCCGTGGACCTGTTGAAAATATGGGTTCTAAGAAGTAAAGAATGACAAACAAATCCGGGCTCTGAAAACGAGTGCTACCACTTTTGTAAATCTGCCAAGACTCTCAGTACAACTGCCAGCGTTTTGATATTCAGAAAAAGGCAGCGGAATGGTAACATGCGTGCTCGATAAATGACTCCTCGCAGAATGAAAGCTGCGGCCTACATGGGACCCCGCTTTCGCTGGCTGACTAATATATCAAGCACGGCGCTTGTTTTGTGCTCTGAAAAGCTGGCTCCGTTACCATAGAAACCTCTCACATGTTGGCGGAAGCTGATGTCATTCAAGGTATTATTCATTCTTAGTGAATTGATACTCGGAGTGCTAATAAGTCTCAGCGAGATAAAAAGAACTAAGGATACATCCTGGTTAAACATCGCTTAACCATTTCACCCTCCGTGCTCCAGGGCCCCTGGAGAGCACAGTTTGAAGTATTGTCTACACTCGGGACAACAGAATGTGGTCCTTAACATTCTAGCTTACCTTGCCCAGTCGTTTTATTTTATTTTATTCAACTTGTAAGGCTGCCCTAACAAAGTATCTCTGACTAGATGGTTTAAACAACAGAAATTCATTTGACCACAGTTCCAAAACAACTCCTTCTTCTCCATCCTCATGAGGAAGCCAGGAAAGGGGCTGTTGCCAAGAGCAGGACACAGAGATTTCAGAAGGGAGGAAGGGGTCACAGCCCAAGGGTCACATAAGTAGGACAGCATTTCTCAGATTTGCACCACGAAGATCACTGGTGAATGTGAACAGTAGGCTTGTAATAAAGTGGTAGAGATGAAAAACATATTTCTATGCCTGCAGGAATACACAGAAAATGAAGTTGAACACACTCAGAGTTTCATGTGTAAAGAGCAGTCCTGGTAGAGGACGGGAACTTAGGAGAGGGGTCCAGAAATGGAAAGGCCCACTCGCCAGAATGCTGGCATTTGTACCAGCATGCAAGTGAGCGGGGAAAGGAGGAACCATCTTGCAGCAAGGTCCCCAGGCACAGAGGGGCCGGAAGGAGCAGACTCGCCCGCGGAGAGGGGCTGGCAGTCCTGGAAAGAGCAGGACAGGGAGACGGTAACCCTGTCAGGGCCGGGGAGGCCCTGCTGCTTGGCACATTCATCCATCGGCTGCAGAGCCAGTGCCCTGCTCCGAGGGTCAGTAGCCGGCGGCTGGGTTAGAAATTCTGTTCACTCAGCTTTGCACTTGGGAGAGATAGTGCCCCCAGGGAGGCCTTTAGGAATTGGGGTACTATTATGATTTTTGCACACAGGAAGTGCTTTTTTTTCAATTGCATGCATTTCCTTTTAAATCATACATCACAATTATACATACGTATTGGCTAAATTTTGGTAATTCAATCTGTGTTTACAATGTGCAGTAATCAAACAGGGTGACTAGCATTTCCACGTTCTCACCTCTTTATGACTTCAGGCTTTACACTCCTCTATTGCAGCTCTTCATAAAATGCGCTGTAGTGGGTTTTGTAAACCGTGTCACCCTGCTGCGCTGGGCCTGTGCGATGCACTTACTCCTCCTGTAACACTATTTTCATACCCTCACCCAGCCTCCTTCTGTCCCTCCTTCCCCTTTCTCCCCTCCAGCAGTCACTGTTCTGCTCTTCTTTAAGATCAACCTCTTTCACTTCTGTTTAGATGAGAATCTGAGGTTGTTTCGCAAAAGAGGTACAAATGGCCAACAAGTGCATGGAAACACTCCACATCCACATCGGGGTTTTGGGAAAGGCAAGGGGACGTCCTCTCACCTGTCAGAATGGCTATTATAAAAAAGAAGACAAAAAACAACAAATGTTGGTGAAGGTACAAATGAAAGGAGAAGTTATTTGGCACCGGGGATCGGACTCAGGTCCTTGTGCTTGCGAGGCAGGTGGCAGAACCACTGAGCTAAATCCCCGGCCCGAGAAGTTTTTGATATTGGCAGTCAGGTGAATGAATACAGCCAGTGTGGAGAAAGATGGGTGCTCTTCGTGGCAGCCCCATGTGCAGCAGCAAAGATCTGAAACGTGCTGTGTACACGAAGAGGAATATTATCCAGCCATAAAAAGAACGAATCCTTCACACACGCAGCAAAATATGGAACTGTGAGGCGTTATCAAGGTGAAAGGTGCCTTTTTAATCCCACCAAGAGTAAAGTATATTGGATGACCCCACATATAATAAATTTCACTTTCTGATTTTTTTTTTTTTTTTTTTTTTTTTTTTTTTTTTTTTTTTTTTTTTTTTTTTTTTTTTTTTTTTTTTTTTTTTTTTTTTTTTTTTTTTTTTGGTACCGGTAATGAAACTCCAGACCTTGCGCTTGCCAGGCAGGTACAGTGCCACTGAGCTATACCCTGGGCCCTAACTTTCTGATTTTCAAAGAACTGTTGTACCTTGATCTTCCAAGCACTCCAATCCAGCCTCTACAGCATCGGACCTTCACAGATGAGAAGAATGAAACTCCCGCAGCAGTGATCTGGTCAGGGCAATACAGTGACACCGGGAAGACGTGAAATCTGTAACCCCTTAAATCTTAAGCGTGTGATACTGAGCCCTGAAATGTGCAGGTGATGCTCAATATTCCGAAAGGTTCACCAAGGCTGAAAATTTGTGGTGGAGAGGTGTGGAATTCTGCTTGTAATTGTGAGAGAGGCAGCTGCATCTCGGAGGACTGGGTAGAAGAGAAGTCATGGTTCCTGACTCACAGTTCGGATGGAGCAGCCATGGCGTGCACTACTCACTCACAGGGGAATAAGAGCAGACAAGAGAGCAGGGACAGACATCCGCCAGGCGTGTGTACAATGTTCCAGGGAGACCTTGTGTTCATAGAGAGATGGCAGGGAAGAGGAGAGAGCCTGGGCATGGGGTGCGACAGCTGTGGAGTGGCAGAAAGCTCCCCCATAAAGAGGTCTTGGGAGGCGAGCAGGGAGAATGAGGAATGCATCTCCTGCTAATGGTGTCAAGACCAAGAGCAGCACAGGGAACCACGGGGAGGCAGGAAAGAAGGGAGGCAATGAGGACGCGGAGCTGTGGCAATGCCAGTGCAGCACCTTGAAACACATGGGACCCTGTGTGGCTTGGGGCAAAGATCAGGCAAGACTGACTTGGGTTTTCAAAGGGTCACCCCACTAAATGAGACCCCCACTTGGCAGTCCAGTCCCATAGCTGAGGTGCAGAGAGAGGCCTGAGACAGGACAAAGACCTCGGGAGGGACAGGAGCTATCTGGGGTCAGCATGGAATCCACGGACAGTTCCGATACTGTGCTCAGGGCGACTGAGAGAGAAAGGAGAAGGTACCTGGAGGACCCTGGAATGTTTGGCCCGTGCAAGCGAGAAAGACAATGTTACCCTGTAATTTGATAGATAAGGACGATAAAAAACAACTTTGAATATGGGTCACTGAGACGGAGGTTTGAGACACTACTTGTGTCAAACATGGTATTTGAATCCCCACGGGGAGAACTTTAGCTCTGTTAACATAACGCATATCATCCAGGGTGCTGTGGTCACCATGTTGGATAGCAGACAGCTCAGAGCAGAGCGGAGTCTTCCGGAGTTCCCAACCCTGCAAATTACCCAGTGAGGCTTTCAATTAGCAGCCACAGGAAGGAATATCCCAGAATATCCCAACCCCTCCAAATCAAACTTGGATGCTCGATTTGTAAACCCAGTCGTCTAACACTGGATGTCACCAGCCATGTAAGAACTAGGTTTAAAGGGAGGGTGAAGGTTATCATGTGCTCGTGATTACCCAAACATTTGGGTAAGGTTCCTCCCTCTTCCCTCATGCCTCCCTGTACTCCCTGTGTGCAGTGGTAGAAAGCAGACAGAGACAATCCCAGCAATAGTCCATGCATCTGATTCCTTCAGAAAGAAATCTACATGCTCTGTTGTACAGAATAGAGGTAAACAGAGGACAAGAATTAGTATTAAAAGACTTAGCCCATATTCAGTCACTATAACATCTTTTATATTCCATCAGTCTTCTCTCTGCATATAAAAATGTAAGATGATTCAATGACAATACTGGCTGTACAATTCCATGCTCGCTTGCCTGCTAATGACAAAACGTGGACAACCTTATCTGTCGTTACACATTCTCCTGAAACTCCCTTGAAGGCCTGCATGGAGTTCTATATTTGGACAATGGAAACAGCAACTGGGGTCAACCTGTTTCAGAAGCCGTAGCTAAGACTGGCTGGAAATCCCCACATAACAGACTGTGGAACTTCAGTGGCCTCACCGGGATTGCTGTAAATTACAAGGGGTGTTGCCCCCATCCGGACTCTAATCTGGGGCTCCCCCTACAATAGTTCTTAGACTCTTCTTACTGTCTCACTGAAGGTTTCCTTGTGAGTGTCCCATTGACTCCTGTACGAATTTCAGCTGTTGTCCTTAATGAAGACCATCTCTCTGAGGACGTCTGTGTGTGGCTGTGGGGAAGCTCGGTGAGGGAAGGCTTCTGCAGCTCCAGGCCAACCCTGCAGGTGGTATTTCCGGTGCCCACACGGGGCCTGGTCCAGGAGTATCTCAGAGATACCAGCTTCGCTCGTTTCTCCCCAGCCTTCACCTCCCTTCCTCCCTTGCTCCCTGTTCCACTCCTGCTGGGGATTCCCATCCATTTCCATCCCTTTTTCCCCAGAGTGGAACCGAATGACCGCGCCTGCCCTCGAGCCCGGCAAGGCCCTGTCCTGGGTGCACCGGAACTTCCGGGAGGCTGCTGCACTTTTCCTGCTGCTTGTTTGCCCCGGAGCCCAAGGGGAGGAGGGCAGCATTTTTCTACTTACGAGACGTGTACAGCGATTCTTCTAAGGTCTGATGTCTTCCACATTGCCGGGTTTTGATCATTGTAAGTAATTCTGTGACAAACATCTTTATGGCTGAATCCTCATCCACTTTTTATATCTCCTCATCATATATGCCTAGAATTTATACAAAGTGTATAAATGTTTTTTTACACCTTAAAAGTGTACACAGTTCTACAAGTTTGTTTTACGCTTGACACTTTACAAAGTGTACAGGTTTTTTTACACTTTACATGAAAACAGGCTTGTCACGTATATTGGCAACTTATTTCTGGAAAAGCTGCACTGATTCGCATCCCCATTACCAGTGCACTAACAGGAGCTCTTGTGTCCTCTAAACACTGAAATCCCCTTTAGTTCTTATTTATCTGATAATTAAATATAGAATTTCATTTTTAATTGGTATTTCTTTCGGTGCCTGTACTGCTATTTTCCTATGCATAGGATGGAAATAGAAATCTGTTTCTCCTGAACTGGCCTTAGTCTCCTTGAACTTCTTTTTAATTGAACTAATGTCTTCTTATTGATGATTAACAGATCTTTATATATTTGGGCCCCTAACCAGCCCTTTGCCAAGTGTTCTATGTTTAGTCTGTTGTGCGGCCCCGTCTTTAACCCCGCAGTGTGTAACCGTTTTGACAGCACCCTGCTGCATAGCCCCCTTCCTCCCCTTTCTCCCACTGTGTTCGCTCAGCCTTGGAGGCAGGTGACCATGGACTGCAACCTCTGAAACCTAGGCCAGGACAAACTTCTCCTCCTTTAGGTCGGAGGACACATATTTTGTCCCAGCAACCAAAAAATGATTATGCACTGAGGTTACCTGAAGAAGGCTTAATGTTTTATAAAAACTCACCCTGTATTTCATCCTGGTCATCTTATTATTTCATTTTAATAGTTAAATAAACAGCTAGACTGCTAAATGTTGAGAATACAAGAAGGCATAATATAATTCTCTTTCCAAGGTAATCTTAACACTGTAGTTTTATTAACATCAAGACCAACTGCATGTATTTCATAATATGCTTTTAATGGGTTAAATAACAATTTAGCCCATTGTCAATGTATTACAGGAAGGAAATTATACTTTAAATAAAAACTTATGTATTCTTCCTTAAAAGAGGACATGTCTTTATCTTCATTGCAGGAATTTGTATCGTTGAAGCAAGAAATTATTTGTGAATGTGCTATAAGCATAACATTTTTAAACAGTCTTTATTGTGGTTATGTACAAGGACAGATACAATCTTCTGCAAAACTGATTTAACTTCTTCTACCTTGCATTAGTGATTTTAAATATTTTCTGTGTTTTTGATGCATATCGTGATGGGGCACTGCTCATCCTGGAGAGACCACCCCACCTAAGGTGACAGAGCTGGCAAGGGACACCAACTCCTGAGCACACTTTTTGAATGCAAACCAGGTAACCCAGAGCCCAGCTTGTAAATATCTTCTTTGTTGAGTCTTCACACTTTGGCCCTGGGCTTATGCCTCTGTCTAACCACCCAGGGATGGGGACAATTCCCTCCAGAGTCTTCAAATGAGCCAACCCTGAGCCTGCTCTGCACACCCCATCCATTCCTTCCTGCAGATGCCACAGTCAAGTCTGGCTGGTGTCCTCGCTGTGCCCCGTGGCCCCTTGATTGACTCTCATGTCCCCCACATGGCCCGGCCTTCCTCCTTTTGGGAACTATAGTATCCCCAGCTGTCCTTTGATAAGTCATCTGGTCTCTCAATGTCACCACAGCTGAAAGATGATGGAAACTATATTTTAAACCATGTCTCTATGCATGTATGGGTTTGTGGGTTTCATATGGCTCTTCTGCATATGCACAGGTGTGGTATATGCATGTGTACTTATATGTACACATATGCATACACCAAAACATGTGTACGCATGTGTGTATAATATGAGTGCAGGTGTGTGAAATACATGCTGTTGGTCTTAATTTCAATAAAATTACCTGTTAAGATTATTTCAGATGGGGAATATATTATTCCTGGACTGACGGGGTCAGTAACTCATTTGGAAGGGGAGGCCCTCTTACAGTATGCAGCATTCCCTTCTACATCTTTGCCCACATGGACTGAGTTCATAAGCTGTGTGTCTCTCACCGTGTCACCCCAGACATCCCCAAGTTCCCAGAGTCAGGAAGAGCTTCCCCAGTCCGTGTTGGGATGCTGGCTCCTCATCAGTCAGTGCCTAACACTGCAGTTTCCCCAGCAAGGTTTACAGTGTTGCTTTTGCTACCAGTTGCCAGTTTCAGCTGTTAAGTTTGCTGTGAAAGGACTCTTGGGACTGAGTGTCATTGTGGGGAGCCTTGTGGGGACCCGGAGGCGCCACTGGGTCATCGGGTCTGACACATTCTTCCCACACAGTGGGGCAGTTTTCAAAGATAGTGACAGAGGTGGCAAAGGTTTGGACAGGGCATGGAAGAGCAAGCACGTTCTATACAAATGTATTTCTGAGCACTTTGTGAATCTGACCAGAAAGTCATATATTTGTAATAGAGGGAAAAGGAAGATGAGGTCCAAGTTACACTAAGAGGTAAGGGAGGACTTTGACCCTCAGGGGCAGAGAGGAATGACATGAATCTGAATGAGGCTTGAAGGAGGAGTGACAGGAAGCAGCTGCTTGGGCCATAAACTGTAAGTGGCTTTGGGTCAAGGAGTCAGGACTGGCGCTGCTGAATTCTAGCCCACTCTTGAGGCCCTAAGGTGTGTGTGTGTTTGGGGGTGCAGAAAGCAGCACCCAGCCCTGTACTGGCCCACTGCAGGGCTGTTTGTAGGGGATCAGACAGGGACTTGGGGCCCAGGAGAGCTCCTGACTCCTTCTGATGGCAGCTTCCCAGAGTCCAGTCTTGCACCCGCTGCAGGGCAAGGTCCAGTGCCCTTGTCCTGTGGATGACACAGAAGCATCGGGGTCAGGGTGATTTCTCTGAGCCAGTGGTCCGAGAGCAGAGTGAGCTATGGAATTAGGCAGCCTGCCTGTGACGTAGCTTCAGAATTGCCTTTCTAGCAAGCAGGACACTTCTGCACACCCACCACCCTCTTTGACAGGCTAAGTCTTATTGGTGAGATGAGATCAATAATGATAATTCATAGTCTACACGTTAAACAAGGTTTCTGTGGAATTCTCCAAAGGTCCTAAAACCTGAACACGGAAAAGAACTGACGTGTATGTGAGTATCTGTGTGTTTATGTGCATGGGGTGAGAGCAGAGACCAACTCAGCATGAGGAAGAATACACACCTGTCAGCCACAACAACCTGCACTTCCATAACTCCCCGGGGGAAGGATGGATAGTGGCCTTCCAGATCCCCTCGGTAGATTCAGAGACTCAGCTGGCTTTTCCCACTCGGGACAACTTCTCCGGTGTAGTCAATGTGCGATGACATTCCACCCAATCCATTCTATCCGATTGGATCAAGCTTCAGAGAAAAGCTTTTCAATATAAATGAAAATAATAAACAGCACATGTGGTTTAAAGGAACAACTTGGCTCCATTTCAAGACCAAATGAAAAGATTATAAAGTTTGGAATCAGTGACCTGAACCTGAATCTTAAATCTTTCCCTCACCAAATTAGATAAATTGATCAAGAGCTCTTGCTTCCATAACCTCAAACCCTAAATAGGAATGTGTCTCTGCTTTCAAGAATGCTAATTTTGTATATAAGCATTTTTAAGCTATGCATTTGTGTATAATAGTTAATAGTTATTTTTTATACTTTTCCTTCAATTTTTTGTGGTGAAAACAATTAATTTTTTTGTATTTTCAAGAATAAAATATATTGCCTTTAGGCATAGTTTCTATGATTTATAATAGACCTCTCGAATTACTTCTCTTCTCCAACTGTAATTATATGCAAGAGGTAGTCAAAATATACAGTGAATATCTAAGTTTTAAAGACATTTCATACACTATAAGACATATTGCCATGAATTCCCCTCAAAATACTCACTCTTGCTTGGACAACATGCTTTCTCACCATTTTCTGAAGCAATTCCAGGAGGATTTTCAGGGGCATGCATGGTGATATGCCTTTAATAAATGTTTTAAGTATTCAGCGGTATTTGATCACGTTGGAATCTTGGAGCAATATCTCCCCAGCACCTGTTCTCCCTGTTTCTGTGGCCCCTGGTAACTGCCATGCTCTTTTCTACTTCAGAGAGGTTAACTTTTTCAAGATTCCATGGGATCATAAGGCCATGCTTAGTGCCTGAACAGGTGTGCTACTGCCAGTAACACTAGTACACCCACCTTTGGAACACGGTCCTCTAGACAACCTGATGAGATGTGTCTACAAAGAAAAGGTCACAGGGAAGAAATTTTTTTCTAGACCAAAATATCAAGAAGAGAAAGACACAGAAAATAGTGCGTGTTTATCTCCCAAAAGATGTCATTGTTGACGCGTTTGCTGTCATTTTCACCTTGAGAAAATCTGCAGCAACTGTGAGGTCACCACTTAATGGCCGATACAGCTTTACTGTGTGACTGAACAGTCGTTTGATTTCGATGCCATTCTGCACGATGACAACACACGCCGCCGTGTGCCAATAGCTGCTGTCATCTTCACGTGCTGCTTCTATTAAGCTTTTATGAGCTCTTTCTTACATCTATTCTTCTAATTTTTATTTCTCCTTTTAAGTTGTCTTATGTTTTTTCAGAAAGAGGGGAAGGATAAATAAAAAGAAATAGATGCTGCCCAGTGATATTCATAAGCAAGTTCTGTGTGAAATCAATGCACATCATACATGTATACTATATAGAGAGCATATGTGTGACATTTACAGCATATAAGGTCATGCAGGTTGTGATTGAAAAAGTTGAGGAATGTCAAGTAATAATATCACAATTGTACTTAATATTGTTAAAAACAATGTCATTATTAAAAATTCGTTTTGAACATTTTGTTTCTAGAGACCAATGATATTTTTGTTTTTGTTCTTGACAATTTTCTAAAAACACAAGGACAAGAGTAACCACGGAAACATGGCAGGGATATCATAATCCCCAACTTGAAACATTACTACAAAGCCCCTGTGATAAAAACAGCATGGTACTGGCAAAGAACCAGACCTGAGGATCAGTGGAATAGATTAGAAGATGCAGAAACAACTCCAGACATAACTCCTTTGACAAAGGAGCCAATCATTCTCACTGGAGGAAAGATAGCCTCTTTAATAAATGGTGTTGGAAAAACTGGATTTCAACTTGCCAAAGATTAAAACTAGACCTGTATCTTTCACCATCCACTAAACTAAAATATAAGTGGATTAAAGATCTAAATATTAAAACAGAAACACTAAATTGCTGGAAGATAAGTCAGGAAGAACTCTTGAAGATATTAGCATAGGAAAAGACTTTATGAACAAATCCTCAGTACCATAGGAACTAGCACAAAGAATCAACAACTGGATATCATCTTTTTAAAAAGCTTCTGCATTGCAAGAGAAATTACCAACAGTGCCAAGAGACAACCTACAACGTGGGAAAAAATTTACTCACTGTTCCTCAGATAAAGGTCTACTATCTAGAATATATAAAGAACTCAAATAAATCATATCCCCCAAATATAAAGCCACAATTCAAAAATGGGCATCTGAAATGGTCCAACCCTTCTCAGACAAACAAATAAAAGCAGCAAATAAACATATGAAAAATGTTCAATATCACTGGTCATTTGAGAGATGCAGATGAAAACAACACTGAGATTCCACCTCACCCCAGCAAGAATGGCTGCTATCAAGAAATCAACCAATAACAAATGCTGGTGGGGTTGTGGGACAAAAGGAACCCTTCTTCATTGTTGGTGGGAATGCAGCCTGGAGCAACCACAGTGAAAATTAGTATGGAGATACCTCAAAAAACTAGGAATAGAGGTCCCATTTGACCCAGGTATTCCTCTGCTGGGTCTCTTCCCAAAAGATTTTTTAAAAAATCATACCACAGTGATATATGCACACCCATGTTTATAGTGGCACAATTTGCAATAGCAAAAAGTTGGAAACAACCCAAATGCCCATCAACTGGAGACTAGATAAAGAAGATGTAGTTTTTCTATAAAATGGAGTATTACTTAGCCATAAAGAATGAGAAACTTGAGACATTTATAGCAAGTGGAGGCACATTGAGGCCATACTCTTAAGCGAAATAAATAGGACACGTGTAAATACCAAAGTTTCTCTGGTGTGAAAATCTAAAAATTGTAAACAAGGATTAAAATGTATAATTGATATTGTGTAATAGGAAGAAAAGGTCTAAAGGAGTCAGAGGGGTAGGGGAAAAGCAAGAAGGGAAAATAAGAGAAAAGGAAAAACATGGAAACAAAGTCTTTGTAAATAGATAGGGTGGACAGGGTGAAGAGAAGGCAGAGGAAATGGGAAAAAAGAAGAAACAAATACATTATGTAAAGGTGCAAGATCCCAATGATGAGCGTAACTGTATGGCAGATCTAAATTGTACCCATGAACTAAAACATCTAAATTAAAAAGAAAGAGTAACCACGTAAAAATCTGAGGGCTAGAATATGTCACTCTGTCCCCTGGAGATCTGCTGGAAATGATTATCTGTTGTCCTTGTCAGATACATCCTGACTCAAAGAAATTCTCAAATGCCCGCACTAGTGGCGTTGAGGTGACCGATGGGAAATAATACGATCGATCACTGAGGTTTCAGCACTGAGACAAGTGGGGTCTCACCTGCAAACTGGCATTTCCATCTGCGTGCAGAGAGGACGGGCCTGGTCCTGGTTGAGAATCCAGCTGACCTTTGGCCCGTCTTTGTCTTCCAGATGGTCCTCCAAGACGCAGGTGGCTGCCACGGGCTTCCACAGGAGCACCTAACTGCCAGTTCTCTTGATGGAGAGGAAGCTGGCTCTGGAAAACTCGCTTGAGGACTCTGCCATCTTTCTTAGCTTCCTTCCTCCCCTTCCGCTGTATCTTTTCTCTCCCCTGTCCTTAAGAAGGCTTCGTGGCTTCTAAGCAATGGAGAAGACATTGCTTCATCGTTTACACTAATTAGAACGGCTTTCCCTGTCATGGCTCAGCTCCACTTCTCACCAACATTTTTGTTTCTAAACAGTTCCTTTCGGTTAAATGGAGAAACTTGTTGGTAAGAAATTCCACCTCATGTGAGAAGAATTTTTCAATAGGAGATTGACATTCTGAAGCTTCTATCATACGTACACCCTCCACTGAAGCTGCTTATTTATTTTCATGACTTCATAGAGAAGAGGAGAGCAGAACCAGGGAGATGAGCTGCCGGCCAAAATGCAGCCTGGCAGCCCTTTGCTTTTCCCTCTGTCCTCGCTCCTGGGACGCCCACTTCGGACCCCACCCCTACGAGCCATCGCCTCTCCTCTGCTTCCTGTCTTTGCTTCTCAGCCATGCTGCAATCATCGCGCTTTTCTGATTCCATGTGTTGCTCCTACCTGATTGGTTCCTACACTGTTAGGACACTAGCCATGCGGACAGCGACCAGGGACAGGCATGGAAGTTTCTATTCTGTATTTGGGGGACCCGGATGAAGATGGGCCTGACTCTTATGAATGAGCTTTTATACCCATCAAGGGCCCCGACATCATGGTAGACGTAGGTCATGGACAGGAGAAATAAAAATATTGATGGAACCTTCCCCTCCTGTCTTCAAATCATTTTAAATATAAGATCATAGCTGTCATAGAGAATATATCCTACCAGGCCCATTTGTAAGTGTCGTGAGATCAGAAAAACAGAAAAACTGAAGATTTTCTGGCTCTTAGAAAACAACACAAGAGAAAAGCTAAAAGATTTTGGCTCCTAGAAAACGATGTGAGTTATGACAGTTTCAAACAATGATTTATCTTTTGGTCCAAGTGGGTGAACCCTAATAACATTACATAAATCGTCAAATATGTCAGATTTGACTGAGTGAGTTACTTTGCAATTAATAAAGTCAATGACCACTATCTTCTCCAAGAATAATTGGAGTTAAAATGGAGTTGAATACTTGCTTATCCTGGTCATTAAGCCACACTTCTAAAATATGCAGATAAAAGTAGCGATAGATAGAGGGAAGTTACGCTATGTTGTGCATATTAACAGTACCATGTCAAGAGTTAGGGAATCAAGATTGAGACAGTACAAGCTTCAACATGACGAGGGAAACAGCTTTGCATAAAGGAAGGAAGTCTCAGAGACTTAAACTGGGGGACTACATTTCATTTTGCCCCATAAGTGTAACAAGTCTACTTGCATGAGAAGATGCGGTAGCTGAGGGTGTCATTAAACTGGAATTAGAGTGTTCGCAGCCAGAAAGCCTAGATAAGACTCACCGTCAGGAAAAGAGACCCATGAAAGTTGTATGTAAGACAGAACAAGGACCTGAAAAGAAAAGGAGCCAGTGCGGCATTATGAGACCTGCTGCCTGCAGAGAGCATTTCATGAAGACACCATGGTACATCACTGCTGTAAAAGCTCTACATTCACACAAAGATGGCAAGCTGACATTTTGTAAAGGCTGAGGAGTTGCTCACTTTTGGGCCCTTGGACATAGTTTTCATGTTGGTCTACTTCACATTTTGTAGTGCTGCTAAATTAGATTTAACAGAAATGTGTTTTTCTCTCCTTTTCCCTGGAGGATTTGGGAGACAATGAACATTGCTCTACACTGACTTCTGCAAACTGAAAGGATGGAGTGGAAGACCGTAGTGGATAATTATAAAGCAAAGATAAACACATTTAAATGAAAAGAAGAGCAAGTATATTCCAGAATGCAGGGCAACTTTTAAACTGAAAATATCTCCACACAATTCTATTAAGTTAGCATGAGCATCCATGTCTAGAAATAGATTTTGCACTGCATATGAGGGCTTCATGGTCATGAAATCATCTCTCAAGTTTCTGAAGCCACGTCTTATTTGTTAATAAGTTTGCTGCATGTGAATGATATGGTGTCCAGGGTAAGTAGTATACATCAATGGGCAAAGAAAAAAACAAGTCAAAATCAAAGAGAAATTGAAAGATAAAAAATGCACAGAAAACTTGTAAAGTAATACTTAGCATTATTTTGGTGAACTTAATTCTTATAATTTCAGGGCAATGGAAACTACAGCTGATATAGCTCAAGTACTCAAGGGCTCAGAGAATTTGAAAGTGTTGTCCATCATCCATTTATGGTATAGTCTCATCTCTGGATTGACTTCTAAAATAACCTTCACATTGTCTCTAAATCTTGGTACATTGTCTACAATGAAGAAAAAATATCAACATTGGAATGAGTTTGAGCTAAAATGTGGAATGCACCTCAGGTAATTATATTTACAAAATAATGAAAATCTTAGAATTTGCTCTGGATATTTCCAAATAATATACACTTGAGATTATTTTTAAACTGATTTGTTCAACACTCATAAGAGTATATATATACCATATATCGCTCTCTTTGCATTACAGACACTTTCATATTTGAATTAATTCCATCAGTTCCCTGAATATCTTTGAAGGAACTGTAGGTAATTTTTAAAGGGAAATTTTACGGATGATTCCATGACAGTGTTAAAGAACATCTAAGCAAAGATTTTCACTTTTGGCCAACAAGAGTTATAAGAATCAAACTTACTCCATTGCCTTAACAACTAACGTGCTGAAATAATATGTAAAGCATCTTTTTTCAAGATGCTGGGCATCCACAGTGAAAGGCAATGATCCCTGATAGATGGGGGGAAAGCAGGCAAATCCTGTCCACAGCAATTCCAGGTCTATGTCCAAGGAGATTTCCAGATGGTGCAGGGCCAAGGAGCTCGGGAGATGCTGGTACACCACCCCACTGGGGAGTCAGACCACGGTTCTGAGTGGGCCCACACTGGCTGGAGCTGCCAAGGTGTTGTCACAGACTTGAGAATGTGCAGAGACAAATCCAGAAAGCTACAGATGGTTTCTCTCAAGTCTTCTTCCACATATGGATCATTCAGGCATAGAAGGAAAGAGCCCAAAACTAGGAAAATAAGTACTGAAGAGATGTCTGAGAAACTAGCAGTAAAGTTCTCACAGAGGTAGGAATAATCAGAGTCCATAGCCAACGTGGAACATTTCATGATTCCTGGAGAATACTCATGGAGATTTTAGCCAAAATATGGTACAAATCTAGATCAAGACTCAACTTCTGTCCAAACTGACTTCTCAAAAGCAAGAACCAAAAGGACCAAATAATTATCTTTGTTCTTATTTGTGTCCTAAAACAAAGTTTACAACTACCCTGGAAATACAAAATATCCAGCCAGCAGATAACACAGACAAGGAAACCAAACCTTATAATGTCTATCATTCAATAAAAAATAACTAGAGACACAAAGCTACAGCCCCTATTTTCTTGTTTACCAGCTAGTTTTCACATAGCTTGTCTTTGAATGGTAGCTGCCAGGGGCTTATCAGACCTTCAGCTGCCTTTCGGGGTGGGGGGGACAACTGAGAATAAAAAGAGACAGAGACAATATTCAAGATACAAGAGGACCAGGAAAAGCCTGCCTCTAGTAGACAGACTCAACAATCTCCAGGTTGACACACTTTCATTAGTAAGTAAGAAGTGCAGGAGGAGGGGATCGTATGTCATTTGTGGAACAATAATGGTTGAGAAGAAATTTTGAAAAACAGAGAATAGGTTAAACTTTTGCAAGGGGACTGTGTGAGAAGGAAACAAGTTCTTACCTACACCAGGATGTCTGCCCAAATTAATAAGGAACTACTATTCTTTACATTGTCCTCAGCAGATATCATCCTGCCATGGGAGCCCCGTGATTACCAGCAGTCCCCCGCACCCAGGCAGAAAGTATGCAGCTTTCTGTATGCTTTTCTGTCTCCCCAGGGAGATCACATCAGCCTCAGGACTGTAGGACACAATCTGGCCCCCAGTAATTCCTCACATGTTGGTGACATAGTAATTCCTCACATAGCCTGGTCCCCAACAGGAAGCAAAGGGTTTTTGTTTTGCAGCTTGCAAAATAACAGCATAGATTAAAGATTAATGTTCTCACCTATTTAAGCTATTTTGATAAGTGGGAGCACAGTACACTTCTGGAGCTGTGGATGGTGACAGCCGATTGGGGAAGGGATTGTGCCTTCTCTTGCCTTGCCCTCACTGCATATTGAAGAAAGAGTCTGAAGTCCAGGAATGGATGTTATTGATGGCTTGATTGTGCCAATGGAATATATGGATGACCTGTGGAAACTTGACATTAAGACTGTGTCATTGTCAAAATGAGCAGCTGAAGGAGCAGTGCCACCACCAGGAAGGATTTCCATGGTGTTGGGAGGGAAAGAAGATGTACATTTTTGGTGGATGGATCTTACTTACAGTAGCAAATATCGAGTCCTGGCCATGTGGTTATTTATGGTAAACACAATGGCTGACTGAGGAGATACTGAGCAAAACCACAAATCCTCTTGTCTCAAGAAACACAGGAGAACTGAGCAGTTATCTGGGATGAAGAAGCACCTTGCCCGGCACGGCTCCAGGTGCACACAGGTGGTAACCAGCAGATGCGAATCTGGAACTGACTGTGAGCCCTTCTCCCCGCTGGAGTAAGCGCGTTCACATCCAGGTGCTCTGTGTTAAGTGCGTCCTCTCACCTGTCTCGTATGAAGAGTCATCTAGCAACCATCTGTTATTGGACAAAATTTTATATTAATTTTATTAAAACCTGATTTGATTCCTTTTATTTACAGTTATCTCAATGCTTAAAAAATTTTTGAAAGAAAACATTCAAGGGATTCTGCTGTTGGTTTTTTATGATTTTCCAAGTGATTACAAAATGAATAATGGATTTTCAGGTAAATTAATATAAGTTTTTGGGCAGCTCATTTATATGGCCCTTGATCTCTGCACTAATAGTTTTTATTTATGATCCCTTTCAGCACTACAACTCCCTATTGCAATTCATGCAAACTTTCATGAGATATAAAGTTATGAAATTGTCATCATTTGAAATTAAACTGCACTGCACATCTTCCTGTCACAGGAAGAAGCATTGTAACAGGACACGGGTTTTCAAATGTCGCTTTCAACGATTATAAGGTTTTTGTAAGTCCTCTAAATGTTTCATTCATATAGTATTCCCCTCAAATGGTGTACACTCATTTGCTTGTGACATACAAAAGTCATACAACTTACGCTCCAGGGCAAACTTCAAGATGTAGAGAGACAGGGGCGGGACCCTTTGCATCCTGGAGGGACAGGACGAGGCCCCTGCAAACCCATGCTGAGTGGGAGTGCACAGGATGCTGACTGCATGGTAGATACTCCAGGGGCGCAGCCCTGCCCTTCCGCAGCCTGTCCCTCCTGCCACGTTAGTTTGACCACGGAACTGTGTCTCCACACTTCATGCACAAAAGCCAAACTACGGTAAATTTGTGTCTGCAGAATTCCTACACATGAGTGTTTTGGTTACTCATATAAAATGTACCGACTATTTAATGTATGGGCTTTGTAAAGAAATAGGGGGTTTTCAACTACAGCATTTGTGACTAATACGTGCACACGTTCTTTCTCTTTCAAAAGAAAACAGTCGTGCAAGCAAGTAGGTGCATAATGAGGATTTTCCAAACTCTAACCCTGAAGGAAATGCATGATGATGGTATGGCTAGAATGTCATTTTGTGCCTGCACAGATCCCGAGCTTTCAATATGCACTTTTCAAACCGACCGTGTGACAGGGAATGGGAGAGACACTGCATTTATTGAAGTCATTTTCTTTGCCTCTGGCTTTTGCCTGCTTTTTTACTTGAAAAATTTCTCAACTCACCTCATGATGATGCTTCAAATCATTTGTTTCAGCACATTTATTCAAACGTGTCTAAAAACTAAACAAATACTCAGCACAAGTTAAATTGAAAATAAATGGCAATCAGTCAATTTTGAATGTATTCACCTTTGGCACTTGCCAAGTACATATGTGTGTTTAGAGGAAAAACGTGAATAAAAGTTGCAGTAAGCGTATGTCTCATGAACAATGATTTTAATGAACTATTTTCTTTATTGGAGAAAGACTGACTTTTTAGCGCCTTATTCTCAACATTCATTAGCAGCTTATTTCTGGAAGCCCTTCTCTTAATGATAAGGCATTATCAGATGTCAAGCAAGGCACAGAAGATTTGTTTGAATGCACAATTTTACACCTATTTAGTGTTTTCAAGTGTTTGGTTTAAGAAGCTTCAGTGCTTCCACAGCTGCAGAGCAGGAGATGAACGAGAAATCCTGGCCTAACTTTTCAGAGAGAAGACTGAAGCTCCTGTACCAAGGGAACTGCTAGGCTAAGTGACACATGTCTCCCCTGTCAGAATCATCCAACTCCCGTTGCTATTTTCTGGCATTTGCGCATTAGTCACTCATCACGTTTATCTGTCACAAAAGAGACCTGTGATTCGCAGATAGCACCGGGCCTTCACTACGGCTTAACATTGGACAGATGGTCAGGCATTAATAATGGGAGAGGACCAAGGAATCTCTGATGGTTTGCGCATTTTCCTAATAAAGATCCTTTTGTGTAACAATGGGGCATTTAATACAGATGAGATTTCCCATAAGAGGGTGCACAGTGAGTTAAATTACTTTCTTTATATTTCCTGATTCCATGAGCAAATCAGATGTGGCAAGCTTTTCATGCATCAGCCCTCTTCCTGTGCCTTGTGACCTTTGGCTCTTATACAGAACACAGGAGCACATACTGTTGCAATATTCTTATGCTTTGCATTAAAGTATATATAAGATAAATGCAAATGGTTTAAATGTAATTAAAAGGCAGGCATGGATTAAAAAACAAGATTGAAGTATATGGGAACCATATGATTCTTGCAAGAAATAAACATAAAGAGTCAAATAATTAAAAAGGAAGGGAATTGAATAATTATTATGCTATTATGTGCTGAGTGCTTATGCCCCTTCCCCCATAAATCCTATATTAAAACCCTAGTCCCCAGCGTGGGTCTTTTGGGAGGTAATTGGGGTAGATTAGGTCATGGGGATTGAGGCTGTAATGTAGCAGTTACTAAAAAAGGAGAGACGGGGGATTCATCTCCCTCTGCCACGTGAGGTTACAATAGGACAAGTAAGGTCTGCAATCCAGGAAGACTAAAGATGTCAGGACTGAGGCCGCCTTGCTCTGGGATTTTCAGCCTTCTGAACGGTAAGAAATAAACTTCTGTTGTTCACTCCACCAGGTCCACAGCACTGCATTGTAGCCACCGGAACTAGGACAAATGCAAACACAAGCGACACCAAGAGCGGAGTGCATCTGGGGATACCGGGAGGTTTCGAATCAAGGAGTTAAAAGGGTTCCTTCATGATGATAAGGGATCAATCATCAGAAAGGATCTAACAGCTCTAAGTGCTCATGCGCTGAAAATAGAAGTTCTAAACAAAAAGTTAAACCTGATAATATTACAAGCAGAAATGTAGGAATCCACTAACATCGCTATCAATTAAGCAGCCCCTCAGTAATGAACAGCATAGATACACAACGTGGAGAGTAAACACTTTCACAATCCCATCAACTACTTGGTTTATTTACTGGGTTAGAAGCTCTGTCTAAAAACAGTAGAACGTAGACTTGCTTCACGTGAACTGGAACTGACACTATGGGAGGCCACGGTCTGGGCCAAAAAGTAAAACTCAGAGCAGGTGAAGCGAGGCAAATCACGCAGAGGAAGCTGGCTCACCCCACTGGGATTCCGAGAGACACCGGCAACAGAGAGTCTTGGAATTGCCAAACACCTGGAAACCAGGTAATGTATTTGACCTAAATAATCCCTAGACCAAAACAAATGAAAAAGACATGGTAAGTTCTGTGAAACTAAAAAAATGAAAAAGTATGTTAAAATTTGTGAAATGCAGCTGAAGCAGTGCTTGATGGAAAGTGTACGGCACTGTTTGTATTTCAAAAAGGAAGAGAGGTTTCAAGTTAATTTGCTTATATTTTGCTACAGAAAGTGTTTTAAATGAGAGCATATTAAACCCAAATGAAACTGAAGAAGAAAAAAAACAGTAGAAGCCAGAATATGAATGAGTAACATAGAAAATAGATGAGAAAAACCAATAGTACCAGAAATTGTTTCTTTGAAAACATCAAAAAAGTTGGTAAGATGTTCAGGGACCATTTTCATCTCCAGAATTAAGGGTTATTTTAATGTTGCTTCATTGCCTTTTCTCTTTTACTTTCCTTTTTAGTTTTATTTTAGGATTCCCTATTTTTAATGTTCATACATAGATTTCTTTAACTGAAATACTGAATAGTTTCTCTGGTGTGAAAAACTATAATAGTACACAGGATCCTAATGACATAATTAATAATGTGAAATAAGAAGTAAAGGGCTAAAGGTGTAGGGAAAGTGGGAAAGGTGGGGGAAAGGTAATAAGGGAGAGGAAAAAAATATGAGAAACTGAAAAAATGGAAATAAAGTGTGTGTGTAAATGGGGAGGGGAGGAGGAGGTGAAGGGAGGGCAGGGACAAGGCGAAAAATGAGAATCAAGACCTGTCATGTAAAGGTACAGAATCCCAATGATGAATGTAACTGTATTGTATACCTAGATTGTACCAATACACTCAATAAAAAGAAAAAAAAGTTGATAAGGCTTTATTTAGATCCATCATGAGGAAGGAAGTGAAGATGTACATCACCAACACTAGGAATAACAGTTAATTTACCATAAATGCTAAGCTCTTTGAAAGAATAATAAAGGCTGAGTGTGGTGGCACATACCTGTAATCCTAGCACTTTGAAGGCTGAGGCAGGAGGATCTCTGTGAGTTTGAGGCCAGTCTGGTCTACATAGTAAGTTCAAGGCCAGTCTGAACTATATAGTGAGACCTTGTCTCAAAAGGCAAAAAAAAAAAAAGAATAAAGTACTACTGTGAACATCTTTATGGCAATACATTTGAAAGCTTATACAAGACAAATAAAGTTCTTAGAAAACATAAGCTACCAAAGTTCTCTTGCAAATAAAATGAATAACATGAATAGCCCTATATCTACAAATATAGTTTAATTCATAATAAAATATTACCTCAAATAAAACTTTAGGCCCAATAGCTTCATTGGTCAATTCTGTCAAACAATTTAAGAGATCATTCCAGTTTTGCACAAAATACTTCAGGAAAGTGAAGGGGAAAACAGTTCTCCATTTAGTCTTCAGCGAATTCTTACCAAAACCAGACAAAGATATGACAATAAAAGGAAATTATAAACCAACACCTTTATGGAGAAGCAAATAGCTTCCAGCTAGATTTTAAGAAAACAAATCTAACAATATATTAAAAGAATAATACCTTGACTATGTGTGGTTTATCCAGGAATCCATGCCAGGTTTAATATTCAAAAGTAAGTGCAACTCACTACGTGCACAAACTGGCCAGCAGTTGAGCAAGGGTGGGAAGGAAGAGCAGGAGGGAGGGAGGGACCAGGTGGTCTTCTCAATAATGCAAACGACACTTAACACAATCTAGCGCCCATTCTCAGCAAACTAGAAACAGAAGAAAATGTCCTCATTCTTGTAGGTGGCATCTACAGCAGGTGTGTCGTTAGCATTATGGCTGATGGCAAGGACTGAATGCTTCTCCTTGGTACTCAGGAGTCGGGGACGGGAGTTTGCTTTCACCAGTGAGCTCAGTGTGATTCTGAAGGTTGTGGTAGGCAAGGAGATGAACCAAAATGCACTCATATTGGAAAGGAGGAAGTAGACCTATCTTCATTCGCTGAGAACACAAGCGTCTGCATAAAAACACAGATTCCACAGACTCTCCAGAAAAGCTACTAGAATTACTGAGCTCACCAAGAGAACAGGATTGGAGGCCTTTGTACACAGTGCATACTAGTAGTGAACCTGGCGAAGTGGAAATTTTTAAATAGCATTAAAATATGAAATACTTAGGGACAAACCATATGCAAAAGCTGTGTACTAAAAAAAAACTAAGAAATATAGTGGAAAGAAAATTAAAGTAGACTTAGGTCAACTGTTAGATATGTAAATGTTTAGGGATCAGAGCACTCAAGATTGTTAAAATGTCACTTGCCCACAAAAATGGACTCAAGCGAGCCTAATCACAACCTCACCGGCCTTGAATACAGCAACAGGCTGATTCTAAAATTCACATGAAAATGCAAAAGACTGATGATAAGTAAAAATGATTTTATAAAAACAAAAACTGTACTTGAGGGTTTAAAACGATCTGGTTTCAAGACTGCACTGGCAGTGTAAATCTATGTAAGTGGACCGATGGCCTAGAATAAATTCAGAAATAGATCCACACACACACGGTCAACTGATTTCTCACGAGGTGCAAATGAATTCAGCAGAGTTGTGGGAGCCTTTGAAAGATACGGAACAAGATGGATCGGATGTCAAAAACTACTTTTTTAAAAAGGAACCTTATTTTATACCTTATAGCATATATGAAATTCACTCTGATCATAGACCTAAATGCAAAAAGTAAATTGTACACCACCTGCCTTGCAAGTACATGGGCCTGGTACCAAAAAAAAAAGTAAATTATAAAATATTGAGGAGGTAGCATAGCAGAAAAGTTTTGGCATGTCAAACCAGGTAAAGATTTTTAAAATAAGGCACAAAGCCACAAGACACAGTGCAAAGAAATCAACAAACTGAAAATCACCAAAGTTGAGGTAGTTTATTCCTCCAAATCTACCGTTAGAGGGTTGAGTTGTAAACCATGTGTTGGGATAAATTATCCATAGCGTACACTTTTGGCAAATGACTTGTACTTAGCATATGTAAGGGGTTCTCCAAATACAATAAAAACTACTCAATGCAAAATGGTAAGAGGTGTGAACAGATATTTCACAAAAGAAATCCTCTGGGAGGCAACCGAGCCGAGAGAAACATGGATAGCATCGTGAGACTCGAGGGAATGGAAATCTGAACTGGGCAGCACTGCACGCCTGCTAGAATGTCTGACATTAGAAGACAACAGCCAAGTGCTGGCAACCAGAGGTCTCCCGCACTGTCGGCAAAAAGGTGAAGCAGAAAGACAGCTGTGAAAGTGCTGGGAGTCACTCAAACACCACATTTCCTCCTCTGCTGACCAACCCACCCTACTGCTAGGTGTTCATCCAGAAAAACACAAAGGCCATTTTCGTCCAAACAAGAATAGGACATGAACGTTCAGAGCAGCACGTTTTGTGTGTGCATTTCAGCCCAAACTAAGCAACTCAAGCGTGAACCAACAGGCAAACAATGAAACACACCTCAAGTCTCCCACAGCAGCCTGCGGTTGCCAGTTTGCAAGGTAGCTACTCCTTGGTTGCCAGTTTGGTATTCGTGGTGTGTTTGTGGATTATTTGGATATACAAGTGGTAGGAAATGTTCTCTGAAAATGAACACAGTGAATTATTTTCTGTGCAAAAATGTCACGTTCCTTACTGAGACCAAGCGTCCAGGTCTTCAACTGTAAAGGGGAAGACGGAAAAAAAAAAAAAAGTAGCACATGTCTTTGAAATCATCAAAGTTGCATGTGAAGGAAGAGTCAAATTAGAAATTTTCTGATGTATATAATCCTAGCAAACCTGACTGTATCTTTACAGAATTTAAGACGAACTTGGAGAAGCTAGACTTTTATAAGAAACTGGGAATCTGGAGTTTTAACTGTTCACAGATCAAAATTGATGCAGTGCTTCTTCACGATGTGTATGAAATTCCCCATTTGCTGCTGCACACTGATGATTTGAAGGACATGATTATAGCCACGGTGTTCTGGGAGGAGTATTTGTATTTCCCAAATCACCATCAAGAGCTAACAGGCTATCATTATATTTCCAGGTTCGGTGCCCAGTAAAGTTAAGAACAGTTACCTACAGAGGTAGAGTAGGTTCCCAGTGTGATGAAATAATTCGCTTCATACCCTCTCCCATCAGAGGAAGCTACTGATTTCTGTCCTAGAAAGTTGACAGGAACATCAGAGTGTAACTGCAGCCCCGTTCTTAGGTGTTTCTACTTAAGAGAATCCTGTTTGTGACCACCTACCTCACTGGATTGGCAGGGTGGGTACCGAGCGTGCCTGTGTCAGTCAAAGCATTGCTACTTCAGAACCAGGATACCTTTATGTAAAGATCGTCAATGGCAAGGCAGCAACTATATCTCACTTTAGCGGGAAAAAAAATCGCCTTTAATGGACCAATACTGACCTTGCTATAATACATCGCCTGTGTGCTTAGAGAGCTCAGTCAATTTTTAGAACTGTATGGAAAGCAGTTGTGAAGCCCTCTCTGATTACCACAAGATAGAGAATGTGAGGGAAGAGCTGTGACTCAAACATGTAACGTTTACGAATTGTGCATTTCCTCCTCACTAGCTTTATTTTTATTTATAAACCACGAAGACAGAAACTTGTCTGTGTGATAGAAATGCACATATAGCAAAGATACAACCCAGAGATCCAAAATGTAAGCTACATAGCAACGTGAGGCTGCACGCTGAATGCCCATTCCTGCTTCCCGGGACTCCGCTTAGCTGATGCCCCTGATGTTTTAAAGGCTGAACACAAGCGCGGGCTTCATTACGCCAAATTTGTGACTGCTTCGCCGTCCTCTAGAAATTTTGCAGTATAAAGAGAAACGGAGTGTTTTTGTACGTTATGTCATACAATACACACAGACGTGCTAATAGTCCCCAAACCACATTTGTATCTTTCTGGTGCTAAATGTACGAGATGCCAGGAAAACAGACACTGAAATGTCTATTTTACTTTTATCTCACATTCCTGCCGGTCTACATTATTCCTGGTATTACTGCTGAGTTGTTTTGACAAATTCAATGATTTTGAAAATCACTTAACCCTAACTTGAGACTGCAGCTTTCCCTCTTTATACACGGAAAACATCTCACACCGTCTCGAGAATTACACGGACAATCGACCCTACCTTAACATTCACAGGACATATTTCAAATCGCTTAAAAACAGGAAATATAAGTGGCAGTTTTCAAAGTAAGGTATCTCATTATTTAATCCATTCCTGAACACAGAGTGCTATACGAAGTGATGAAATTCACACTCCGTGCCGAGCACTGTACTTTTTTTTATAACGTGTGTATCCTACGATTTTCCAGATACTTGTTTTAAACTCATGCAACGCTGTTAACTGAGAGCACCGCACACAAGGTGCCCCGCTGCTCAGCTCTGCACACACACGTGTGCAATGCACACTCGCTTAAAGCGTTAATTTAAGCTCGGCGAGAGCACGCGCGGGGAACACTGCTCTGGGGCCACGCGTAATCGGCACCCTCTTCCTACCCCCAGGAGGGGTCCCGCCGTCCCAAGTGCACCGGAGCCGTCCCGGGCTCCGCGGCTTCTCCAGGGACGCGCTCCTCATCCAAGACGCAGGCACGGGG
>NW_022900918.1:40516325-40528530 GCF_012274545.1 Fukomys damarensis
CGGGGTGAGCCGACCGGGTCGGGGCTCGGTCTCCGCGGCACCTTGCGCGCCGCCCAAGCGAGGCGGAGTTCTCAGCAGTCTGCCCTGTGCAGGAGAGCGTAAACGCTCACTGTGGCTCAGAACTCTGGACACGGAGGTCCGGTGTTGCTCCCTTGCCGCCTGGAAGGATTGGGCAGGGCCAGGTCACACTCGGCTGCTCCGGAGGGCGGCGGGGCAGCAGCACCTGGCCTCCTGTCCGGCTGGCCCTCATGAGAATCCCAGCTGGGCCGTGGTTATTGCCTTCACCTCATGTTTTGTCCGCCTCCTTGGGATGCCTGTGAACTGCGCCCCTCACACTGTTGGGAGCTTTCCACTTAGGATCCGGAGGAAGGACAGGGAGGGGATCCCCAGATCCTGGGAGCAAAGCTACGAGTCCATCCCGGGCATCCAGCTTCCTCTTCCCGAGATTAATTGGTGCACAGCTGCCGGAGCAAATTCCATTTAGCTCCCAGTGTTTGTAAAAGCTTTTACACCACCCTTAGGTTAAAGAGATGGAATACCTGTCTGTCAGAAGCTACTTCTGCTTGTTAGTGGTATGCCAGTGTGTGTGACACGTGCTGAACACAGACAGCTACGGTCCCTTATCGCCTGTGGTCTGCTCACCTGAGCGTCTGAGGTTTATGTATGGTGGCCTTTTCTGGAAGCCGGGTATGTGTTATTGCTTTAGAGACAGCGGTAATGTCCTAGAGACTAAATCACAGCCTGTAGAAGTCATCCAGACGGTAATATTTGTTTACTAAAGGACACATTAGTTTAATCAATGCAGCATCTTCTGGAAGGCACAGCGCAATGGTGGTGTTTATCTGGATCCTGGGAGAATCGGGGGAGGATTTAATAAAGTGAATGGTTTGTTCAAGAGTCTGCAAAATAGCTCATGTGCTGTTAACACATGTGCTGTTTCACATGTGCTGTTAACACTCTAAAGATAATCCCACCGGTAATACGAGAGTGCCTGGAGGCAGGTACAAGCTCCGGTGGTCAGGGCAGTGATCCTCCCAAAGGTACAAGGGAGTGTCTGCTAACAGGAGCCACTGCAGGACGTAAATGTCCTGGAAGAGGACTCACTAAAATCCTCCTCTTTAGAAGTCAGGAATGAAAACCTGGTGGGTAAAACCATAGCCACTCGCACAGAGAACACGGATGTGACCTGCATCTTGGTGTGCACGCGTGTGTCTGTGTGTGCGTTTGCACACAGCACTGCTCTGAGTCTGAGCTGGCGCTAAGTGAGCAGCTCAGCAGCCTCTGCCCTTTCCACGTCTCCCCCGGGCAAATCTGAGCTCTTGACCACCAGTGTTCCTAGAGTGAGGAAATGCTGGGAGTAGAGGGAGCTTTGGAAAGGATTAGCTCCAGCCCTTATGCTGCAAGGAGGCAGAAAACACCAGGGGAGTTTGGAGGTTTTCTTGAAGCTCGCAGCCGCAGCCGCTTGGCGGGCTGCTGGGCATGGGCGTGTCAAGAGGCCCTTCTGACCGCAGGGCTGGCTCTCCTGTCTCGGACAGACGGCTGCTGTCTCTCACCTCCTTGTCGCTTTTCTCTTCAGTACTCTGTCCCATCCACAGCCCTTGGTCCTGTCCCTTCTCCTGTCCCACCTCTGTCTGCCTCTCACTGAGATTAAACACATGCAATTAACCCTGCAGGCTTAAAAAAGCAAAGCCAGGCAGTAAACACAGTAGGTTTCCCTCTGGAGGGCGTGGAGTGAGCACTTAGTCTTAGGAGTGGGGTGATCATCCTGGGAAGGTTAGGTGCTCCTGCCAGGACACCCACCCGTGGCCATCTGCTGTCCCCACTCCTAAGATACAAAGCCAGACAAGCCCTTCATTCCACTTCCATTCCGGTTGCCCCAGGCAAACGTGAATCCTCTGTGCTTTCCGGGTGCTGGTCAGCTTGGCTGTCCAACCCCACCTGACACCCTGCCCTGCCCTCGGCTCCCCTTGCTTATCCAGTGCTTCGGGAAGACAGAACGGACGAGCCCGTGTAAGTCAGGCATCGCTACTCAGCTTGCCTCTCTGAAGCATGGGCTTGTTTTTCCAGGGAATGTGGCCTGGGAATTTTAAACAATGTAAAGCAATAAAACGCCATTAACAATTCCTGGAAATGAGCACAGGTGCAAGTGTGCGGAGACTTGACTTTGAAAAGAATAGTGAACACCGTCAGAGGCCCAGCCCAGGCTCATTCCTGGGTCTCCCTTGGAAGAGCCACACCACTGCGGGCACTAGAATGTCAAGTTCTGCCTCTCTGTGTGCCTTGAGTGGCCTGGCTTTCCTGTATGCCAGGAAGACTTCCTGCTCCACTATTTTTGGTTTCTTGATAACCAGGAAGACAATGCAGCAGGCTATTCATTTTAGAGAAGTTTAGATTCACAGTATGGCATTGTAACTAAAAATCTACAAAACCTTTGAATACCTTTAAACTTGAGGGCAAGATCATGTCTACTGATGGTTTTCTGAGGCGAGGTCTTGCTGTGTGGCCAGGCGTGTGCCACACCAGATCACAATACTTTATTTGCAGTTGTGCTTGGAAGAGAGCTAACGCGACATGGCCACCGTGGTTGCTGCCTGCGGTCTCTGTGGATGCGGAGGAGGCTGGGTGGTGCTTCACCTGCACCCTCGCCCCTCCCGCGCAGCTCCTTCCTCTGCTCTTGGCAGTCAGCCCCTCCGGCCCCTGCCTGGCCCACTGTCTTCCCCACCCTCATGGACCCCACGTGCTCTTTGGCCCTCTGCCTGGCCACTTTCCTTCTGTACCATCCCAGCTTCCTTGCTGTTGTGCTGCTGAGCGGCTGCATCCCCACCGAGACCTCCAGCACTCAGCTCTCCTGTGCCTTCTGACCCGTGTCTCCCTGCAGGCCGCCTTGCTCAGATGTCCCCACCACGCCTGCTTTCTGATGTCCACCCTGCAACCTTGGCCTCTGCTGCCCGCTGTGAACCTGCTGTTCTTCATCTTTCTGGCCCAGATTTCCTCTTCTGTGCCCGCTTCCCTTCCCTCTCCCCTTCCATTCTCCGGCTGCCCTCAAGCCTTTACAGTTTGTGCCATGGTTGCTCAAATTCATCTCTCCTACCATTGCTTTCTTTTCGTTTGTTCGTTGTTTGTTTGAGGAATGCCTGTGTAATCGAGGCTGGGCTTGAACTCATTATGTAGCTCAGGCTGTCCTCAAACATGCACCAATCCTCCTGCCTCAGCCTCCTGAGTGCTGGGATTACGGGTGCACACCACTACACTGGTCTACCCGGGTGTCTCAGTCCCCTGTCCCGGTCCAGTGATCAGGCCCTAACCCCTCCTCTGCTTGTGTCCGCACCCCTCCGAGCATGTTTACAGTTGCCAGAGTCTGTTTTAAATGCCCCGCTGGCCAGGACACCCCTTGCTGCAAGGGCCCGAGTGACCTCCCGTCACCCACAGTGTGAAGGTGCTTGTTCCTCCACTTGACCCGCCACTTGCCTCGTCCTCCCTGGCTGGAGTCACACACCTGGCTCTGCTAACACCGACTTGTGGCCAGCTCTCCGCACAGACCTGAGGTTCCTTAATGCCATGGCTTCGTTCATCCTCTGGTGTGCTGGACAGGAGCCGCTTCCAACTTTCTGCAGCCTGCGGCAGATCTGGGAAACTTCCCCAAACACCATACCTCACAGCCACCCCTCTTGGACCTCTCCTTCCCCGTGGGGTAAGAGCTGCTCACTGTTTGCCTGTCCGAGTCCTGCGCAGGCTGCTCCTGACTGTCTCCTGGCGGGTCTTGGAGGTGTCTGGGCATGGACAGGAGCCTTGGAGGCTCCCGCTGCCCAGCTCAGAGCACCTGTGCAGTCGCGTCCTTCCCTCTTCCTCCTCCTCACTCTCTCTACCTCTTCTCCTTCCCTCAGAAAGTGTGTCCTTGTTTTACATTAAGGAAAAGAAAGCAGGGAGGCTGAGTAATTTATTCCAAGTCACACTGCTAGCTTAGGAGGGATCCAGACATCTACAAAGGTCTGATTATTCAGAAATTGCTTCTTTAACAAATGCATGTAGGAAACCACATATAGCCGGGGGCAACAACCTACCCCACCGGGCTGCATTCAACCTGTAGCCTGTTTGTGGGTAGCTGGAAGCTAGGCGTGTTGCTTACATTCTAAAATTATGGTTAGGAAGAAATCAGCAGCCCAAGCAAAAAGTGTGTGAAGAGCTCAGGTCCTTCAGCCCACAGAGCCTGAAAGATTTGGGTCTGAGCTATCACAGAAATGTTAGCCCAGCCCCGGTACAACACTGGAAACTGAAGTTCTCCTCTAATGTAATGTTTGTGTGAACTGGCAGGTAACTGGACTACTGGAAAAAACTGGACTTAAAAACATACATTGCGGATTTACGGAATTTCAGCAAAAATGTATAACTCATACCGTATTCAAGTAATTGATGTCATATTTAGTTCTTACGTTTTGATGCTTCTCCATCACCTACAAACAGCTCCCACAACAGGCATAATTATCAAACAACACAAGCAGTGTAAGCCAGTTAATACTTCATGAATGGCGTTCTTAGCCTTTTGGATGAAACGTGTGTTTGCAGGTCTGGGTAAGGGCAAGTTTGATGTTCAAATTCTAATAAGCTAAATCGAATTATACATAAAACTAGGCCTTTAAATTCCTCTTCTTTTTCCTGTAACTAGAGTGTTCAGAGCATTTTAATTTCATTTTTATTGCCAGAAATAGTATTTAAAAAACAATCCTTGGAAGTTAGAAACCTCTAGCGTCTGAGACCATAAGCCTTTAATGAACAAATTTGAAATATTAAATAATTCCTTTAAGAATGATAAAGTCTCATCCGGCTTTCTCATTTTCTTTCCAATTTAGATTCTCAGTTATAAGAGTTCAGTAAGATGTGGCTCGTAGTCCCTGGGTAGAAATGATTCTGTGAGCTTCCAAATCTTCTTTTAAAAGTCTATTAATATGCCTTTTATCTTTATTATTTTGGACAAAGAGCCATTAACTTTCCATTTATTTCAGTGATCTAAAACTAAGTGCCAAGGAAGACAAAAGGAATACAACCCAAGAAATGAAGAAACTTGGAGGAGGATGCTGAGGATATGGTTCTATATAGGTTGGGTTTATATAGGTTGCTATTTTTATTTTACAGTTTGCAGAAACAAATAACAGGCTTCGGCGTGGGTCTGAGACACGTGATTGCTTGGGAGGGAGCCCGCTGAGCCTACAGATGCACGAGCATTTAGATAAGTGTCCAGGTGGAGTTTTGCTAATACAGAGTACAGAGCAGATCCTGAGGTGGGAGTCGCGGGTGTAAGATGACCAGTAAGGAGGTGCCCTTAAGCATCACAGGCTGGAATCCCTGCTGTGCTCCCCACTTCTGGGGAGATGTCTGGGGATCCCTTGACAGGCCTCTGCATGGAGTTGTGCTCTGCAGACTTCAGCTGTGGCTGATCTGCCACAGGGAAAGTTTCAGTGGGTTTAGACTTTCTTCTGAGAAGTTCGTTCTGCCCAGGACCGGGCAGTCAAGAACATTTGAGCTGTCTATCAAGATGGTCACTGGGGAGCCCTAGCGAGGAGGAAGTGCTCTGAGGGGCTTCCGTGCTAATGAGTGAACAAGAACCAGCGGTGACAGATGTGTGGCCAACAGTGCACTACGTCCGGACAGCGTTGTGTGTAGCGCGTTGCAGGAGAGTGGAACTGGTGATGTGGATTGGGGGAAAGAGAATTACAGCAATTGTGCAGAAGACGCAGTGCCAGTGGGAGGGAGACCCTCAGAGAAAAACAGTGGCTTCGGGGCCACCTGGTGTCATCACCGACCAAGGAAAGGCGTTACATAGAGATGCCACCTGGCGGGACGTTAGCAGGGACCTGGGTGCAGAGCATCCGGGTGGCATAAAGAAGCCATGGAGCCGTGAGAAAGGCAGGCTCATCTGCGGGGCCACGGAGGTGCTTCACACCGCAGCAGGATCTGAAAACTGCCGCGACTCACACAGGACTCGGCACAACTATGGTCTCTCTGCACCCTTCTCCACTAAGAGAGTGGCCAGTGGGGCCGGGGATTTAGCTCAGTGGTTCTGCCGCCTGCCTCGCAAGCTCAAGGTCCCAAGTTCGATCTCCGATACCGCCCCCCAAGAAATACAAAGAAAGAAAAGAAAGGCCCTGTATCGAAGCAAACACTCCATAACTCTAAAAGAAATCACAAGAGTCTGTGTTAAAGCCCACAATAGATGAGGATATGCAAACAAATGTCAGTTAGCGTTTTTAAGTGAATTTAAATTAGGTTTAAGTCCATTCCTTGCCATACCTTGTTTCAGGAAGTTAATTTGTTCTGTTATTTGGGAAAAGATGGTCAGTTTTTGTTTGTGTGGGAGAGATGGCTGTGGTCACGTTTGTCACCTGATGCAGAGTTTGCAAGCAAAAATAAAATTTTGCCAAATGCTTCTCTTTGGGAACCAAATTGTCTGCAATCAAAAGTGTTCTTGAAAAGGGGTACCGCTGTGTGACTTCGAGGGTGTCACTGGCAATGTTAATGATAAATATAAATAATATAAATATATACTGCAGTAATTAAAGAATTGCAGAAATACTAGAGAACCTGGGTAAGTCAGACATCTGAGCTTCAGAAAGAAACACCCTAGTAGTTTCAAAATAATGTACAGATTCTTACCAAAAACTAAGTTATATATTTCATGCATAACACATGTCACAAATTCTGAACCTGTAAAAAGTAAAGACCAAGAATAGCTGACAAAAGTCAGTCATTTCAAACAGATCTGACTACTCACTCTGAGAATAAAGCTGGGTAAAATTAATGCTAGTTTATTCTTCTAAATTTAGGAGTCTGGGAAAATTAATTTGTAAGGTTCCTCTGTTCTAAAAATGTATAGCCAAGTTTATTTGCTAGTTTTTGCTTTACTTGGTGTAATTTTTAAAATGTGCTAAAATACACAAAATGTAAAATTTACCATCTCAACAGTTTTTAATTGCACATTGCAGCAGTTTTGCATCTTGTAAAGCTGGAATCAATACCCACTGAACAGCGCTGCCAGCCTCGCAGCCCCAGGGACCCTCATCCTACTCTCTGCCTCTGTGGGTCATCTGTCAGAGAAGTCCCTCAGTGCCAGTCTTCCTGGAACTGGCGAACCTTATGGGCCTTCACGTCCTCCAGTTTGTCTGTTTTGTAGTGTGTGGCAGCTGTATATTCTCTTTATCCAGTCATTCCTAGATGGTCATCAAAGTTGATTTCGCCATGGCTGTTGTGTGTAATGCTGCAGTGAGCGTGGGTGGACAAATATCTCCTCAAGATTTTGTGTTCTTTTGCGTCTACACCCAGAACTAAGATTGTTTGGCCGTGTGGTAATCCTGCTGTTAATTCTGGGAAGAACTGCCATACCGGTGTCCACTGTGGCCACCTGCTTCACATTGCCACCCACAGTCTGCGCGGGCTCCAGTTCTGCAACCCTCCTGGGAGGCCAAGCGGTGTGTGCAGCTGTGACAGTGGAGACCTGGGAAACTGGGGAAGCCAGGAGCTGTCTGCTGGGGAAAGCTGCAGGCCATGAGCAGAGCTGGCCCAAGAGAGACCATAGGGCCCACAATTGGCCCCAGCCCTGTGGAGCTCATATCTCACCACAGCTTTCCCTGGGCTCTGGACTTGCACCACAAGGTATAATTAAGCACAGGTTTTCGTGTATGGATATCCAGTTTCCCCAGCACCATTACGAATGGGCTGTCCTCTCTTCATGGAGCGGTCTTGGTCCCCTTATCAAAGACCCTCTGACCGTGTTCACAGCGACCCTCTGGGTTCCCTCTTCTCCTTGGTCTCCATGTCTGTGTTTATGCCACAGCCATACTGCTTTGAGTACTGTAGTTTTTGTTTTCATTTGTATGTTTGCAAAATACATAATAGTTACCTCTCTTTTGTTACATGTATATATCACATCTGGGTCATTTTTAGGTCATTTTATGCCCCTCTACCTCCCTCTGATCGCCTACCCCATCTTCACAAAGTCTGCTGTTTTGTTTCCTTCCATCTCTCTCCCATTTTAATCTTCATTTATAGTTTGGGTTTCTCACAAAAGAGAAATCATGCATCATTTAACTTTGTGTGCCTGACTTGTTTCACTTAACATTATGGTTTCAGGGTCCACCCATTTCCCTGCAGAATGCATGATTTTATTCGCCTTTACAACCGAATACTTTTCCATATTCGTGTGTTGATGGGCATCTAGGCCATTTCCAGAGCATACCTACTGGGAATTGAATGTGAATGGGTGTACATATATCACCACAATATGATGCCTTTAACTCTTTGGGAATAGACCAAGGAAAGGTCTAGCCGGGTCACATGGACTTCGCAAACAAAACAAAACAAAACAAAACTCCCATATATTCTACTCTTGTTGGGTGAAGACTGTTAACTCCAATTGCTCTGTAATATTGTTCGTGTTTTCTTTTTTTCTTTATTCTATCTGTTATTAAAGTAGGGTATGGAAATCTGCTGTTGTTACATTACTGCCTGCTTTTTCCTTCGATCCGGTCATGCAGTTGGGTGTCTGATGTTGAAGACGTATATATATTTATTATAATTACTGTGTCTTCCTGTTGAATTGACCCTTTCATTCATTGCATACCTGTTCATCTCCTTTATTGACATGTTTGGCTTAATCTTTATTCTGTCTGATGAAAGTCTGGCACCTCCTTTCCGTCAGATCCTGTTATCGTGGAATATCTCTTTCATCTTCTCACTTCCCTCCTGTGTTGGAATCTCACATTTATTTTTTTATTTTTAATTTTTTGGTACCAGGGATCGAACTTGGGTCCTTGCACTTGCGAGGCAGGCAGCGAAACCACTGAGCTAAATCTCCAGCCCCAGAGACCTCACATTTAAAGTGAGTGTCTTGGATCCCACAGCCAGTTGGAACTTGCTTTTTAATCCACTCAACCACTTTTGTCTTTTGATTGTGAAGTTCAATCCATTTATCCATTCACCTCCCAAATAATTACTATGAAGAGTTAAAATATTGTGTTTATTTTTTTTCTATGCGCCACACAGCAGTTCTGTTCTTTCCGTCCTTGCTACCTTTCTTCCTGCCGTCTGTGAAGGACTCTGTTCGTATTTGTTATCAGACAGATCTGGTAGTGCTAAACCCCCTCTGCTTTTGTACACCTGGGAAAGCTTTTATTTTATCTTCACTGTGAAAGACCTCTGTGCTGCACAGGTCACTGTAGCTGGCAGTTTTTGTTTCCTTTTTTCTTTCAGCAGTTTGAATGTTCTGTCCCATTTTCTTCTGCCCAGTAAATTTTCTACATGAGGTCAGCTGATAGTCTTATGCTAGCTGGCTCCTCCATCTTGGGTTACATTTCCTTGCTGCCACCTGGATCCTCTCTGTCCTTTGACAGTTTGATTATAACGTGGCAGAGTGTGGGCCACGTGGTCATCCTCATGTTCATTGCTTCTTTTGAACTTCCTTCCTCACATTTGGGAAGTTTCCCACCGCGGTGTCTTTAGGTAATATCTCTGCTTTTCTCACTCTCTGAGTCTTTGAGAGACTGCGGGGTGCTCAGAATGTAGGCATTGCCCCATTCAGCGGTGTTTGGTAAATGTCTTAGGTACTGTTTGCTTTCATTCCTTTTATTTTATTCTTCTGATTAGGTCATTTAAAATGACCTCTCTTTGAATTTGATGATTCCTTCTTCTGCTTGACCGGATTGGTTGAACTCGTCTGCTGAGTTTTTAACTTCAGTTATTGTGTTCTTTAGCTTCAGAATTTCTACTTTGTTTTTTAATTTTTTTCTTTTATTTCTTAGTCATTTTTTAATTTCTTGAACTTATTAATAATTTCTTTTGTGAGGCAGGCCACAGAATCACTGAGCCAATTCTCTGGCCTAATAATTTCTTTTGTTTATTTTTAAATAATTTCTTTCTCTTTGTTGATATTCTGATTATGTTCATACATTGTTGTCCTGATTTTTCCTAGTTGTGTTATAATTTAGCCGAACTCAAGATTTTTGTGCTGGACAACATCCCTAGCTCTCTTCTGTTATTTTATCTTGAGACAAGGTCTCCATAAATATCTCAGTCATCTAGTCTGGGCTTAGAGTTGCAGTCCTCCTGCCTCAGCCTCCCAGAATGCTGGGATTACAGGTGTGTGTCACCAAACCTGGCTCCAGGATGACTCTTTGATCTCCTTTGCATGCAATGTATACATTGCTATTCCTTTACGGTTAGTTTCTGGAGATAAGTTTGTTTGTTACATGTCTTCCTGTTTCTTTGCATTCTTTATATGTTTTCTGAGACTTGAATGTTTGAAAAAATAGCCACCTTTTCCCTCTCTGCAGGCTGGCTTCCTATAGAGGAGGATCATCATCAACCATCCTGCTAGAAATTCTTAGGGCCTCTCTCGAATTCTCCTGTGTGTATTTTCCCAACCTGTTTTCCTCTTCCTGAATCTTTCATCTCTTCCTCCCTCTGGTGCATTTCTGTGGGGTGCAGATTTCCTGCAGGAAGCCATGTAATTACCAGTAGTTCGCAGTTGCTCCCAGGGATCCGGACCATGGTGCTTTCACTAATACTAGAGTTAGGAAAAGAGAAAATGAGGTCTTTGTTGTCCCCTGAAATGTGGGTGGATGCAAGTTGCTCTCTTTTCCTTACTTCTTTGGGAAGAAACCGTGAGTTCGCATTTACTCTCAGTTGGATAAACTATGCTGGCTGTGCTGGCCAGGGACAGGTGCTTGTGAGTAAATCCAAAGGATTTTTCCGGTGTATTTCAGTGCGATTGTTTTTAGCTTGCACCCACCTTGGGTCCTGAGACTTCCTGTGTATTTCCTGGAGTTCTCACAAAGGCATTTGGGTTCATAGTGTTGTTTAATTATTGTGTCTGTGCGGCAGTGGGCACCATGTCATGCACTTAAGTTTAATTTGATTTTAATAAGACATTCTGCAAGCTTTCTTGGATTTCCCAGATGTGTCTCTTGCCCTTATCAACCGTTATGCCCATCTATGTTCAGAAGAATCTGAGTAAGACAAAAGATGTTGAACCAAGGTTGCTGTAAAATGAAATATTTACTGTACCAGTGTCAGCCCTGAGCCAACAAAGGCCAACTTTGTTGTGACACAGCTGAAGGGACAGGGAGAGATGGGATAAGTTCAGGAGGACATGCAGTGAGGCATTCATCAAGATGAAATCATGTAGGGATGAGAGAGACTGTGAGTAAATTCCAGACAGCAATCAGGACTGTACACTACATGTACACTGGGAGAGTGCTTTGAGGGCAAAGCTTACTTATTCAGAAGCTAGAATAAGGATTTGTGGTCAATATAGAAACATTACAATACAGAAAAACCAAAAAAAAAAAAATGAAATTGTTCAGAATCCAGTGACTCATTGGAAATCGACACCAGACTTGGCGTCTAACCCTCCATAGCACTGTCTGTAGGAGTGGTGTGGGTGACTGTGTATGCGAGTGCATGCGCACAAAGGAGTGTGCACCAATCACACTTTATTACACCGTTTCCCTGTCATTGTCTTGTGGTTTGGGAGAAATTGATCAGTGTCCTGCTTGCCGTGACGATTCCTCCCTCTAGTGGGGCCCAGGACTGGTTTTCCTTTTCCTCTGTTATTCTCTCCTCCACCCACTTCCTCCCTCTCTGTCGTGCTCCGGCCATGTGGCTTTCAGGACAGAAGGCAGCTTATTTCTGAAGGCACCACAAGTCACAGAGAAAGTGGAAAGGGAAGGGAAAAGAACCAATGTGACAAAAACGTGGAAACAAAGTCTTTGCAAATAGGGAAGGGTGGAGGGAGTGCAGGGAGGCAGAGGTAAGAGGAAAAATAAGAACCAAGGTAAGTCAGGTGAAGATCCCAACGATCAGTGTGACTGTACTGTGTGCCTAAATGAGCTTAATGAAAACAATCATGGAAAGAGAACAGAAAAGGGCAAAAGCGACGATCAAATGGCACCTGAAATCACCCCTGCAGCCACTTCTGGACTAGAATGTTTGTGGATCGCAGAAGAATGGTCATGATAAACTCTTCATGTAGCTTTCAGGATTGTTATTGAAAACTATAATACTGAACAAAATACTTATAACCTAAATGCACACTGATTACATTCTTATTAGGCAAACATTTTTACGGAATAATATATTTTATAGAACCCCACCACCCACCGTGTCTATTTTTGTGCATGAAATTATTGTCTTTACTTTTTTTTTTACCTTATACTCT
>NW_022900918.1:40528588-40661889 GCF_012274545.1 Fukomys damarensis
CTTTACTCTTTACTTTTTTTTTTACATCTTATCCTCTAAATTTACATCTGGAGCACTGTTTTTGTCCTGTGATTGTGAAATCTGTGCAAATGGGGCCATCCCAGTTGTTGTAGGAGTTGTAGGTTCTTAATTTTTAATTCTTACAATTATATCAGAGTGCATTTGTCCCTCTTGCTGTTACCGAGCTTGGAGGCTTCTGCGTGGAGTGATATGTTATGGATACTGTCTCATGGTCCAGTCCCAGTGTGCCTCCTACATACCTGTGTGTTGCATGCCTACAAGGACTGTACCCAGGAGGGGAGGCAGAGCTATGGAAGTGGATGCTCCACACGAGGCAACTTTAAGACGATCTACACAGGATGACATTTTGGGTCAAGAATAACTAGAGGAAATTTATTGGAGGAATTGTAAGTTCCAGCTGGTGAATTCAAACTATGGAACCAACTCAGAAGGACAAGGACCTGTCTTGATCAAAGAAGACTCAGGATAAATATCTGGGTTTTCCTTGACTGTTGCTCAACGTTGTAAGCCCAGTATTGCTGTACAGATGCAGATATTGAAGTACAGTGTCTATTCCCCTAAGGGGATGGGTTCACGTTTTTCCCTTTTGTGTATTCATTTGAGGAAATCATAAAAGTCCAAAGAATTGGTAAACTGAAATGTATGCAGAGGAGATAGACTAGAATGACTAAAGCCCAGAAAGAACGATGTGAAAAGGTTTTTCAGAGAAGGTTTACCCAAAAGGGTAGTGATAATGTAGTATCTTTCACGTAGGAAAGGGACTATAGCTTTTTTGTTATCAGTATGTTGCTGACCTTGGGCTAATGGATGGTACTAGGAAAGGCGGTATGAAGGCATGCTTCATGTGACTCATGATTTATAGAAATTCAACCACCCTGCTGATTCTAAGGAATGGAAATGATTATCATATACCATAGAGAGAACACTCTCAAAGAAGTTTTCTTTCTTTCTTTTTTTTTTTTTTTTTTTTTTTTTTTTTTTTTTTTTTTTTTTTTTTTTTTTTTTTTTTTTTAATACTGGGGATCAAACTCAAGTCCTTGTACTTACACGGCAGGCAGCAGAACCACTGAGCTAAATACCCAGCCCTCAAAGAGGTTTTCAAGAGAAACAAGAGCCTCTGTCCCAGAAATCTGAGGTTCTGAGTTTAGATGATTATTTTTTAGTCTTCTCGGTATATCATCCTGTAAGAAACTGGAAAAACTTACAGCCAGACCTAGGGAAATCGTGGTAACCTTTAAAATATGCTACCCAAAGCATTTTTCAACTTCTTGAACTGAGAGGTATTTCTTAGCCCTAAATTATAGCTTCCATTCACTGTGTGTGATGTGACTTAGACAGCCACATGGGCTTCCCGTGCGAGTAATTACTACTTGGAGAAATGGATCAAGTCAAAACAAAGGCAGAAGTGACCTCCAAGGACAGGGAATTAGGAAACAGAAAGTTGGGAGAAATCACTGCCTTAGCAAGTCTTGGCCTGGCTAGAGCACTGCATTCCGAGCAGCTTGACACACAGGACAGGAAGTATGGCGAGGCTGGACGGGGAAGGACTAACTGACATAAAATTATTTAAAATGCTTTAGGAATTTAATGACTGATTTAAAATGTAAAGACTGATACAATTAAAATTTTCTATCAGCTTAAAAGAACACACAGAAATTTAGTGATGTGCCTCCAAAGAGATCCCAAAGGAAGGAAGGAAAGAAGGAAGGAAGCAGGGAAGGGCCAATCCTGAGCATATTGGAATAAATGTTGGTTCAAAAGTGAAGAAAACAAAAAAGTAAATTCCACTGCCTAGGTATTTCTGTGTTTCCAGAACAGCAGTGTAATACATTTTAAAATCCCCATCAGCTTATTTTGCCAGAGGGAAGAAGTCCAGACTTTGCACAGGTGAGCACAGGACAGTTCAGACTTGCCAAGCAGATGGCCACAGGTCAGTGGCCAAAAACGATTTGTAACACAGCCACGACAGCTCAGAGTGCCAGTTCCTGGTGCTGCGAGACCTGCGGTGTGCAAACAGAGCAGGCAGGAGGCTTTCTCTGTGGGGTGAAATCCCCCCGCCATTCTGCCCTTAGTTTTCCTCTTCCTTGTTAAAAAGAATTACATGTTTAAGCAAATTAGATACTTAATTGGGTAATGTATGGAAGTTTGAACAATGTAAATAATGGGAAATGAAGATTTAGTTGGCTAGCATAAGCAATATGTAAAGTATTACACACACATCCAAAAAATATCAAACTTAGATCCAAGTCCAAACATTCCTTGGGAGCTTACAGAAGCTTCCTCAAGAATGGAGATTATGCAGAAATTAGAATGGGAAGAGTATAGGATTTGAAGTAAATGTGCTGGGGAAATATGTCTTCTAATTCCTAGTCATTTTAAAAGAAGGAACAGAAGTTACTGGCATGTCATAAAGGAATTGAAATATAAGATATATAGAGTTGTGCACTTTTATACTTTACTTCCACATCTGTGTTATGAAAGAATGTCATTTAATATTTAATATCTCATATATATATACATATATATGTATATTTTTTTTTTACCAGGGATTTAACTCAGACCTTTTTACTTGCAAGGAAGGTGGCAGCACCACTGAGCCGAATCCCTGGCCCACAATAGGATGTGTTTAAAGGAGGATTCCCTTCTGACCTTGAAAATTTAGCCCTAGGGTCATCAGTCTGTATGACATCAACTTAATAGAATTTCTAAATATATTGTCCCTGAGAAAATTTTTAAAAAGTGAGGATAAACCGTCAAAAATGGATTCTTTTAGAATTTCCATTACTCTCCCCTCTTCCCTTTCCGCTCCTTCTAACCTCTCTCCTTACCTTGACCTGGGCAAGTCCTCTGAGGTATTATCATGGTGTTCTCGTTTAAAGAGAGTAGCACACAACGTCTGACTTCAGGGAGAGTAGGAGTGAAATGGAGTGATGTGCGTGAAAGTAATTTGCAAAACTACAATATGTGTTAAACATGCACACACACACACACACACACACACAGACACGGGTGCCAATATTGCATACACACATCAGGAAAAGAAAAACTTGCATCGCTATTTTAATACTAAATGTATTGAGACACCATGAGACTTAATACAAGGTGCTCAAAGTGATGGCCATTTATTATTTTTCTTTCCCTGAAGTGTGAATACAGTTTTTGTGGACTCTATTACTATTAAATATCTCTACAAGTAAATATGAAATTGCGATCAGAGTGAAACCACAGTTAATTTTTAAAAAATCCTCCAATTTGTTTGTGTGAGGAAGAGCATGATGAGACTGTATCTTTTATTATTTGTGCATTCGGGTTTATTTTAATGCTTCCATTGTGAATTTGAATTTCTTGAAATTTTTCGGAACTTGGCAGTATACTCCTGACTTAGAGGCAGAAGAACTCTTAGTTTTGGAATTAGAGAAATACAGCACACTAACACACTTGGTATTTTTCAGAGAGAAAATTGGCCAGTGGGATCTGTCAACAAGCTGAAATATTTTTACAATTCATTACGTTGCACTTTTGATTTAAGCTACCTTCAGCCTCGGACATAGTGAAATCAATAAATGTTTAGCATTCTGTAGTACGGTTATGTATAATTTGAAAGCACAAAACATAAAAGGATTTCAGCGGGATCAAAGTCTGTGCTGTCAGAAGCAGAAGCATTCCCAGGCCCTGCTGGCGCGCAAACCTCAGCCTTTCCTCCCTAGGGGTCCATAGCAGGTGCTTTGCGCCTCTCCAGAGTCACACAGGACTGGGGCTGGGCAGCATTTGGCCGAAGACTTGGGCCACTCTTCAGTGGCCAGGTCCCTTCCTCTGTGTTTTCTCCTCCATCCCCTCTTCCTGGCCTCCCTCTGTCACTGCCTCCTCCTCCCCTCCCTGCTCTTCCTCCTTGGCGTCCTCTGCTTGCTCCTTTTATCCCTTCCCTCCTTTTACAAAGTGTGTATAGATCTGCAGTCCTCAGTGTGAGGAGGAAGCAGTGCAGGACCTGTTCTCTGCCCGTGAGGAGGCAGAGTCTGCCCGGAAGGAAGGGAGGTGAGTGTGCGGACAGGCCAGGCGGTGCGGTGCAGACCACCTGTCCCGGGAAGTGGGGGCACCAGGACACGGGAACCCAGGGAGGCAGCCTTGTGGGACTGAGACGGGGAAGGGGCTTCTGGCAAATGTGGGATTCCTGAAAGATGGACACAGGTGAGTCAGGATGGCGGTACGGAGAGAGGAGATAATACCCTGTACTCTGTGCACCACTTTTATAAGTCTGCTCTGGATGACAAGTACAGAAAGTGCTCAGGATGTGCATTCCAGTTTATTTTAATGACCGTGGGGCTTATGTCCAGTGCGGGCATCTGTTGGGAGCACCGTCCTGTTTTCAGATCCCTCCCTTCTTCAGCAGACACACTTGGCTGTGGTACTGATGAGGCCCGGTGCGCGGACACTTTCCCTGTCACCTCCTGTGCAGCTGCCTGGAAAACAGCACAACTGCGCTGGAACTGTCCCCGTGAAGCCAACCATCCACCTCTGAATCCGGCGTCCGGGGCCTGCAGTAGTGGCGCTTTAAATGTAACTGTGTTGGGCAATCTGCTCTGTGCAGGCAGCAGCTTCCATTTTGTAGGCCTTCTGCTGAGTCTGTGAACAAAATAAAAATATTCGCGAGCCACAGACATATCACAAACGTGCCTATTATTATATATATTTTCTACTTGTCCTAGGTTTACTTTAGATAGTTTCATCACGTTTAATCTCAAACAATAAACAGGTGGTTTCGAGTTATGTAAACATTCTTTGGGGGCAGATCTAATCTTTACTTAATCTTTACTGCCTTTTTTCAATTTTTTTTTCTTCCAAATAGGGTATTTCCACTGAGGCACCTGAAGGCTACTTAATAAATAGTTTTTGATTGCTTTCCAAATGAAAGCAAAGTCAGAGTCATTGAGAAAAGAGGAAAGCAAACCTGACTGCACACGCCGAGGAGGCCTAGTCTGGCCTGGCCCTGGCAGGCAGACACCTGGAGGCCCCAACTCTTCCCTGTTGAGAAAGCACAGACTTCTGTAAGTCTGAGCTCTTTCCCAGAAAGTCCGTGTGTGCCGTTCACTCAGTGAGTGAACAAGTGATCACAGAAGTAAATCGCACTCGATAACGCTTCCTTTTTCATCCCACGTGGATTTAAAATCCCAGTTTAAGAGTCTAGCTCTTGAATCTCACAATTTCTTATCACTTACTGAGCGGCCTCAGTAAGGAATGCATTTCCTCAGCTGTCAGGACCAAGATGCTGGTGGTTGGCTCCTCTTGCGGGCAGAGGGGGAAGATTTGCTCTCAGTCTTACCTGTATCTCCCTGTGCTTAGAGGGTAACCTTGGTGTTCCTCAGCTTGGAGATCTCTGCTTCCGTCTGCCATCCTGCTCTCCCTGTGCCCTAATTCCTCTTAATAAGGACAGACGTCAGATTAGATTGGAACCCATCTGAGTAGCCCCATGTTAACTACATGTGCAGTGACCGACCCTGTATCCATGAGGGACTCGGAGTTACGTCTTCATTAGAGACATTCAGGGCTGAAGGTCTAGATTTAACCCATGACATTGTCATAGGAAGGCCCTGATCCCTTTGCTATGGGAGTTCTTTGGCTGGGATCAGATTAAATACGGAGCATAAGCCATCCCAAGACCTTACAGTGAGCACTGGGGAGGAAGGAGACCTCAACCTGGGGTGCAGTGGTGGTAATGACCACGAGGTTGTCAAGCCTGTCTGGGGACAGTCATTGTCTTCCTGGAGAGGAGAGGGTGGAGTAGAGGACTATGAAGGAATTTGTCTAGTGAACCAAAACCTCAAAGCCAACATCTGAGAGAGAGCTCACAGCTCTCTAAACCACAGCTTCCCTCCAACCCTCCAGTCCCATTGCTGGAGCTGGCAGGAGCTGTGACTTTCCTGTCCCCCTCCTGTCTGGCCAGTGTTGGGGCCTCCTCCCCAAACTCCCCGACCTGTGCTGTGTCCTGAGACGTGGCTCAGCCTGTCTTTGCCTTTTGCCAGCCCTTTCCTGGCTGAGAAGGACCACTTCAGAAATGACCTCACTGGACACTCGTGCTGGGAAGCAGTGAATGTCAGAGCTCCAAAGGGCACCCCTGCTGCGGGGCATTTCTCGGTTCTGATAGATAAGCTAACAGGATAATGACTATGCCCGGAACGTCCCAGATGCTACGCTCTGTTCATTGTCTGTGGGACATGTAGGGAGTCCCTGGGTTATAGAATTTCTCTTTAATATTTACTTATTAGGGCATGTTTGTGTTATATAACTGGGTTCATCTTGGGGAATTAGCATGCACACATGTGGCACCTTGATCATCTTGCTCTTCCTGCCCAACCCTCCCCTCTTCCTCCTTTCTCAGACCCCCCGTTACCATCTCCAGGGAACCTGCCTCCTGTTTCCTATCTTCTGTCTTTCACTTTGCTGTTTAAATAATCTACACAACATTAACCTTCTGTGTCTGATTTATTTTCCTTACTTTAGCATCTTGAGATCCATCCCTTTCCTTACAGATGCCTTAGACTTCTCCTTTATGGCTATCATGGACCTATCTGCCTGTATAACTCCTGTTTTCTACCCAGGCATGTGCGGATGAGCATGGAGTCCACTTCCATAGTTTATAATTTCATAGTGGCCTCTTCTCTCTGTCTGCACAGCAGCCTTCTGTGATTTAAACTTTGGATTAAATGGTGTGGCCTTGCAGGAGAAGCAGCCCCAGCCCCCAGGCCCCATCCTGGTTGGACCATCACTGGCTGGCTGTGCGACCTTTGTACCCATCCTGGTCCAAATGCTGCGCTGCACCATTGCTGGAGAAATGGAAAACGGTGCTCTCCTCAGCATGGAGGGGCCCAGGCTGGGCTTCTGGACCTCAGCCCTGTGGGCCAGAGCTTTCTTTCCCGAGAGGCCATTCCTGCACCTGGCCTCCCCTGACATTCAGAGCAAGCCCCTCCCGTGTGTAAACAGCAGAAACTGTCTTCAGTCGTTGCTGAAATGTCCAGCAAACAAGCCATCTGAAGTTGAAAGCCACTGATCAGACATTAGCACCAGCTCAGTCTTCACCCGAATGGTCACATGCTCAGGGACACCATCTGTGAAGACTGTGGGGCCAGCCGTGGCTGGTGAGCAAGTCTTCAACAAGAATCCACAAAATAAAATCTCTCCACTGAGGGTTTCCTGCAGCGGTGTGCTGTATTTCACCCAGATGAGCTGGGAATTTCTTACACATTTTCTGAGTTCTTGCTTGAGCAACAGTACCACTTTCTTTCTTGCCCAAGTCCGGTCCTGGTCACTGCGCCCATCTCCTCACATGTCACTTTTCAAGGAGTGGATAGGAAGGGGCCGACAGAGACCAGCTGGTGGGCACAGAATTAATTACAGGCTGTTTGCTAAAAACATACATGGGTGACGTCCTGTGATGACCGCAGCAGCTGTTCTTTGAGGGTTCCCGGTAACTGCACAGATACTTGATTCTTTTTCTTGGAAGCATATGTTGTAATTTGGGAGGTTTGGACAATAGAAGCTTTGCTGTAGTGCTTTATTTGATGAAAAAAAATATTTTTGATGAAAATGCACATCTATGTGCTCTTTCCCCAAATCCATTATAAACTATTAATTCACTGTTGCCTGAGAATTTTACTGAACAAAAATGAGTACATAAATACCTCTCAGAAACTGTCGGCTTAGTACTGGAGCACACTGTCTACAAGCAGGAAACTTTCAATCAGGTAGGGAATGATTATTCTATTTATATTGGATTTGAAAAAGAAGCTTTTGAGTGAAATTTAAAATGTTATAAATGCTGATTCATTAATGATTTAATTGCACTGAAATAGAGAATTCAAAATTGCAAGCAGGCAAAGCAAACAGGATCATTACTGATTGAACATTTCTGTGTTTACAATTTTTATAAACTTCAATTTTTTTTTATTTAAATGGTAAAGTTGAAAGAAAGGGTGTTAAAAATCCTGAAAATTCAGTTTCATGTTCCTATTTCTCCTCAACTCACAAATATGAGCTTTGGTTAAAGTATTTTATTAATTTTTATTTAAATGGTAAAGTTGAAAGAAAGGGTGTTAAAAATCCTGAAAATTCAGTTTCATGTTAGTTCCTATTTCTCCTCAACTCACAAATATGAGCTTTGGTTAAAGTATTTTATTAACTAGTGTACTGATGGTTGCTGTGAATATTCTGTGACAGCTTTGGTTTGCTTTGCTAGTGGTCAAAGGCTGCTGGTCCTACTATTACTATTTCTGACATCCATTTTCCTTTTGAGGAAGAAGCAGGCCATGTGAGGGTTAAGAGCACAGAGACCTAAACAAACTGCGGAGTTTGAATGTTGGGTCTGCAATGGGCTGATCATGGAGAAGCCTGAGCAGGCTGCCCTGTCGCTCTGACACTAGCAAATAAGGCCAAGTGATTAAATTTGGATGGACTTACAAAGTATGGCGAGGTCACAGATGGTGCATTAATTAGCATGGGCTTGGCCCATAAAATCAACCTTCCATGACGAAACGGCTGGTAACTTTAAGTGACCAAGCACAGCTTACTAAGACAAGTTTCTAACAAATGCAGCTTTGCGCAGTAAGCTAGCATAGATACAATACCAGGAACTTTTATATTATTAAAGCGGATCTTTCAATATTTATAGAGAAATCATTTTTTTTCTTTTAGCAGTTTCTCCAGAAACTCATTTATAGTGACAAGCTGTAGATCAAGTGTAGAGTCAGCTTAAGTTTGATGAAACGCTGAAGTAGGTCTTACCAATCTTGCCTCATTTAGGACATAGGATGGCCGTGTGCCTTGCTCCCTCAGAGGCTCCACCCTCACAGCTCCCGGCGCTCTGCATGTTTTCTTACTGAACTGTTGGTTAAGGCTCCTCAAATCCTCTGCCACCAGCTTAGTTTTCAGTTATCACAGAATCAAAGAATAGAGGGCTCACGCTTACCTATTTCTATTGACTCTCTTTAAAGACATGATTTCACATGGATTTTTGGAGGTGATCAGCACTGCTTGGCCATTTAACTAGCATTATAGTTGGGTGACTTATTCTGTGTCACGTGGTCTTTCTGACCCCCTGTGGTAATCGTGCCTGCCAAAAAGGGATTCTCTGAAAAGGAGAAGCGACTTCTGTAGCTTACACACGCCGCTCGTAAGAGTTACTAACCCGAGAACCTCAGGTTGGCGGGAACCCTCCTTTTCGAAAACGCTCTCATTGTGCATTTGATCTCCCCAGCATTTCCAGGTGCCGGGCCTGCCGGTGGAAGGACTCTCCACACGGGGCGTCCGTTTTCCTTGTGCCAGGACCGTCCTGACTCCGCACCTAGTTTCCCGGTCCCCAGTCCTTGAGGTCAGACGTATAAACACCCGCACAGACATGTCCTTGGGGACAAACAGCCCTAAATCTGACCCTTGGGAAGTCGGTAGCCACAGGATAGTGCGTGCACAGTGAGACGCAGGAAGTGAGGCCGCGGTGAACAAGGCAAGCAGAGAAAAAGCGTGATCAGCCTGCTGAGATGCGAGGCTTTACGCAAATATGTGGAGCTCATAATGCTTTATGGACACAGGTCAGCGGTTGTGTTTGCCGTGCGTGACGGCTTTTCTTTTCTGTGGTGTCTTATTGTAAGTGAAAGCATGTGACTAAGATGAGGGAGAAATTTCCCAAAAGGACAGCCTTATGACCAGCCGGATGGCACAGGTGGAGGCCCCTTGGCAAGGTCTGAGAATGGAGCTTGGGACGGCATTCGATCCAAAGCCAAGAACAGGCCAGACACAGCATAGTGAGGAGGCCCGGTGTTACCCAGCCCAGGTTCCACACAGTGAGACCTGAAGTGCTTGCTCTCCGATGAACAAAGACCATCGGTCCCCCTGACACCAAGAGGAGCTTCATTTTGTTTTGTTTCACTTCATTTTCATTTCTCCCTTTGTTCTTTGCCTCTTCTCTCTTGCTTTCTTTCTGACAAATGGAGTTTTAAACTTTGGACTTTCTCCTAAGAATGAGGCTGGAAAAGACACTGATACCCAGGGAATGCATTTCCTCCAGAAACGTCTTTCTTCTCAGTGGACCCCAACTTAGAATAATCTCTCCACTTCTAAATCCCAGTACTATCCACCAATTGTTCCTACAATTTCATCACGAAAACACCTACACATTGTGTTATATGTCTATCCCTATTCCTTTTTGTGTGTTTTTGAAACTGGGTCTGGCTATATAGTGCAGGCCGGCCTAGAGTCCTTGCAATCCTCCTGCCTCAGCTTTCTAAGTGCTAGGATTACAGGTGTGCACCACTAAACCTGACTGTATTTCTATGGCTATTATCATGAATATTTCCTTAAGGAAATACATAAATATATGCATATTTTGTTCTGGCCCAGCATCCTCATCTTTCTCACAGATCGCTAGGATTACGAGGGCATTTCAGGCAGGGTTTTATGCACTCTGTTTGAGAATATCTTCTTTATTAAATGCTGCGTTTCTCCATTTGTTGAACTGTCAGTCTGGATAGCTTAATATTTCCATTCCAAACCTACTTCCTATTGTAATCAAGCGTCCTTCTTTTGGAAGCACACAAGTGTTCCGAGAGGAAGAGTAATGCTGTCTCCATTGTCCACACTTGTATTTCCTCTGTGAAAACCCATCAGCTCTTAGCTCTGCCAGAGGCTAAGAGTTTCCAGAGCATGGGGACCGAGTACTGGGTAAAACCACATGCACCTTGTCGGGGCAGGCTGGGCACCCGGTCCGTCCAAGGTGTCTTCCGGGTTTTCTTCCTTTAAACCTAACGGTGCGTCGGGCACCGTGGCTTGGAAGAGTAAGTTGCAACAAATTTTCAGCCTCATTTTGAATAATGTTCCTTTAGTTAATGCTAATGTGATCAAATGCCAGGGTTCTCATTTATGACTCCATGGGACACAGACGCCGCAGGAGGACCCTAGGCTGGGCCGCCATGGTCTGTCATTGCTGGAGCTCTGTGGGCTTCTTCCCAGACCCACTCATGGGCCACCTGGATCTCAGCCGCTCCTGTTTGGCACTGTGGGGGCTCATGCTGGATCTTTTGAAGAGCATTCCTTTGATTTCCCTCTCACCAGGGTTTTCCAGAACCCAAATCCCTCCTGGTGCTTCTCCCGTCCCTGATGGGGGTGGACTACTCCCTCCCAACTCTTCCCTGTGCCAAAGGGAACCCAGATTCAGAGAGGGGTTAGCTGTGAGGAAAGAGCTGGCGCTAACAAAAACCGTGCCTTGGAGTAGGGAGGGAAGTGGCAGGAAGCAAAGCAAAATGAGAGATGTCACACTGAGGGTGCTGGACCAGAGGGACCAGAGCAAGGTGAGAAGGGAGGTGGACGTTACTCCAGGCTGCAGAGAAGAACAGGACAATGACGTGTAAGTGTGAGGTGGGGTGGCGCTGCAGGACCACTTCTTTATTTCTACCATTGCTGCTTTTCGTGACATTAGATTTGAATACATCAAATGCATCTTGTTTTCATAATGGAACCTATTTCTTTCTTTCTTTTTCTGTTTTCTTTTTAATGTGAGTCACGTCCTAATTCGTGGGTCTTCCTGTGCTAGAGTCTGGGCTATGCGGAGGCTGAGAAGGTGTCTGCATTGATCCTTGCTGCATTCTTAGTCTTTGGCTGATATCCTGGCTCCAGGGCACAGTTTAAGTTTTAGTATTTATCTTCAAGTTATGGTAAAATTGTACCATATATTTATTACACGTATTTCTAATTACTAAAAAGTTGATATTTCTAATAACTTCCTTTACCTGGTTCATGGTAACAGTTGAAAGGTGTGGTACTTGTCTGTAAATTATAATGGAAGTTTGTCATGTGAGGTGTGATACTCCCAATAGCTATTATTTTACTTCTTAACTTGGAAAATTGTCTTTCCCTCTGTATCACTTAGGTCTTACCATTTTTTTGTTGTTGTTGTTGATTCGTATGATGCTCTTAACTCAGGGTAAGAGAAATTTCGCCCGTAGTTTCCAGATTTTTGGTATTGAGGTTTGGAAGTGGAGGGAGTATTCTGAGTTGGGGAGAATGGGAAAGAAAGACTTTCTGGAGGAAATGGTCTTTCTTAAGTTACCATTATCTTTCTCCACCTCATGTTCATAGAAGAAAGTCAAAAGCTGAAAACCCCATTCTTAGAAAGCAAGAGAATGTCATTATGTTGTATACCTAGAATGTACCAATAAAATTAACTAGAGAAAGAGAGATTGAGTTGGAGGGGTTGGTCCATGAGGTTCTTTTTCATGTCTTAGCCACACCCAACAAACAGACAGAAGCCCTTCCTGGCAGTGGCAGCTTCAGGGCTCTAGCCTCGCTGTCAGGGGCCTGAGGTGGTTCTGGCTGAATAATGTGGCCCATCAAACCTGGACTGGAGATTCCTGGGGAAAATCTGTAGGTGTCTCCCCTTCGCCCAAGAAAACGTGAACCCCTCCACCACAACCCTGAACACAAGTGTTTTAAGAATTTGTTAAACAACAGATGAAGGCAAAGCTTCGTGTGGCAGATGTTCGTACTGAAGGAAAGTGGCACCCGATCCAGTGTTGGTCTCAAAGAGGTACAGAGGTGCCTGTACGCAACCACACAAATACCCTCTGGCCCTGAGGTCTTGGCCATGGTCGGAGGCTGTTTCCCTCCGATGTCCCGCATTTCCTCCTGAATAGCAATTGCTCCAGAAAAAAAAGAAAAAACAGTTTCCACTGGAGTAATGTTTAATTCATTGTAGATGAATTGTATTTCTTTGAATGAAATGCAGATGCCCTGTACAGTGGGTGCAACTCTGTCCACCCGAGCGTCCGCAGCAGCCTGCACAGGATTATCTACCTAACCACAGAGCTTTTCTCTCTCTGGAGATTCCCCCCGCTTTTCTTCACCCCCTTGGTTTTGCATAATTGAGAAAGTAGATTTTGTCCACGTTTTCTCAGATAGGCTGGGTGTTTTCAAAGTGTTAGGACCCAAATTAATTGCTAGAATCATTAAGGAAAGAAGTGAAATGTTAGGCATACTGATTTTTAAAGCTTCATTTTTTTGCCTTCCGGGTCTGGTTTTATATTCCATTTGTTCATGGATTGTTCTTGTGTCTGAAAATTATACCTGCTGCTTCAGTGGGAAATCCAGGAATGAGGCTTCAACCAAGAATCCTGTTTTAGTATCTCCCTTTAGGCTCATTCTTGGAAACCCTTTCTGTCCCTTAACTCCACCTTTGGGTGAGTAGCGAAGGAAGGAGCCCTTCAAACATGAAGAGATCTCAGGTCACTTCATTTGCATTATTTAAATATTGGAAAAGGTGGCCGAAGGCATCCAAAATATCTGGCTTATTGGAGTAATAGGCTCAAATAACATGGGGCTCCTTTTCCCCTCGTACCTGTGGCTATGCGTGGCCTGCTGTGGCTGGCATGGTGACCCCATAGCCCTGCTGGGCTAGGGCCTGCTGTCTGACGGCTCCATGGCCCATGGTGGTGGCTCTGGCCCTAGCGAGTGTCTTCGCATTTTAGTTTTCAAGATGAAGGAGAGGAGATAAAAGTAAGTTATCTTCCTGTTCAGGGAACATGTCGAGAATTGCTGTTGTTCTTACTTTCCGTTCTGTAGGGTGGACTTCGTCTGTGGTTTCACACAAAGACAATATGTCATGTACTCTTCTTTTAGAGAAAGTCGTATCAGCACATGCTTGCAGTGCAGAGCAATTATATTCATCGCATCACACAGTCTTTTTTCATATGTGACCTGCACCAAATCAGTGCTGCAGAATCACACGGCTTCATTAAGTTTCCATTTATGGAGACTGGAACGATGCCTTTGCACCATCTGCATAGCCAGTCGCTCTGACCTATATACTAAGGTTCCAAAGTTCAAGTAATGCTGGGCCTCTGGGAAGGCATCCGAGAGCTGCTGGCAAGAGAGAAACCACCCCAGTCTGGACACAAGGCCTTTTTTCTGGTGATGATGGAGCCAGCGCACTGCGACCGGCCAATGAGGGATGAAAATCCTGGGAGCAAATTAGCCAATCTCACCACCAAGAAATAACCTCCAAGGCGGCTTTCATGAAAGGAAATCTAAAACTTTTACTGCAAATCAGATTCGGGGATTTTTCTTATTAATTTCTCACTTTTTTGTTATACAAGTGTGTGTCAGAAATCAAACACCTTGATGAGTACTTATTAAAATTCAGGGCCATAGAAAACATTGTAAATGTGAAGTTGTCACTTTCCTGATAAGGGCACAGAGAGGGCTTGACTGGAGCGGGACCCACAGAGTTCCAGTGGTGCTCGTCACCATAGGTGGTGCTGTTGACACTCCCGGAACTTAGCCCAGGTTTTGATGGCAAGTTTTATGCTCTTGTCTTGACTCATGGGTCCGAGTGTTACTGCAGATGAGAAGTAACTTAACCCAGGAAGGTACGTAGTCTAACACAGGGACGTCTAGAGATGGAGGTGAGGTAGGAGCAGAAGGAACACCAGGACTTACAGAGCAGAGACAGCAGAAGTCCCTCAAAGGAGATGAGAAGTAGTCAGGATTAAGAAAGAGAACCGGGAGGGATAGCAATGTGTGGAGAAAGTCAAAGCTAAAATTGGCAAACATCCTTTTGAGAAGATAGCAGCAGCCTACTTTGGGCAGCTAACCGATTGCTGATGCTTTTGGTCAGGGAAATTTCACTGGTGGTCTGTGTTGGTGTGGAAAGCAGATTCGAATCCAGAACATGGTGGATGGAGTGGTGGACTACAGGGAGGTGGGGTAGAGACAGAAATATTGATTATTCTTCACTGATGGTCAGCTATGGATAGAATGAGGTGACGGACCTACATGAGAGTATCCATTTGTTTTTTCTAGATAAGGGTTTCATTCTGGGTGTAAGACTTAGAGAGCTGTTAACATTAACACATAGTGCTGAGGTGTTCTTGCCTCCTTGTCCCTAGGGTTCAGTACCATGGCTAGAGCACTTGCTCCAAGGTTGAAGCAGTGATGGAAACTCGCATGCACTCAATCATCAGGGTGCCTTTGAGTTTCTCCAGTTCTCCTGACAGAGCCGCATCTCCTGGCAAGCGTATCCACTGCTCCTGTCCATGTCCGCCATGCTGTTTCCCTGCTGGGTGCCCAGCCCGGATCTGTCCCCTTCTATCCCCTGCAGCTTCTTGCTACATGGTTAAGCTCAAAAATAAGGTGCTTGGGATGTCATTTATCAGAGAAAACATTTTCCAGAGTTTCATGTCATATACTTGACTTAAAAGAAATGAATGTTATCTGTGTGTCCAAAGACTGTCTTTCTAAGGAACTGTTCTCCTTAGCATTAATAATTTACACAGTGCGCAAGACACCCAGTGCTTGATGTCCCTGTGGTGAGACAGTGAGATGTCCTATCCCCGGGGTCCACTGCTAAGCCCTGCAGGGCCCACACTTCCCTGGCATCGCCAAGCAGCAACGAGGGGAAATTCCACACCACCCGCTCCATTCAGTTTTCAGTTCTTGGAGAGCTGGCATTTTGTGATTCGCACAAATGGATGCTGAAAGCCTACAACTTACATTAAACTTCATGATCTGTTGAGTAAACCAGAACATGGAATTGAAAATTGATGATCTGCCTCCCGAGAGGTCAAATAACATGATCTATAACTAGTGCACAGAATGCCCAAGTGAAGAAGGAATTACAGTGGTTATGTGAGGCTGTTTCCTGCATTGGAAAACGGGCTTGTTCATGGCATGCTCATGAACAGGGCTCTAAACCGGGCTTCTCTCAATGTATTTAGTTAACTGTCAACCCCTGAAGAAGGAGAGAAAGTCAATTTTTGGTTTCGCTCTGTCCACTGCCAAGGAGCAGTTGCTTGCATACTGCAGGAAGCCCAGTTGGAAGAATAGATCGATATTTCATTTCACCTTTTGTTACTCATCCACCGAGAGGAAATACACTCATGTTCTCCTTGTGTTTGCTTTGCATTTTCAAAGGGTGCAGAGGAACTGTGAGTTGGAAGAGAGCATGAAATATTTGATGTCACTGCACATCACAAGCATGCGGCCAGTGTTTATCACTGAAACTGCAGTGAATAATTCTGAAATGGGGGTCAGAGAGTTTTCTTGGGAAAAGGCTAGAGAATTTGAGGTCCAGTGATCAGCCTGTATGAGACAAGGACATGTTTCTTTTGCTCAGGTGACAACAGTCTTCATTTTCCTAACGGTGGCCCTTGAGGGCATCGTCCACAAGGCCTGAGCCTAGAAGGGAGGGGAACCTGCCCATGTGGTGCACCTGCCTGCTGCTCCCCTGGATGAAAGCGCTCAGACCCAGTGTGATTCTGAGCAGCAGTTCTCAAGGCTCCGTTCTGCTGAGACCCACAATACTGGAGCCCTGTCCGTCTCTCCCAGGAAGGCACACGTGACAGTGTGTGTGCCGTGTGTGGCTGTCCTCTAGCAGGCCGTCTCCTCACCTGCTCCAGTGGTCACTGTCACAGGGAAGCTGTGTGCCAGAGACCTCTGGGTCATTCTCCAGTCCCCACTGCCCAGTATGCGACGCAGGCCTGAGAAAAGGAATGCCCTGGGAGACAGAACTAAGAGAGAAAGTGGGGCCGGGACGACCAAGGCCAGTGCAACCCACAAAGGCACCGCACTGTCCCAGGCACTGACTTCCTGGCAATCAGTTGTGGTAAAGGCGATGGTGGTTTCTATGGAAATGAATGTAAACATGGCTCAGAAAGGACAAGACAAAGCATTCTAGACTTAGAACAGAATAGACAAGATACATGATTGTGATTAGAACCTTATCCTTCTAGTCTGAAGGTTTGGTTGTGGGAACGGAATTCGGGTGTGAGTTACTCTGACCTTGGCACGTAGGCTTCAGTGAGCCTCACTTCTGTAAATGAACTGATTGTGGGGTTCACTCTTCACATTCTACTGTGGGCACAATCGATATTACAGTCCTCTGTGCTGTGCAGTTGCTTTCTGAAGCCCCACTCCCAGAAAGCCAAGTCGCCTGAGCCAAGTTGGATCCAAAGGCGAAGCATGTGCTTCTCCACAGTGAGAGCTCTTTGGACACCGTGGCCTCAAAATTCATTAGCTAAGAAAATACTTGTGTCTTCTTCATGATATATAACAGAACCATAATTTCCAAGACTTCATTAAATTACTCAGAACACACATACTTAGTGGCCACCTGAAGATTAGGGAACAGTGACAAATGAGAGAAATACACAAAGGGAACGGTTGCACATTGCATTGAGGAGATCTGAATCACTGTCTGGTAATTTGGGGGCTTTTAAAGGACAGCAGGATACCACAGAATGCGTTTTACTCAAATTTTCTCAACAGCCTTGGATGACCCATCAACGTGGGCTATTTTTTACAATACTCTCCAAACCAAAATTGGTAAACTGAAGTAAATATCAACATGTTTCCTATAAGTAGCTTTAGAAAGATACCTTGTAAATTTACATATTTATACAAATATTAGAATAAAAATACAGATCACAATATTCTAGAAGGAATTTTTGATGCACTATAAAATTTAACAGATAATTGATTATAGCTTCCCACACTATTTTCATTTCAGTTTTTGTTTCATGCTTTAAAAATCAGGGCTTCAATATTTCTTTTAAACATTTTACCATAACAATTTTACCATTCAGCAGAGTTGATGTAACACATATGAATAGCCCTCAGATAGTCTAGATTCAGGAATTAATATTTATTGATTGATAAAACATTTACCTACATTTTGGTTTTATAACTTTCTTAGGTATCTCATATTCCGTAGGATTTCTTGAAATGACTTAAACATGCAAATTTATCCTTGAGATCAGTTTTTACTTTGAAATCTTATATACACACTTCTAGGAAGTAATAAACACATTGACATGATACAGATGTTACTGTTTATATATTGACTAGGTAGTGGAACATTTGCACAAAGACAGTAAAGAGAAAATTGGTTATTCTTGTAATATTTAATAATATTCTTGGAAACAGAGTTTTCTGTAACTGAAATAAACTGCAAATCAGAGAAAAATACAAAAAAATCTGTTTGCACTTCTTCTTCTTCTTCTTCTTCTTCTTCTTCTTTCTTCTTTCTTCTTTCTTCTTTCTTCTTTCTTCTTCTTTCTTCTTCTTCTTTCTTCTCCTTCTTCTTCTTCGAACCAGGGATTGAACTTGAGTCCTTGTGCTTGTGAGTCAGGCAGCAGAACCACTGAGCTAAATCCCTGGCCCCCTTCATATTATTATTACTTCGTCAATAAATGATTTTTACAAGACTTTAATACTTTATGACTATTTTGAAATTTTTACAGTGCCTATATCAATGTCAACCTGAAGATAGATATAAATATAAAACATAACTTTGTACTCCACATTAATCAGTTATTTGACTTCATTCTAAAACATTCTGCTTGTTTTAATAAATATCATTTTCAATATCAAATATCATAAGCCTTTGTCTACAGAAACTATCAGATGAATATTTGGGAAGGATAAGAAAATTAATTATTCAGTGAATAAAATGAAGAATAGTCCCTCAGGACAGTCTGCTGGAAAAATGAGAGGTTTTCAAGTGTTTAATAAAAGATTAACTGCATTAATCTATGTTTATTGAGACCACAGTGTACTCAATGATATGCTAGGAGTAATTTCATCCATTGTTAATATTAAAAAGTATGTTTTGGTAAAATAGACCCTCAAGTTCTCTTTAACAAAAGTAAATGAGTTAATCCATTTTGTCACATGCAGAGTTAATAGAAAATTACACTTCCTTTGGTTTTTATCATCCCATACTGCACAATGCTAAACATTTAATGTTCCAAGCGCTCGTGTGCATTGACAAGTATCCCTTTTGTGACCACATCTATTTTGGGTCAGAGGTGGAGATCACATGATGTTCATGGTGGATTGTTCTCCCTCAGGGTCGAGGCCCTGGGGGATTGAGGTCCTGTGAACCTTAGGTCATTGATAAGGAGGAAGGGGGTCCTTGAGTCATACTTAAGATAAAGAGCTGTGGAAGTGGGGCAGGGTTGGTTTTTTACCTTGGGATGGAAAAGGTAGTGAGGGAGACCTGAGGTCGCAACTGGAATCAGGTTCTGTTTTTGCCACTTTCTGTGTGCTTGAAAAACTTTGAGTTTTAGGGAAATGGAGATATCTAATGCATTTCTATGGAGATAGCCAACTCCTGGTTTGAGTGGATTCTGTGAAGTTATCAAACTATAATTTCTGTGGAGATACCAGTCACAGTATCTGCAAGAATAACTAACTCACAGTGTCTGGGGAGATATCCAATTCATAATTCCTGTGGTGATGTTTAGCTCATAGTTTCTGAGAAGATGCCTAGCGCATACTTTCTGTGGAGATATCTAAGTCATTGTTTCCATGGCCATGTCTACCTCATTCCTTCTGGGTTTACCTAACCCACATTTTCCTTGGAGATGCCTAACTCTTCATTTCTGGGGAGGCATCTAACACATATCTTTTGTGGAGGTAGATAACTTAGTGTCTGTGATGACAGCACACCCCTAGTACTAGTGGAGATTTCCAACTCTCATTTCTGTGTAGATACCCACCTCATTCTTTCTGTGGAGATGTATAAGTCGTGGCTCCTGTGAGACCCCCTTGGAAAATGTGTAGAGAATGGCTGCTACACGATGCTCTGTCAGACTGCATGAGGAACCTGGCAGCCACAGCTGATGTGAGCTGGGCTGAGATATCCAGCCATGGAAGCACAGCGTCCTTTCTAGGGGTGATGTCCACCACTTTTCTTCATGAGGGAAAGCTCTTGTTGCTGAAAGTCTGAGGGTTTGTTGATGGTGTCAAATGGTGGAGGTACACACAAAAGTGAGGCCTATTAGGGCTCTCTACACGTGGCTCAGAACAGTGGCATCAGTGTGACTGAAAGTTGTAGAAGCAGCAGCGGTCACCCTGTCAGAGGCCCTGGGGCTGCCTCCTGAGCATACCTGTCCAGCTGCTGGTTGTCCATTTTCTGTTCTGGTTTCTTGTTATAAATAAACTGAAGCCATCTTCCAGGGAAGCTCTTGCCAAAAGAAGCTCTTCTAATATAGTTGATTTTTAAAGTGTTGAAAGAAGGTCAAGATGAACTGGAAGATAGTTTGAAGAACTTTATAATATATAATGCAGTGGTGTTACATCATGGATTAAATACTCTCTCTCATCTCTCCCCCTCACCCCCGCTTTGTCTCTCACACACAGCCCAGAACGAAGCTGTTTGAAACATGGCTAGCATGTCATGTTTAATTTCTCATTCTGTTTCTGACTGTGTACTGTCCTCACCAGTTTTCAGAATGCTTTGTAGAGAAAATATTCCCTGCGGGAATTTGTGGAATATTGTGGAACCTGAGGTTCCACAAGCAACATTACATGGCAAGTCTCAGTTCCTGCACTTTCTTTACAATATAGATGTGACACACAATTCTTCAGTGGGATGGAAATCTTGGGTTTCTTTGTATCATCTCATTTAAATCGGAATAAAATAAGTTTAGATTTTTAGAACACATTGGAGAGCTGACTTTAAAATCACTCAAGAGAAAAATCACGCAAGAGAAAAATTGGTCAGTGGAAACCAATATCCATGCTCCCAGATAAAGCATAGATTAGGAACTCAAGTGGCTCATCAAAGCCTTGTATGCTCCTCTTATGGCTCAGAACAAAATCTATGACTGTTGAAGCCTGAGCCTCTGTCTCAAGGTAGATGCGTGGATACTGCTCCTTAACTCTGGCCCTGTCACGTTCCTCATCTCTGAAGTATGGACACTTCCAGTGTAGCTGATCCAGAACGCAGGCTGTCAAGGTGACAGAGACCCTGATGGTAACATTTCACTTTTCTGCAAAAGGAAATCTTACCATTGCCTCTGTCAGGCTCCCAACATGATGTCCAGGAATGGAACCGGGAAGAGACCAATACGATTGCCTTTAGGAGTCCTTCCCAACTGAATGCAGCCTCTCACCCTTTCTACTTTGTAAACAAACGTTTTGGATATTTAATTAGTAATTTACTGGACCTTCATTGGTCATTTGCTAATGCAGCATCTTTTACTATGATGGTTATAAGCAAATATGCTGCATGGCATCTGTCACCCAAGAGCCTAAAAATCAAATCGTTTCGTGGGATGAGTAATCTGCTATCGTGTGGGTAGCATTGGTGGTCTAACAGTTGCCATGGAAATGCCACAGTTGATAAGAGAACTCAGGGGCAGGTGGGCAGGGCTTTGACTAATAGAACTGAAGAAAATGGATCTGTAATGTGCACACCAGCAGGGGGGCCAGTCTCCACACTACCTTTCTACTTGCATCATTCAGGTGGATTTGGCATCGTCCCTTCTACTGGTTGGGGTTCGGACGCCATGTCATTTATTCTGTCCAAGATAGTGTGGTCAGGAGGAAGGAGCCCCAGGTCATTAAAACACATGCAGGTGATTTATTTCCTTCTAATGGGAGGAGTAGCACAACCATGTGCCCTGATTTGTCTAAGCCCATATTTTATTCTTATGGGGAAACAGTTTTGGTCCATTTTGCAAGTTTGTTTGGTGAATTCATGATGTATTTAAAAGGGAGAAAGCAGTTTCTCAGTCTGCTGTGGTGTCCTGCTGCCTCCACCATGGTGGATGAAGATGATGGCAGTGATGATGGGTCTGAAGGTGTAACTATGATGGCAATGATGGAGATTGTGATGGCGATCCGGAGATGATGATGGAGACGATGGTGGTGCTGGTCGTGGAGGTCAGGATGATGGCAGTGACGGTGGTGATTATAGTGATGATGAGATGCTGACGATGGTGTGGATGGTGGTGGTGCTGATGACAGGGACATGGCAGTGTGCTGCTGTTGGTTGTGAAGGCAGCAGGGATGATTGTGATATTGGGGATCTCAGTAAATGCACTCACATCACCTAGGAAGGCACAAAAGTGACAAATGAGGTTATCTAAGAACCCATGTGTCGTTGTGGCTAGTGGTACTAATAATGACCAGCGCAGTGAAATGAGCAAGGTGTACCACACACGTGTCCCTCCGTGGGCCTGAGTAAAAGGTCTTGTCCTCATTCTTGGGGAGCACGCTTGGGGCACCAGGGCAACTGTGTGACTTGGAGATCTGCCAACATACCATACCTCTCTCCTCTCCCTGTCTAGCCTTGATCTGTTGCAATACTGTCATAGGATAAGAAAGAAGATACAGTTCTACATAGAAAAATACTGTTTTATAGAAAAAGGTCATCTAATATTTATATAGGCAGCTCCTGTGGTTCTTAGGAAGTTTCAATGCTTGGCACGGGAAGTATTAAATCAGCAGAATCTAGGTGAAAAGCTCCGATGGGGAAGGACGGACTTTAGCATCCGTGGTCAGTTTGTTGAAGAGAGCTACCCATGCCTGCCTCCCCAAGTAAGCGCACTGTTTATGCTTTGGGCTATAATTATCTGTTACTCCAATTCTCCATCCTGCTCGCCTTAAAAATGTACGTGATTCTGATTTCTGCTTTTGTTTCGCTGGACTCTTGACCAGAGCTCGTTCCCAGTGGTGTGCCCTCACACCGCCCCTCAGAGATGTGTGCATTGGTGTCGGTGTGTGCGCGGCCTCATCAGCCGCGATTCATTTCAGTTAGGAGAGGGTGTTTGCCAGGGTGATCCATCAGAAGAGCTCGCACCGTGTCAGAGCACCCTGGTGCCTCGCATACCCCGTCATGGAAGACAAGGTGTTAAATGGTTATTTTTGTTGGCCCGGAATGGCCCAGAATATCTGTCTGTCTTCTTGCAAAGATTAAATGATAAGGCACAGTGATTACTCATGAGTTCCCATTTATTTGCTGTCAACTGGTTTTTGTCTGGTGAGATTTTACATTCTCCTCACACATCTCCCAGCCTTGCTGGCAAAGTCAGGGCACCATGGCAGAGCCGAGTCCTGCCAGATGCATGCGGTCATCTGTGCGTATACGTGTTCCAGGGTGGCAAGTCCATAGGGAGCTCCAGAGCTGTGAACAGGAGACCAACGTGCTAAGTAGGGACTTGGGGCCGACTGCTTGATTTTAAACACTTAGCGTATATGGAAACCTTCCTCTTGGCCTGGAAAGCTGATCTCAGCCTGAAAGTTCTCTCCATTTATATTTTGAAGCATAGGACAATTCATGAATGAATGATATTTTGTAAAACATGATTTAAGTCAATAATATTTTTATATATAATCAATATGTAAGAAAGTCAGTAATCTAAAGGGATTTTAAATGTTATTAATGCTTTCGCAGATTTATGCTGTTACAGTGTCCACAGCATGATATGAATTCTTGTTTGCCCGTGTGTACCTCTATGTTTCTCAGGAGCGTGTCACAATTCTCTCTCTCTCTCTCTCTCTCTCTCTAAACACACACACACACACACACATATACACCACAGCATTTGTACTCACATACCCTAAAATATCTTTGTTCAGCACTTTTCCTCTATAACGCTGAATACAGTTCTTTTATTTATTTTCATGTCTCTTCATTAAAAAACTATGTTATGAGGTGAGAATATATTTGCTTTGTTCGGTTGGAAATATGCTATGAATAATGTGTAAGACCTTATAAAAACTCAAAATGAAATTGATGAATCGATGAAAAGTAAGATTATTCTTTCTTATATCACCTTGCAACCGTGTAACCACGTTTAAACAAGTTCCTAATATTGTGATTGTATCTATATTTACGTGACGTTTGTTATAATTAACAGTGAGAACACGAGTGCCAGAGCAGCAACCACCAGTCGGCACTTCATGGCACCTGTCGCAGACTTTTGGTGTCCCCTGAGCAGTGCCTGATGCCTTTCTTAGTCTCCGGCCCCTACACAGCCGTGTGCTGGCCTGACTTCCAGTGGGGAGCTCGTGACCCCTGTGTCCTGGATCTTTCTTCCCGGTTACACCAGTAGGAGGCGCCAGGCATCAGAAGTGGAAGGGGCGGAAGGGCAGGGTGAGCATGTGGTGGGCCTGCTGGACTTTATTCAAATGTGGGAGCATGTGACAGAAATGCTGTGTGGTGGGGCAGTGGGGATGGGGGTGGGGTGAGGGCCATGCTGCCGGCTCACTGACATGGGCTGATTCCATCGTTGGAAATAAGAAACATGATGTAGAAATGAGGGGAAGAAAAAATGCAGACCCATCTTACCCCTCTCTAGAAGACAGTAGAAAATGATTAAAAGCTCTTAAAACCCTAATAAATTTGAATTTAAAAAGAAGCTCATTTGGATCACAGTGCAGGGTGGAGGAGTCCCCCTGGCTGGCGACTTTGGTGCAGACTCTGTGGCCCCACTGTGCTGCATCCCATGGGCCTGGGCCTCCTGCAGCTGGGACTGAGTCCTCTCTGCCCGCCCAGTGCCCAGCATGTGGATGGGGCCAGCTGGCGGCCACACCACCTGGCTGCTTTGTGCCCTGCCTGGGCGGCTGAGGGGCTGGGAGGACTGGAGCATCTGAGACATGGAAGGGAGGCCACAGGCGACAGCATCTCCGCCCCATCTGGTTCTAGGCAAGCTCTGGGCGGCTCCTTCCAAGGCGACAGCCGCTTGGCCGTCACGCCACCTTGGAAAGAAGAGTACTTGGCTTTTGCCTGGTGGTCAGTGCCACCTGGCAGCCTCTGGCTTTTGCTGCACGACCATCCGCAGGGGTAAAGACAACGTGCATGCTGGAGTAACGTTGTCAGATCTCCTTCCAGGCCGTGTTCCCTTTGGATTGAATGCCCTGGACCCGAATCTGGACTCTCTTGTTCTCTCACCTGCTAGAGTACAAACAAAATTAAAAATAGAAAAGCCAGCTGGGGCTGTTTGCTGTGCTGTTTGTATTCTGTCATGACTTTTAACTAAGGCAAACAATAGTGAATCATGTATACCACTTTGAGATTTATCTAAGCTATAATGTCTGTGGATCTCTAATAGACATAAACTGAATTGAAAGAGGAAAGTAATGATCATCATTCGTCTTTATTTTATTATACTTGCCAGTGCTAGCCTTCACTTCTGAATTTTCTTTTTCAATTAAAAAACATTTATTGAGTCCCTGCTAATGCTTTGAAGATGAGTTATTGCATGTGGGAGGAAAGCACCGCCTTATTTTTTCCTCCCTCTTTGCTGGCAGTGTGAACTTGCTCTGAGCGTGTCATGAAGAGAAGCGCTGTATTCGCAGGCATAATGCGTGATTAAAAATGCACCTAATATTTTATGCATCTGATAACTCTCAGCATCAGAAAGTCCTCGCTTTGCAGCGGCAGCTTCTATCCTTTGTGCATTTATATAGAAACGTCTTCCATGATTTTCATAATACCAAAAAGGCGCTGTCACCTTGACAAGGCCAGCGCCTCTTCCCTGCTCCCTTCGCGCCGTTTTTTCTCTACTTTCTCACATGTTGGGGTCTTGCACACGCCCTTTCTTCCCTTCTTGTTTGCTCTCGTGACACACAGTCCCCTGGGGTAAGCTCATCCGTTTTCCCTTGACTTCCTCTTACAACTAACTGTTCCTGGTGATGCCCCGTCTACACCTTCAGCCCAGTCCTTCTCTCACATTCCAGCCTCATGTGCCCAACACTCAAGTGGACCCTCCTGGTGCTCCCCACTGAGGGCTGATACTGACCTTAGCACCCTCCCCACCCTTCCCCCCAGGAGTGACACTGTGTGGCCATCTCTCTGGCACCTTGCAAGTGGTCCTCACATCACCTTACCTGCCCCCGCTTGGTCTCTGATCTGTTTCCTTCCCAGCAATCCTTCAGCTAAGACTCTGGTTTCTCCCTGGAATTGTGCAGCACTCCCTCAACTGTCCCATCTAACTTTAATTCTGTTTGCTTCCAATTCACTCTTCACCGCCACTGCAGAGTTATTCTAAACACAATCATGCTTTTGCTTTGTAATATCCTTCAAGGATTCTTCATGGCCTTTGGGATAAATAATTCACCCCAAAGCTTGGCAGGAAGGACCTTTTATGATCTAATCCATGCTTATTTTTATCACTTTGTCTTACTTCAGTCTGTAACTCACATCTGATGCTCCAAGCGTGCTAGATTTCCTGTAGTTTTCCCATGGATATGGTTCTCTGAGAAACAATCCTGATGCAATTTAGCTTCCAAAGTCACTACCAGCCAGACTATCCCAGAGGTTTCAGGATGGCAGATCTCACATGCCAACTTAAAATACCGGGATCACTTGGTTCACTAAATTAATTAAAAACACAGCAAGGAGCAAGGCGAAGACATGGGTGAGTTCGCCTTCAGTGCACAGGCTGCAGGCAGGCAGGAGTGTCACATCTACCCGGTGCTGGACACAGCCATGGCGAGCGTATGGTCGTGAGGACCCAGGGTGAGCTCTGAGTGAGCAGAGGTGATGTGTGCTTCCTCCGTCGAGGGCAAGTTCACTGGCCGCAGGTGTTGGCCTGGTGAGCCTCCTCATCACCCATGGCCTTCGTGTGCTTTTCTGGGCCATGTGTATTTGGGTCATGCACAGGAACCCACTGGGGGCCGCCGATGGTGGCCAAATATGAGAGACAGAGCATCCGCCCAGAAGTGCCAAGATCCTGATTAGGTGTTTCCAACCTTTCTGTCCACAGCAGTGCTCTTGTTCGTTGCTATGTATTTTACTTTTGACTGTTCCGTCCACCTTTGTTGTGTCCTGCAGCACACTAATGCCCTTCTCAGTCCTGCCAGGACTATGTGACCTCCCTGTTCAAGTGCTGTCTGCATTCAAAACGTCCTGCACCTTTTCTCCGCATCATTAGCTTTCCTATGGTTTGCATTCCACACTTTCTGAGTTCTTTCTACCTACTTATATATCTTGCTTTTATAGCATAACTAAATATTTTCAAATGTATTTTCATATAAATGTCCTTGAACACAAATGCACTTTACAGCACGTACTATGATGGACCTACAGATTTGGCTGCATCCTCTGGTCATGTTCATCTTAGCCATGTTGTGCTGCTATAGCACAATACTTGAGACTGAGTGTGAAACACTGAGAAGATTAGTACAGCACACTTCTGGTAGAAATTTAGGTAGAATCTTTCATCTGTTAGAATGTTGAGTTACACATGGCTGAGTTACTCCCAAAGATGGGATCTGAGGACACAGAGGTGGGAGAAACTCTTCCTTTGTGTCCACTCCTCATTGAATATTTTCTGATGACATTCCGAGGCTGTGTCTTCCCCCTGTTACTGTAAGAAATCCCCAGGACTGTCCCTATGTATTCACAGCATGTTCATTTCAGACCACACAAGGGGGCAGCTGTGTCCCTGCTCTCCCTCTCCTTCTTTCTCATGTAATTCCCTGCTGTAACTCTAGGACCCCAGGGAAGAAGAGAAAGAGTGTTTTCCAACACTGACCATGGCCCACCCCTCTTGGAGTTTGTTCTGGATCTAAATTGCTTATCCCTGTTTTCCTAGCCCTCTGAGGCTTCAAAATTTCCAGTTCCCTCAAAGGCCTGTCACATTCATATCCCTTGATGTACCACTTGGAGCACCTACATTGCTCTACTGTTTGAAGCAGACTGTTTGACTTTATTGAATATTCTGTGTCGTGGATCAAAATCAGCGCTGCCTTGACTTGCAACAAACAATGGAAATTATTCACTGTGGTATGAGTCTTCCTTCCTGAACTTTTCCTCTTTTGAACTTTATGTAACTCTTTTTTATTTCCCTTTGACTCCCTCTCTGGGATTTTTTCTTGAGCCTTTCTTCAACTAGAGGCAGAACTCTGAGTAAGCATTGATCTCCCAGTCTTTTCTATGAATTCTGGTCTTGGAGTGTCCATCCATTCTTTTGCTAGAGTTCTATATTAGTAATTTTGCCCTCACTGGGAAAACATGCTGTCATCTGCATTTTGAAAGAGGAGAGGTTTATTTTGGCTTATGGCTTCTGAGGGTTCAGTCTGAACGTAGCTGACTTCAGTGCTACAGAAACAGAATGGTGGGAGGGCCTGGCACAAGAGATCTGCTCACCCCATGGTGACTGAGAATTGGAGAGAGAAAGGCAGAGCCAGGGAAAAGATTTCATCATTCCCGGTCGTGCCCAGTGTCCCCCTTCCACCTCCCAGCATCACATGTAGCTATTAGTCCACTGATCAATATCACACACCCATGATCCGATCACCCCTTTGAACAACTGAAACTTTGGAGGGGGCATCGATATAAACTATAACATAAGTGAATTGACAGTTTCACAAAACAAAATTTTCCCTACCGTATAGGATAGCTGCTGATATTTTTAAGTGTAGCAGTAGTACAGTTGCTGTCCATAAAGGGAGCCTTGAACCATTGTTTGAACAGCACTATGGTGGTTACTTGAAGTCAAAGAAAACTACCATTAATTTTGTTCTTCAAAACTGGAAATGTGATGTTAATGAGAGATGCTTAAGAAAAGAAGAAAAGTCAACATAATGGGTGGAGATAGGTAAATATTTACATTAAAAGAATGTGTTAAAATGATTATTTATGTACTCAAAAGCAGTAGCTCTTGTACAGGCAAATAGATTAAGAAGACACTTGAGTACTAGGCATGTTTTTTGTTTGATTTGATTGTCCTGTTGTGAATAACACATTCGTAATTGCGGATAGACAGATACAGATATCCTACCTGAGAACTAGAATTAACTGAGCAAACTAATATCAAGAGAATAACCAGGCTAACCCCTTATTAAAATCATGTTTTCAGGTTTTATAAAGAAAGATTTCAAATATTAGAGGTCTTTCCATAAAGTGATAACAGCATTTAGGTCTCGGGACCCCACCAGCAGGCTTGACTTCTCCTGGAGAAGAACATCGCCCCCTTTCCTAGGCATGTGAGCCACGTCCCTGTAGCAAGAGCTGCTCTGAGTTCTGAGTGACACAGGCCCTGGGGTTTTGGTGGAGGAAATCCTCCCTAGCCTTGGTTCCGCCCTGGCACCTTTTGGGGCTGGCATTGGAGGAGGAGGCATGGCACTTGGCTCTTTTTGTTTCTTTGGTCTATGGAACGGGGGACTGAACCAAGGCCTTTGCACTGAGCTATCTCCTCGCCAGTGCTATTTTTTATTCTGAGACAGGATCTCAGTAAACTGAGCAGGTAGACTTAAAATTTTCATCCTTCTGCCTCAGGCTTCCCAGTGCTGGGATTATAGGCTTATGACCCAAGGCTGGCTTCCGCTGCACATTTCTCCTTGGGTCTACTCTGCAGCATGGGGCAGTTCTGTGACACTGTGACGCCTAAGCTTCTACCACTTGGCCCTGAGTGCACATGGACCTGGAGTCCTGTGCTGGCCCTTGTTCTCCCCGGGACCTCCACAGAAGGCCTTGACTGAGAAAACACTTCCAGCCAAAGGCCTCCATTTTATCACTTTTTCATGCACTAATGAGCACAATTTAGGACTTGTAGCTGCCTCTTCTCTTAGGTGAGTGAAGCAGAGACCTGATGTTTGATTTTTATTTATTCTGTAAATATGTTTTTCAATAGCACCATAATAAGTTGAATTTAATCCTCTGAAGAATGCTGAATTCCTAGTCTCCAGGATCTGTGAATGGAGGCATTAGGAAATAGGTCTTTTCATACACAGCCAGGTTGAGACGAGGTCCCCAGGTGGGCCATGGTCACCATGCTGGGTCCTGACAAGGACAGACTAAGAGACAGGTGCACAGAGAAGAAGGTGTGCAGAGACAGGCACACAGCATTGCATATGGCCGCAGTGGCCAAGGTGCCAGTAACGTATGCAGGCAGGGTGCACCAGGCACCCTGGCCCAGGCTTTCAGAGAGGGCAAGGTCGTGCTGGAACCTTGAGTCTGGAGCTCTGAGAGAGAGCTGTGAGATTAAATTTCTGTGTGTTTAGCCACCTTCTTCTTGGTCCTTGTTTTTTTGTTTTGTTCTTTTCTTTCCTTTTCTTTTTTTGCTACTGGGTATCAAACTCGGGACCTTGCACTTGCAAAGCAGGCAGCAGAATTGTTCTTGGTCCTTCTTGACAGCAGCCCCAGGAAGCAAATACAAGCTCATGATCACTGTACCAGTGAGATAGCATCAGCAGAAAACAAGGTGCAGTACCACTGAACCTTCTATGATTCTCAATCAAAAGCTTTAGCTTGGGATAGTAGCTTTTATTCGAAAGTGCAATACTGTGACTAGATAGACCATCTGGAAATTATTTTCTTAATTGTTACAGTAAACTAAATCCCTCTACTACCATTCTTAATGGTAGTACCAGTTAGTTTGAATTCTTTTCCATACGGCTTTTAGAGAACTTTAGATGTGCACCTAAAATTTCTTTCCAACAAGAAATCACTTTACAGTTGTGTTAACGTTCAATTATCATTACTCAGATTTAAATGTTAGGCTAGGAGCAGTGTCAAAGGACCCGTGCCCACAAAGGCACAGTCAACGCTTCTGCCGGAACGTGAACAGCCGAAATGAGCTGGCATGTTACCATGCTGCAGAGTTGCTATGGCAACAACAAACCAATGAATGGACCACCTCCCAGAGCCAGGCTGTGAGTAAGTGTGAAATTGATTCCATTCTACACGAGAATACGTGCAAGCCAAATTTGTCAGGATCAAATTTCTGGTAGGAAACTGCATTTTTAATTACTTGGACATTATGAATATGATATTAAATATTTGCTTTGGATATTCCAGTAGCATGGTATTTGCAAACTAAATGCTAATTTTATGCTTTACTATGTAATATCGATTTTGCACTTATTTCAGGTAACACAGATTTGTTTCCATTTATAGAAATTTGGATATCTAATATAGAGTTTTACATTTGAGATAGATATTTTAAGTTACGTTCTTTTGAAGTCAAACATTCATTTTTAGATAATGTTTTTAAATTATGCTTTGCACTGAATAGTATAAAATATAAGTAGTACAAATCACTGAAAAATAAACACATTTTAATACTTCAGTACTTAACCATTAGTCTTTGTAAAAATAGTTTATTAACATGATTATGATTTTGTGTTCAGAACTAATTTTTAGCACCCATTTATTGTGGGGTGCTATTCTAAGCAGGAAGCAAGTAAATCTTGAACTTGTTCAGAGTAATTCCCGAGGAAAAATTGCTGTCACACTGGGTTGCCTGATCAAGGACTTCTCTTTTGACATGGACCAGATAGTGCATTGTTGAACTTGCATGATGACTTGAAAATGACGTGAGCTATGTACTTCTCATATGTAGTAAGATCATATATTTATCTGTAATTAAGTTTTTTTAAAGATCATCTTCACAGAATACTTTGAGGCAACCTGGTGCAGTGGGTGTGGTTTTCTTCCTTTCTTTTCTGCCTTAGTACATGTTCAAGGCTTTGTCTACCCTGTGTGGGTTTTGGAAACAAGAATAGAGAAGGATCTCTCTGCGATGTGTTCACTGCCAAAATGCCTCTCCCAAGTAGTCAGTGTAGCTCATATTAACAAAATGCATTCATCAGGCATATTCAGTTAAAACTGGAACACAGCTCACCTCAGGAGGCCCACACACATGAAGGGCTGTCTACTTTCCCATTTGTTCAACTGTAGAACAGAAGAGCATGACTTGTTTACATAACAGAAACCAATATTTGCTCTCTTTTATTCTCTTGGCAAAGACTTCCAAGGGCAGTGTTTGCCAGATCCTGGCTAAACCCTTGCTGACAGTGTATTTTTTCTTGCTTGATTCAGCGGAAGGCTGTGGTCTACAGCAATGCAGGCTGGATGCATTTATGACTTTATCCAGGTTACATCTGAAGCCCTTCCTGGTTCTTATGAACAGCATAGGTGTTGTTAAGTAAAACTGAGGTTAAGTATTCTGAAGCATCTTCAGTCTTGTAACTAAAACTGTGCACGTGTGCTGGTATTTGTTGGAATGAACGAACACAAGAAAATGACTCTTTGAATTAAATTCGGCCTTGTCCCAAATCACTGGTTGGGTCTAGTGTAGCAAGAGCCGTCACCTGTTTCTTTCTTGTGAAATTGTTAGATGTGTGAACACTGGTCTTAGAACAGTATGTATTTTATGTAAATCAAATCCTCCCTGGGATGGCACTTTAGGAATGATGGTATCTCTTATAATATGAAAGCAGTAAGCTTATTCACAGTAAAAAGTCAGGAGACAAGAATATTTCTAAATACTTCAGCACTCCTCAAGTAAGTTTCCAGCCTGCCTGAGCCTGGACTCTAATCCACCAAACCTAATTTTGTTGCCCAAATGAGCTTCTTCCCAGAAGGCGCCCTCTCAGTTAGCTGGGGTGCTATTAGAAATCTGTCCTGGGCTGAGCCGCTCAGCAGAAATGGGAACTTAGTGCCCACTGCTCTGTAGGCTGAAGTCTGAGATGTGGGCATCAGCATGGTCAGGCTCTGCCTAGGTTCCTCATCAGGGTTCCAATGGCCACCGTGTCCCCAAAACCTCAGGAAGCTGCCTCAGAGTGAGAGATTGCTGGTGTTTCTTACGAGGGCACTAATCCCATTGGTCAGGGCTCCACCCTCATCCCCTGATCACCTCTCAGAGATCTGCTTCCAAATGCCATCATGGTGGAGGTCAGGATTTTAATGTGAATCACGAGAGGACACAAGTATTCAGTCCTCACAGAATCCTAGCTGTCATAGAACATGAGAAAAGTTAGGCAGAGCAGAGAAAATGTGGGTTCATTATAAAGTGACAGTCCCGTGCACAGCAGCCCACCACTGGATGCAGATCTTAGGGATGACTAGCATTTTTAAATTACTTTATACATGCTTACATGACTTTGGCATATGTATATGTATTTGAACTACTACTTACTTGTGAATTTTGTTCCAGGACTGAAATAAATACAAGCATTGACAGGATGTGCTTAGACATGTTTAGACCAATGTGGCATTGCTGTGACATCCACTTGCCTGATTGAGGAACTCTTTTTTTTGGCATGGACCAGATAGTGCATTGTTGAACTTTCATGATGACATGAAAATGAGATGAGCTGTGTACTTCTCATATGTTGTAGAAACATATATTTATCTGTAATTAATTTTTTAAAGTTCATCTTCACAGACTGCTTTATAAGAATTGGAAATAAGCCACACATTTATTTGTATCAAAAGATAAAATATCAGGAAAAAATATATATATATGTATACACACTGTAACATATTTAATCCTGGATCTTTTTATTGAAAAAAGAAAATAATTCTATTTCTGATAAGGATGATACCAATAGTGACAAAACAAAAAGGGCAAACGAACAGAAAACCCTGCCTCTTTCTGAGTCGTACATATATTTTGGGCACCATGCAGGGTTCTGAGTTCGCTGGCATTATATTACTTAGTTCTTAAAATCACTGACTTAGTAGGTAATGCTATTCCTACTTTAGAGATGAAGAAATTGAAAAAGGGGAGGTTTGCTGGTGTGCCTGAGTCATAACATTAGGAAAAGACAGCTTCAGATTCAGGCTTTCTCCAAATCTCAGGCCCTCCTCCCTCTACTGATAAGAAAGAAGTACAACTAGATGCCCTAATTTATGCAATGAACTTCATCATCGTATGTATAACATAGAACAATTGCAATGAGTCAAAACGCAGCTTGTGTCCAGGAGACACCTACTCAGACTGGGCTAAGAACAGTGACATCTTAATTTGCATCTTTTTGGCATATTAGTTTGAGCAAATCCAGACCAGAGCATCGTAGCTTTCACTCTCACTGAGGTCAAAGAAGAAGAAACAAAGCAAGGCAAGTAGTCCGTGCTGCCATTTCCATGATTTTCTCCGGGCTCTGAGCACGTGTTTCTTTGATGCCTGAACATCTCCATGCTGTCGAGATCTGGAAGTTGCTTCGCTGGTTAAGGATAAGAGGATGGGTGAGGGTGAAAGCCAGGGACCAGGGGCTGGCTCAGGATGGAGGATTGGCCCCAGGGACCAAGTGAAGACAAAATCGTCAAGGGTTGTGAACTGCTGAGAGTAGGAAAAATACAATAAGCTACGACAAAGCTGAGAAAAACAGGACACGTGTGTTCTTGCTGTGACACTGAAGCTGATTCCAGACATTTCTAAAACAATAAAGGGTTAACCATGGAGTGGGTGAAAATGAAAATTTCAGGTTTCACTGGTTGTGCAGAAAGAACGAAACAGACTTTTAAGGGTGTCAGAGACGCAAGAGAAGGAGGAAGAGGCAAAGGTCCGCGGCTGGTCACCTGTGTGGGGGTGTTTGTGAGCTCCTGTGTGTGTGTGTGTTAGCTTTTAGATCCGAATAATAATCGAGGGACTTTGTATATCTGAGAACACAGTTAGCTAAGTCCTCACAGCACTGAGTTGCTGGAGAAAAATGTTCACGTTGGCGTGCATGGGCTCCCGGTGCCGGCTTCACCGCCTTCTCTTAGGGCCGGAGATCTTGATGTTTGCCCGTAGCCTAGGATCCTCAGTCCACTCCCATCAGCTATTGGGTGTCATCTGCATTATTAGAGTAACCTAAACTAGAAGCAGTGCTTACTGCAGTTGGAAGAAAATGTGATTCCACACTTCCAAGTGTTTGTAATGAGCCATGCGAAGAGCCTGAGAAGAACTGGGAATGCCCAGGTCTCCGCACCCTCCCTCCTATCTGTGAGTGAATTCTGGTGAGGACTGGCCCGAGAGCGGTCCTCTGGCCCCTTCCTCCGTTCCTTTGAGTAGACCACCACTCAGCAACAACCCCATCTCCTATTTTTGCAGCTGGGATTGTTGTAAAATCTTCCATACCATCGTGCCTTCTGTTCACCCTTCGTAAGAAAAACATCCATTTTCCATTGTTATTTCCATTGCAACACATTTGTTGAATCTGTTTCTATTCCAGTGACGTCCTTCGAGATCTGGAGTTGATGATCCCTGTTTTAATGGCCTGGCTTCAGATCTAAGTCCAAAGCTGAATTTGAAAATACTTTTAAGTGAACCGGGCTGTGGGGTCAGGAAAGACACTAATGATTTCGTTAGCGAAGCAGCACATGCCCCTTGGGGCTGACCCTCACAAGACCATTGCATACCAGCCTCTGACCCAGGCTCGTTTCCGCCTCCTGAGTCTTTATCCTGGACTCTAGGCTAAACAGGGAACTGCTCTCTGGGGCTTCACTTTCTGGAACTGGACGGAAGCTGAAATGGACAAGCGGAACATCCCACTGCGCAGAGTTCCCGGCTGTTCCTGGTGCGCTTTTCCTTGTACCCACATGCCACGTCCACAGTCCCTGCTTACAGAGCGGCACTGCAGGGGTGCATGGGGAAGGGGCCAGTGCCAGAGGGGCTGTGGCTGGACCCTCATGGTGCTTACCCCTCTGCGAGTTATGGAGTAATATCTGTCTTTTCAATTTTATTAATACTTTTTGGAACAACCATCAGTTTCCTTAGAAGTTAGAAAAGAGTAACAGTTTTAATATGATAATTTTTTAAAAGTACGGCATATTTTAAAATGCTAAACTCAACATATTCATATATAATTTAAAGTCATCACCATAATTTATATCTGTAACGTTTGTACCATTTTGATACATAGAGTTTATTAAATGAATTATTATCAACATACTAAGATTTTCATGGCAGGAAATGGGAGGCAGTCAGCAGACCAAGGACAGATGGTGGCAGATTCTGAAGAAGTAAAGAAGGACAAGGAGGTCCAGCTGTCTCCATTGTGGTCTGGAGCTGGGGAGAATCGAGATGTCTCCTGTCCACACCTTATTTCATTGGTTCAGGTTACCTCAGCCTTTCGGATTTGTATATTCTCTTTTTCACCCATACACGCCATCCTCCTTTCCTCCCAAAATCAAAGTAAGAACCACAGGCAGCGATGGTCTAGGAAAGTGAGTGCGGTCCTTCCCACGAGGCGGGGGGCTTCTATTGCAGGGACTTTTCTGGAGTAAGAGGCAGCTGGCTGGGCTTCCTCATAGCATCCTTAGTGCCTCAATTTCTCCTTCATGCCCATATCCAGCTCTGCAGTTGCAGGGCAGTTCAGAAAATTTGCAAAGCTCCTAGTCAGATGAGCAAGGAAGTAGGATAAAAGCTCTACTAAATGCTCATGTCTCAGTGGGCTGCATGCCTGTGTTGTTGCAGCCATCGAGTAAGCCTGCAGCATGGAGAGATCGTGGGCATTCAGGTATTTGATGGAGAATCACAAATAAGCTTTAAAATTAACTTTATCTCCCACCGAGCCATAAAGATACTTTGAGAAAATGCTGTTTCCTCTGACACCAATAAAACTATTATGATGTCGTGAGCTCAGATACCTGTAAGGACAAAAGTGTGATGGAAAAACAACAGTGATTATGCAAATCTCTGTAATTTATTAAACACAAAAGGTAAAAATCTGTGTTGTATAAAGAACACATTTTTATCCTGTTGTTTTTCATTTCTGAAGTAATTGTTCAGTTGTAAGATATTTTAATGGTGTTACACTATTGGAGCCACCAGCCTTATAAATACAAATTTATTGTGTTCTTGGAAAATTGGCTGTAGTTTACATTTTAAATAAAGCTGGGGCATCCCATTGCTATTTTGAATTATTGGTGAGCTTTGTAATGCCTTTTCATCTGAGTCAGTTTTTCAAAAAGTTACTCAATGTAGAGCTCAGTGTTGTGACTGGATGACCGTACACAGGGCGTCAGCGATGCCACGTCCATGTGACCCCCGTTTCCCAAGTGTTCCCCGGACAGAGTGGTGCCTGAGGGGTGCATGGCTAGGTTCTGGAGCAGACGGCCTGCCCCAGCTGGCAGAGGGTCCTGTTGTCTGACCAGGGCCAGGAATCATGGCGGGAACCCCACTCCCCAGGACCTGCGGGACTGAACTCAGTTCTGGACTCCTATCCACCCACTCCACGTCCTCAATTTCTGCTTCTCTCCTGTCCAGAGCTCCATTTCCAACTCCCTGCCAGTGTTGATGCCACCCTATCAGGGGGTGTTGAGCGTGTGCCCCTTGCCCTGTGAACCCCTGCAAACCCATCGCGTGCCTCCGTCACTCTGGTGTCTCCTCCCCATCCTAGGCGCCGACGGCTGTCTCTGTGGGGCTGCCATGCCTTGCGGTACCATTTCGACTGCAGTGGTTTAGAGACCAGTCATCACCAAGCCATCTGCCACTGAGAGACGTACCAGTAAGAGTTCACATCATCGTTAGTTTACGAGAAACATACCATTTCGACTGCAGTGGTTTAGAGACCAGTCATCACCAAGCCATCTGCCACTGAGAGACGTATCCAGTAAGAGTTCACATCATCGTTAGTTTACGAGAAACGGGGTCTTTTGCTTCTGGAAAAGCTGCACAGCTTTCCCTGTCTGTACACATCGCACATCCCTCCCCTCCATCTGTTTACCTCTGTCACTTCACATCGGAGGTGAGTATCCTCACTTGTCACCTCTGTGACTTCGCTTTACCAAGGAAGGGCGCACCGTTTTCTGAGTGGAAAAATTCTAGTTCCTAAGAAATCTGAAAAGCAGAGATTCTCCAGATGAGAGGCCTTCTATCTTTTCATCTTATCTGAACCAGGAAGCACTTCCCAATGTTAGACTTGGTTTTTAGCTAAATGTCTGACTTGATCTGTGTTTTATGTAAATAAACACTGCAAGTTGCCAGAGCTTGCGCATCTGCCTGAAATGACTTGGTGTAAGAGGGCAGACTGCATAACCTTTCCCACACTCATCTCTGTAATTAGAACACTAAAAATGTTCTGTAGATCGCGGCTTGAAACACTCAGAGTAGGTAAGGAGAAGCTTGTTTATGTGTTTACATAGCAGTGTTTCTAATTGCAATCCATTGCACAGTTTTTAGTTTGATATCCAACAGGAATTGTATCATATAAAATCAAATGTCAGGGTAGCATCCAGTACTGGATGTCCAGTTGAAAGCACAACTAGAAATGACCACTCACAAAAGGCACGCCATGGGTGAGTCAGGGCTCAGAAGTCCGTGTCCTTCTGTCTGGCTTACCGTGTGTACCTGCTGTCTCTGTCTCTCTCCTCAGTACTGGGGAACGAACCAAGAGCCTCTGTCTGCACTGAGCTACCTTCTCAGACCTTCTTAATTCTATTAATTTTTCAGACAGGATCTTGCTAAGGTGCTCAGTTGCCTAGGCTAGGCTCAAACTTAAGATTCTCCTGCCTCAGCCTCCCAGAGTCCTGGGAGGTATAGACCATCCTGCCTGGCTACAGCATCCCCTTTTTAGAAAGCTGCCAGGATCTTCCCAGGGCTCACAAGTTGCTGTTAGTCCTTCCCCACTGAAATCTCTGTTGGTGTGAACCTCGGGTGTCTTGGGGCCATGCTTGCCTCGTGTTGAGCTTCAGAATGGAGAACTATGGCCCATGTAGTCGTCCCTCAGCGTGCTGGCACGTGTGCACACTCTCAGGACCTCACCTTTACCTGTGTTGTTTGTAATTATAGACTGTGTGGTGCTTGCAGTAATTATGGAATATTCCTCTGTAACTCACTTCCCATGTGTGATTTATGTACAATTCCAAAGGGACTAATGATACTTTTCTCTTCATTAGAAAGCAGACTCAAGAGGTATCTGTGTTCACTTGCAAGTATAGAATTGAGTCATCCAAGCCAACTATGCGACATGAAAAAACTCTGTCACAAATAACAGACATAATAGTGTGTTATGAGTCCATTTAAAACACTTTCCAAGTGCATTGTTTAAATTAGGTCCCCAAGCTGCCCAGAATTATATTTTTGTTATAGAATAGACACTTCTATTTAGAGGTCAAATTATCTTACAAAGATCGATTCAAAGTTAACGTCTCAACGTGAGTTTTCCATAGATCTGGTCTATAAAAACTCAGGTCAGTTCGTGTCCTGGTATATGAATAGTAATGCTGTATTAAAAATCACATGGTTGATTTTAAAGTAGAAACGCTGGCCCTGGCAGTTCCTTCCCATGACAGTGACATAGTAAATCATTGCAGTTTTTGGTTTTGCAGAGACCAGCTTTCTGGCTTTCATCCCTGTCCAGGACGGTTCAGCGGAACAGCCCCTGCCCGGCCCTCCCCTGCAGTTGGAGCAGAGCTGGGGAGCCCTGGGCTTGCCCGCCGCCCTGTCTTCCGGACCTGGGGCTTTGGCCCCCAGTTTGTCCGCCAGCTCACGAGCTGCCGCGCAGTAACTGCTGTGGCTCTGTCTTCCAGCAGGCGCTGCGCACACACCCAGCCCTTCCTGTCCCCGCTATCAGGTCACCATCCTCTGCTGTGGAGGGCTGGAGCAGAGAGGTGACAGAACGTTTTACTGGGGCCGAGAGACAGGTGCAGGGCTCAGCAATAGGAGTGAACCCGGGGAAACGTGCAGAGTTAGCGAATAATGCAAATAATAACGCTCACGAATGTTACTGGAGGCGGAGGCTGAGTGAAGTACTGCAGGTGCCAGCATGTGCTGCCCAGGGGCTTGCACTTAGCGAGTGAGCACCACGGGCCCAGCGAGTCAAAGGAGCTCCTGGGGAAGCGGGGATCCGAGGGAGTCGGAGTGGGCAGAATATGGCCCATTAGGGTGAGCAGTGCGGCGGGCCCTCCTGGGTGGGCAGCTGGGCTCTGCGTGGCCCTGGACACAGTGGTAACTTACTTGTCAGCAGTTGAGAGGGTGTGCATCGTCCTTGTGGAGGAACTTGCGCCTTTTGCTTGGGCTTCTGGGGGTCTTTCTATCCATCGGCCTTGCCTTTGGACAACCTCGGTTACTAAAAGCAGGAGCCACTGGAGACTCAGTGCAGTTGGGTCCCCTTATTTGCACTTTCTGTATCCTCCGAGTCAACCGTCAAAGATACCAGGAAAACACTGCATCTGCACTGACATCGACAGACTTTTATTCTCGCTGTTACGCTCCACTATGTTTGTAGTATTTGTATTATGTCGTGTATTACAAGAAGGCTAGAAATGTTTAATATATGCAGGAAGACGGGCCAAGATTATATATGAATGTTGCATTTGATGTGACAGACAGAGTATCTGCAGATTTTAGTATTCCTGGGGATTCTAGAACTGTCACCCCCAGATTCTGAGGGGATGACTGTGTCCAGGAGGAAAATTCCAAAGAGCTGTGGGCTGCAGGCTGGGAGAAGCTGGTCTGCATGCGGTTTGATCTGTAGGAATGAGGCTGCTGGTGTAATTCTTGTAGTTGTTACAGGCAGGCTTTGGGGGTTGTCCAAGGAACAGAATCCCAACGAGAAATTATGAGCTGCACCTGCTGTTTGGCCATCTTAACTAATGGCTGTAGATTGTTGCTTCCTTAAAAATATTTTAAACCAGTGTCTCCAGTGAAGTCTTCCATGAAAAACACTTGTTTGTGATCAGGTGGTTTTCCACTCAGAATAGCTTGTAGGTCCAAGGATCCATACATTTGATTGTACTGGAAGACACCATTTTATCATAGTGGAAAATCATATAAAGTGGTACCTTGGCTCATCAAGTTGATACTCTCCATGATTCTGGTAGCAAACCAAGTCGGACCAGAACTGAATCAAATTCTGTGGTTAGGTTCATTGTTGACCTTAGGGTCTCATCCAGTTCTGTCATAACCAGAATCATGGAGAGAATCAAGTCCGTGAACCAAGGCACCACTGTAATTAAGCCAACAATAACTCATTGTTTGATTCTGGAAAATACAGAGGATAAAAACAGTCAAATAACTTGCCCATGCAGGTAGGTGTACCCCTATAAGCTGATGAATTTTCAAGGTAGAGTTTAAGTTGGTTTCCTGAAATTAATGTCCTCCTCCCCTGGCCATGACTTTTGCTATGCTGGCAGCAGCTCATGCCCAGCAGAATAGTTTAGGAATGAAGTCAGTTGAAAGCTGCACTCCACTCAGTGTTGTGCACGTGGTGGGCTATCTCCCAGGCAGCCCTGCACAGAACATCTGGGCAGCCACAGGTGGTCCCATGTCTACCTTCACTTGGTCACACCCCCTGTTGTACCCTGTGATTTCTGTGCTTAAAATTCTTCAGGTTAACCTTGAGCCCAAAGGTACATGTACGACAATCCAAGTAGAATCCTACTAGGTCTTGAAAATTTCCTCTCAAATATTGAAGTCGCTTATCTTCCAATGAGCTGGACAGTCTTTTTAAAGCTTCTTTGCTTTTACAAAATGTTCTCCCAGTAGCAGCTCTATTTTTTGCACTCCAATCGTAAGTTAAATTATGCAACCATAATTTAATTAGCTAGATTATGCAACCATAACTAGAACCTATTTGGAACTAAAAGGAACAGCCTGTTGCTGAGCTTCTGCCTGCACGGTGGGGCTGTGGCAGCCTGTGTCATCTGCGCTGGCCAGGGGCATTTGAGAGGGTCTGGAGGACATGGAGTGAAGGGAGCCAGTTGGAAAGTTCCCCAGAAAAGAATTTCTGCTTGCTTTGTACAACTCAGCAATCCAGGAAATGATCTGTATTATCCAGTTTGACGTTTAGACTTATAGGAAATCTGGAAAATGTGAATTGTCTTGTAAGCCTTTAACCGTAATGTTTTTCTAAAATACAACGTCAAAATATCTTCCTCTGCACAGCAGGAGTCATGAACGGCACTTTAATTCAATTCACTTGATGTACATCGAATGAATGCATAATTCCATAAAGGGACACATGATGAACACATGCTCTAGGGCCTAGGTTTTGAGGGCCTCGTGTAGAAATGTGAAAAGAGATACGAAAATTTAACTTATGATTTACTGAAGTCACGTAACAAAAAAGGACAAAGTGTACACCGTCTATACTACAGAATTTCTAGACGAGGAGTCTCATGCTGGTACTGTGCCTGGTTTCACTCCAGTTTCTGGAGTGAGATTTGCCCCGCCTGTCAGAATCTGAGTCACACAGATGACGACTCACAAGACCCGCACATCAAATGGAGGAGCCCTGGGCTGCCGAGGGTCTGTGTTCTCCGCATGCCCTCCCCACTTCTGGCTGTGTTGTGCATGTCGCCCTCTTCGTTGTTCTTGGGCCCCCCAGGCCTTGCTTCCTCCTTACTCTCACAGTGGGATGTAATAGAGGGTGCGGCTACTCAGCGCTCTGGAGAAGAGTGAGGCCCCCAGATTCCTGCCCAGATCCCACTGGGAAACAGTTATTTCCATACATCCAATAATGTATTTGCTGTGTGCCACTCAAGCCATTTGGGGGCTATCTCAAGGCCTAAACTTTTTCACAACCTTGTCTTTTATCTGACTTAGTTTGGTCTCCCTGTGCTCTTCATCCTCATTGTTTTGTCTTCAGGAATTTCTCTTGATGGTGAGTGGCTGCTGCATACTCAGAACAGAATGTAGTCAGTGCGCTGTGCTCAGTGAGGAAACCCCACTGAGGCACCCAGCCCTGCTCTGCAGTCTGGTTCCACATCCTGGTGTTCTGCCTGCTCCCCATGCAGCATCTCACAGAGTGCGACCGGCAGGAGTCGACGTCCTGATCAGAAGAAACCCTAGTCCCACCGGTGGTGGCAGGTGACTCACCCCACATAGAGCCCATCGCCCCTAAGCCCAACCAGAGGAGAAGGTGAATGAGTATCCATCCAAGCCCAGGGTTTCTACTCGGGGTGGGACAGGGCTATGGAGCGTGCAGGGTGTCTGCCATGAGTTCTTGTGTTCCCTTAGCTGGTGTCTGCCATGTGTCAGGGGTCTGAGTCGAATTTTGAAGTGTGGATGAGTAGAATTTGGACAAATTAAGGGTGTGAGCATGGTGTTGGAGGGTTAGGAGGAAGGTGAAGGCGCTTTCATACCAAAGGAAGACAAGGAAGCCCTGTTAATGCACAGAGGTGGCCTAAATGCTTCTGAGTGGCTCCGGTGTGGGTCACCCACCCGAGGTAGGACCATGCATGGGAAATAAATGAACAGCACTAAATTGCAATAGTGTTCCAAGAATATTCTGCTTTAACACTGATAGTTTAGATTCATAAAATGCTACAGACCAAGTTTATGAGTAAATATTATAATATTAAAGAATGCACCCTATAAAGAGAAATAATGTTGAAGGTGTTCAAAATTACTCAATGTGCATTTTGGCTGACAGTTTGTGTGAAATGGTAGGAGCAATCATCATTTCTGCTTTTTAAAAACTGTATAAGATGTACACAACTGTTTCTCCACCTGTTTTGACTAAAGATGGTTCCTGGTGTGTAATATAAAGACCCTGCTTTGGAACATATCTGTCGTTCATCCTGAGGGTGGAGAAAGGACTTTGACAGGAAGGATGACATTATTCACTCAGAATTCCTGCTTTCAGACACAGACATTTCTAGAGCACAGTTTACCTTAGGCTGAAAAGTTTCCCTGAAACAAGATTATAATAATTTGGGGGGCTGCTAAATTTGAAAATTTTAGTACATTGCAGATTTAAATCTCACATTTCAAAAATATGAAAACAAGTCTGTACAGTGGGCTTGGAATATTGTACTACTTTTAATGGTTCGGAAGGGAGTATATTCTGTTTTTTGTAGAGAGTAATTTTAGACTTAATGCAAAATTAAAATCATGGTATATATTTTTCCATCTATGTGGGTAAGTATTCAGGAATACTTGAGGAAATCAGAATGGACTCATTGACAAAGAGCTGGAACGATAACAATTACTCACTTTGGGAATGTGTGATTTTTTTAAATTAAGGTAATTCTGGTACAATGTGGAAAATTTGGAAAATAAAAGTAAGAAAAATCACAATATCATCAGTGAGTAAAGAAAACCTGTGAGCCAGGTGGTCTTTTGTACCCGGTCTTTGGTGTGTAGGTAAGATGCTGACTGCATTAGGTCAAAGTGGAACCACATTATCGTCATCGTCTGTGCACTGCACAGTCCTACACATGAGGAACCGATTCAGCCCTGGAATATGCACTTTGAAAATGCGAGTCCCCTCGCGCTGCATCCAACTCTGCTCCTCAACATCGGTTTATTGTAATAAACGATTTTGTGGGGTTAGTGAGCACCCCGCAGCCCTAACGCAACCGTGAGCAAGATTAACAGTCAGCGCCGTCAGAAAAGACCAGTACACCCCAAACCAGCCTGAAGCACGGTGATTTTCTAAAATAAAAGTGTATTTTCATGTAGAAATGTAATAGCAATGTACTGCAGAGGACCAGGAAAACAAAGAAAACACCCAAAGAAGGAAATGATGCTCTACTCACGCTTCTGGTGCCATCACTTGGTAACGACAACTTTTAAAACCTGCTTTCCAGAGTTAATGTCCGATAAACACATGTTCTGTTCACACTGTAGGGATCCTCATGTGTGGGGAGTTTTGTGGGTGTCCTACACTTCTCGGGTTGTGCGATGAAATCAACCCATGTGTCCATGAGTTGAAAGGAGCAGCATTTCTGTGTTAGGCTCTCACTGCCACTTTGCGTGGTTGGGAAAGGCAGTGTCCCTTGTTCTGGACCAGTGCGGCTCCCTTCTGGCCACAGAAACTCTTGTAGAAAGTACGCTCACTTGGTGAGTCTGTGCAGCTGAGGCAGTGTAGAACGCAGGGCGGGGAATGTGGCTTCTGGGTCCACATGTTCAGTGGTGCCAGCGGACTCACACACAGTTTTCAGAAAGTTATAAAAAATACAGCCTGACCGACACCACAGAGGAAGCGGAAGAACAGAGAAATAGCAGACAGCTCTTCCTCAGAAAAAGAAAAACTAAGAAAAAGGCTAAGAAAAGTCTTTATAAAGAGCAAGTTTCATGATCTTGTGGTAGATATTATTTTTATGGGAAATCATTAGTCACATTTACAAGTGTTTCCAGCTCACCTCCTCTAGACCCAAGGCTGGGTTGCATTTTCAGTCTCTGATGGGGGCCTCCTGTGATTCCTGGAGAAGGAGAGGTGGCAATCTGGTGTGGCATTGGGTGGCGTGAGAGCCTGGACTCGCCCCTCTCTGGCACAGTGGGCAGCCGCGTGCAGACGTGGGCTGGACAGAGCCCTCTTGCCTGTGCAGGACAAGCAGGTGGTGCGAGAGACAAGGGAACTTTCTCCATTTTGGCCACCGGGATTTGGAGTTGATATTTACTGCAGTGTCAGTCTTGCTCCTCACAGTCAGGTAGAATTTATGTATTCTATGGTACAGTGTGGGAAAGGTCGGAAAGACCCCAGGGGCCAAGGCACACCAAGCCAAAGCACAGTGACCACCCCAGCCTGGAGGAGGCTCATAGGGCTCTTTTCCTCGCATAGTTAGGGCTCTGGTTTATGTGATAAATTATGTCTGAGTTCTACATAAATCGTATGCTCACTCCTTTATCCTTACCTCTTCTAACTGAACAGGTTTTGTGATTTTTTAAATTATTAATTTGATTAATATGTTTCAGTAAATTCCATGATAGTGTTTCACTCCTAACATTTTATTATGCTATATTTCTTTATTTTCTATTCCTTGGTGTTTGTTTGTTTTTTGTACAGGAGATTGAACTCAAGGCTCTCCGCTTGCAAGGCAAGTGTGCTGCCACTGAGTTTAAATCCCTGGCCCCCTTGGTGCTTTCATTAATGCACTGTTTACTTTCCTCTAGATTTTACTGTATCGGTATTTTAAAAAAATCATTTAAATCATCTTATAATAAACACAGCAGAATTTACTATTTTATGAAATTTGCATTTTTAGCCAATAATTGGTAAAACCACCAAGCAAATATTAACTCAGAGTTGTCTTTAATCCAGAAAATACAGCAGCATCTGATGTTACTAAATGAACCACTTTCAAAGCACATTTTAGGACTTTAAGCCTTATTGTATATGTTTAAATATTTTCCCAACTTGTTCTCTCTCCCTCTCTCCCTTTCTGTCCTCCGCTCTTTCTCCTTCTCTGTCTGTCTCTGCCTCTCCCCCAGTTACATTTATCTATGTGAAAAATTGAGAAACCATTCACAGGTATTTTCTGGAATCACGACTCGGGGGTTAATCTGGAGAGAGAGAAGTTCAAAGAGAGCTCAGTATTCTAGAACAAAATTAGAAATGGAGCATCATGTGTGACTCTTTAAAAAGGTGTCATGGTATTATAAATTTATACACATTAGCTTCTCTAAATCCAGTTTTTCAATATGTACTTTCTTTCTTATTACTTCGCTTTTATTTATGAATGTATACGGTGACTATAGGGTAAATACTCTATAATCATGCCATGCCCATTTTAAAACCTTATCAAATAGTTACATTCACGTTCAATATGTACTTTCTTTCTTATTACTTCGCTTTTATTTATGAATGTATACGGTGACTATAGGGCTAAATACTCTATAATCATGCCATGCCCATTTTAAAACCTTATCAAATAGTTACATTCACATCAGTGAGAAAGTTTTGTGTTCTGGAAGGCCATTATCAATGATCAAAACCCTCTTCGTCAAGCACTATGTTGTCAGCGTAGATTAATTTACCAGGATATTATTTCCAGTGCATACTAAGAGGGCAGATATTTCATTTTCAAATATTGTGCATTCTGATGAAGATCCATACAATATGAGCCTTATGCAGTGCTTCTCGAATGTTAATAGGCGCTAGGATAGTGTGACAAGCTTTTAAAGGGGATCAGTACCTGGGCTCACCACAACCCGTGGACTCTCGGTGGTTACAACCTGGCAGTGGTGGATTTTGTGAGTTCCTTGCTGACGCGCTGAGCACTGTGGAGAGGAAGGTCCTAGTGGATCCCAGACTTTGGTGTCACAGTTGGGCTGGACACTGAAGTTCTGGTCCGTGGTGCTTGGAATGCGGCTGTGTTGTGAAGAGGGTCTCCACAGATACAGTCGAGTTAAAATGAGGCTACACTGAAGGAGAGCGGGGATTTATAAGAAGAGGGAGATTTGGGCACACAACTGTGCCCAGAGAGAACACCAGGTGAAGACTTCCAGACAGAGGAGACGCAAAGGGGAGAAGGCCACATGCCGAAGGAGGCACTGTCTCTAAGCCAAGGCACACCGGGGGCAAGGATCCTTCACTCGAGCTTGATCTCAGAGATAAGCCTCCTGTGCCTCGAGAGTCAATCTCTGTGGTTGTCAGCTGCCTAGGTGTGGGGCTTACAATACAACGCAGTGTATTGTAACCAGTTGTCGAGTTAATTTAAGATGAAACGTTTCACTCCCCGTCACACAGGTGTTTCACCAGGTCTCTGGACATAGGCCAGGGGCTGATGAACTTCCCTAGCTCTAGGGACCCATTGCACTGGCCTCCAAGGAGATGGAGTCCGGGGCCCCATCTGCTTGCTTTGCTACTCTCTGTAGCTGCTCCGCCTCTGGGAAATCTGCGTGCATTCAGTCTGGGATGCTGACGCCCTACATGGCCCACTGCTGCAGTCAGGAAAACAGTTTTTTCAAATGAATAAGAGCTTTAGTCCTCCAGTTGTTAAGGACACACATATTCCCCCTAAATGTACAAAATCAAAACAAAAACACCCAACATTGCTTTGAGAATGTAGTCAAAAATTGAATTCAAGAGAAAATATTGATTCCTGAGCTTATTAAAAGAAAAAAACAAGTTTAGCTTTCAGGCTTGTAAACGGTTAATGTCTTCATGCTTTCATTTACTATTATTTTTATCTTTTTCATTTTTAGTTTGCAGCCATTTGTAATGATTGTATGGGAACATAACAACAAAAACTGATTTTGTGACCAATTTTTTCAGCAACTCTGGACAGTGCTGCAGAAGAAAAAAAAGCATTTGGATGTAGGCTTTGCTGTTGGGGAGCCTTAGCTTTTATGTAAACTGTTTTTCCTTCTTTCTTCCGTGTCCTTTTCCCTGTGCAAATGACCTACTTTGAAGTTTCCAATAATAGAAGTTAAATAGGCTTTTATTTGGCCCTTGATTCTGTCTTTTTCTAGCAAATTTGGAAAAGGTCCTGACTTTGGGTGTAACATGTCCGGGAGGAAGGAAGAAAAGAAAGAGCTTATCCCGGCGTGTCTCTTTCGCTGGTCCTTTGGGGGGGACTTTGCTAGTCTGAGGACAGCAGCTTGGCTGCCAATGGCTGCACTCTATGAATAGGAAAATTTCCCTGAAAAATAGAGTGAATGACACCAATCCATGTACAAGGACACACATGCCATGTGCGTATGCGTGTGCACCTGCAGGTGTATGCACGTGGTGCAAGTGGGTGTGACTTAGCCACTGAGATGCGTGCTACCTCGGATGGTCTGATCCCCTGCAGGGTTCTGCTCAGTCCATCTTGATGTCTGTGGCTGCTCCCTACTAAAGAAATGCAGCTGGCTGCTGTGAAAGGGAAGATTGTATATAATTACCTATTTCTTAGAATTCGTAGGACTTTGTACTGTTCCGTAGAGAAAATTCTAACTGACATTCCTTCAAAATAAAATGTCTCTTGTCTGCATGTATCCAGGATTAAACCGAAATGACTTGAGGGACTCTTTCACTGTGATTTCACCACGAATCTCTAGGGCATGAACACTTGCACTGTTCCTTTGATGTTCTTCTAGAGGCCAGCACCTTCTCTGAGTTGAAAGAACACAGATTGTGCGCATTACTCAGCCTCAGAAGGGCCGGCTCCCCAGGCCGCCATGCTGGCTAATTTGACTTCATTGGGCACTCGAGGCCTTACCTCCTTCTGGCTTCTCTACCAAGAGCTAAACTGCAGAGACACTACCCTGTGACCCAGCAACCTCCCATCCTCAGACAGCCCCTGCTTCCTTGCAGCCAGGCCCACGCTACCTAACCCAGCCCACGTCCTCCAGGCCTCCTCTGAGATGCTCACAGCACTGCACAGTGAGCCTCTCCCTGTCCCTGATCCCAGGCCCTCAGAGAAGAGCCCTGACTCTCTGCACCTCAGGGATGCCAGCATCCCCCTAACTCACAAGCCTCATTTTGAGTCCTGACTGGCTTATTCCAGCTCTTGCCAACTAGGTCATTGGTGTCTGCCATCCAACTGATTTACCGGGTGTCGGTGGAATAGCCCTGGTTTACTCACAGTGGGACTCACCTGTTCCCCTTTTCTATTTCTAGACACTTTGGTTTTGGATTTTCAGATAACCTTGAAACTCTCCACCCTGCCTGGGCACTTCAGTGCATCCTTTGCTGGGTCTGTTTTCTTACCCTCAAAGCCTGGTATGATCCATGGCAGGTGTGAGCTCTCTAGACCATTCAGGCTTATGTGGAGTGGGACCTGTATGTAGGGAAGAGCTTGAACCAGCAGTTCCTGAGTACCATTCTTGCTTGAATCTTCTAGAATGTTCTGACTTACAGAAATTGCAGGAGAGGGATATTTTGTTGCTTCTTTATGATCACTCATGGATTGCTTTGGCTGAAAGCTAGGTCTCAGAATTCTGGATCACAACTAAAAAATTAATTCTTTCATTCTTTGAACTCTCTTTAATATATCCAGTCTATATATTTCATGGATATTTTGGTGTGGGTTATTCTGAAAGAAAAAAAATGTCCAAATCCTGACTTCTGTGAATATCTTTTTCCAAACTTCATCTCTGCTTGGAAATCAGCTCTAATTGTTTTACCCATATAGGTTTGTGTGTTTCTCAGGCCCATCTCCCAGTCTGGGATGTCCACATTGGAAAGCCAGATGTCACACTGGCTTTGTGAGTTCTTCTCCAGTTTTCAAAGGAGAATTAGATTTACTCAGTTCATTCAACAAAACTGAATGGCTTCGTGGAGAGAGTTCAAAGCTTCCCGTCCCCAACTGACCTTGTGCTGGCTTGTTTTATGAACAGCCTGACTAAGAGCTTGCCCCTTTGAGCTTACAAAATTCAAAACCAGTTTTGCGTGTCACCTAGGATTCCATTCCCGGGGCAGCAGGAGGGCTCGGGTGGGGACATCTCCATGGCTGGTTGGGGGGACCCTTCCAGGCAGGAACCACACCCTGCTTCTGGCTGGGCTCACCCCAGCCCGGTCTCTGAGCTCTCAGCCCTGGCCACCTGCTGCATGTGTTTGGACACAAGACCAGGGCTTGGCCTTCAGCAGCCTCTGAGCCCTTTGGTAAATGAAGCTGCTGCTTGTCACAGCCCCTTCTCCCCGTCCCCTCCCCGCCCCAGTCATTCCTTGCTGTTCTTCTCCTGCTCGGCATCTAACTTTGATGCTCACCACGCTGGCTACTTTGCATGTTTCTAGACATGAAAAGTAGGGTCCAAGTCGGGCCAGGGTTCTTTGCAATTTCAGCTTTTTTCTTTTCCTCTTTTACCTTGAGCAGGCGGAGGCGTCCCTTCCTGTTAGTTAAAGAGCTGCTCTCCAGTCACAAAAGAACTGGATGTGGGCTCATCCAGCCATGCCATGCTGTTCTGTTTTCTGCTTGACTAAAGTCAGACCAAGGGTTGTAATGGGCCCTCAGGTGTGTGAGGGCCAGGCTGGCCAGCGAGCTGAGCGGTCCACATGCCCTGAGCAGAGGAGAGCTCTGCTGGTCCTCCTCACTGGAGCCGCCATCCACTCCACGGAAAGTGGGTCAATACTCACTCAGAGCTAACCCTGCACATTCTACAAGTGGGTTTTAATCTCCTTCTTTAACTAAAGTTACATGCGTTTTAGTATTAAACTCTTTGCTTGGCTTGGCTTTGCTTTTTGCTTCTCACAGATTCAGCTCTGTCCAGTACAGTTATTTTCTGGAAATCCCTGGCCCCAATTTAAACAAATACAACAATTCTAAATGCTGGAAGCCTTACTTCTTGAAGAAGAAATTCTGGCAAAGTTCAGAAGAATGCGATCGAGGTGATTTTCTGTTAGAAATACCTTGGCAAATTCTTATGTGTTATCTAAGAATTGAAGTTCATAGTGCAAAATAGTAACTTTTAAAAACCAGCAACACATAAACATAATATTTTAAATACCTGAAGAGTATATGTAGTGGAATGTATTGTTGTTTTTGTTTTTTTTGGTACCAGGGATCAAACTCGGGACCTTGAGCTTGTGAGGCAGGTGGCGAAACCACTGAGCTAAATCCCCAGCCCTATAACACAATTTAAAATTGAACACATTTTTCACAAAACCTGATGTATTTTCACATGTATATTTTCATGAAACATAATGTATTTTGTGTAGGATTGGTGTGTCTAGATTACTTGAATATTTCAACTTTGACATTGACTTAAAAAATCAGTAACTATCATTGATGACTAGTTCCCTTATATCAGACTATGCTAGCCCTTGCATTAGCCGATTATTAAAAGCAAACTGATGCATGAGTCATTTTTAACTCACTCAAAAATGTATTTTCAGCAAAGTGAGAGGTAGTTAAAGCCCAATTAAGCAAATAATAATAAAGGTTCATCATGAAACCCTATAGTCTCTGAGCCGTGTGCCTCTCCTGACCTAGAGTCTACCCAAGGCAGAGCCCTGGAGTATTCAGTGTTCATGTCTTTGTCGGGGATTCACCTCTAGACCCCTAAATAATAAATCATCACTGCAATTTCGTTCTCTATGCATTGCCCAGTGATGTCACTGTTGATGCCACGCTGCTATAGTTAAGGGCTTAATCCATTCTTTATCTTCTCCCCATCATCCTTTCTGTTGAACAGAAAGAAGAACGATTTTTACTCTCCTATTAGTTACCTTTGAGACAGACAGGCAGAGAGATAGGACCATTAAAATGCCTATGTCAGGAAAAGAAAGATTTGTATACATATTTCAACAGTAAAGTTGTTGAGACATTATGAGAATAGTACAAGTTACCTTCAGCGTCTGCATTGCAAGAGGTGCTCAAAGTGGTGGCCATGAACTTTCAGACATTTCCGTTCTAAAGGGGGAACTGCTGGACCATGCATACACATATTTGGCGGACCCTATCCATTCTGTCAAGGCTGGGCAGTCTCAGCTCCCTTCTTTCTAAAATGCAGTCGCTATTCTCCGCCCTTGGCCTTCCTCCCCTGCCTCCCAGTCAGGTCTTTCCTGCCATCAGCATGCAGCATAACGAACGGTGCTGCTGATCTGACCCGCGAAACTGGAAGCTCCTGCGTGATTCTGGTCCAGATGGACGCGTCCCTTTGTGTTTCCTAATGGTCGTGAATCCTCCCCGATGTGCGGGACAGAATCCAAATGGAGAGCGAGGGCACACTGCTTATACTGCGATGTGTGCCGATGTGTTTGGCAACGTGGATACGCAGTGAAAACGACTGCTTGCCCTTGGTACCCCCAGCGGGGCTTCCCTCTGGGACAGTCTGCTGTTTCCCATCCAGGAACACGCTTCCCCACAGCAGGAAGCACCCAGGTCCCTCCCAGGCTGCTGTTCCCTCAGCAGAGTTGCTTGGGTGAGATCCCGGCAAAGTGGGTGTGCGCAGCAGCAGCGTTACCATCGGGGAGGACCTGGAGCAGACAGAGAACAGAGCCAAGGCAGAGAAGGTGCTAACCCGAGGGTGAAACTGTGGGTGTGGCTTTTCCCAAAATAAAGGGGGCGACGAAGAGTAAGGGCTGGGGGAAGAGTCCAACCTGGGTTGGGAACTGGCTCCAGGTCACTGAGATTTCCCTGTGTGTTTAGATTCTTCTGAGTTCTGACATTTTGGTGATTGTTTTACTGAATGCTGACATGAGTACAAATAAATGTGTTTTACTCTGGTATCAGGTGTCTCATCTCTAACACAATAATGTGTGTGAAGTGATTTGGATAGATTTAGATCTCCATAATTCTTTAAAGTGCGTTCGAAATGTATATATCAAGCCCAAAGTGGCTTTTCTTTCCATGGTAGAAAAATTGTTTTTATGGGTTGTCACTTGCATGGTGGTTTGATGCTGATTGAATAAGATTTGTTTTTTTAAAATGCTCCTGTCATACAGGAGTGAAAAATGTTCGTTTCTGTGGCTGGACTTGCTGTTTGATAGAAAAAAATCAGTTGTATTGGGAAATCATCACGAGGGGTCTGTGGGTCCGTGTTGGCGTTTTGTGGGACTGGAAGGGTCCTGACTGGTCCCCATGCTAGTTGTCCCCCTTATGAAAGCAGAAACCACGTCACTGCCGCCCCGAGTCTCCCGATACAAGATGGCACAGGAAGGCAGGGTCAGGAGCAGGTGGGAAGGGGGAAGTTTCTCGAAGATGACCTGCTCCTGGTGTAATGTCCCTGCCCATGGACCCTCGGGAATGTCAGGACTTTGCCCAGGTGAGACCCATAGCTTGGAGCCCAAGCACTACTCCAAGGTCTGCTCTTCAGGACAGGTTCAAAGGCGTGGAAGAACATCAGACACAGCAGCAGCTGTTCGATAAAGTTGTTTGAATCAGCAAGACAATAAAACCAACTCAATCCCCACACAATGACATAATAATTCAAAGACCTTTCTTGAGGTTTTGGTGAAATCCCAGGGGTCTGAAATTTCTGTTTCCTTCTGGCTCTAAACTCCTTCCAGCAGTCATAGCATTTTCTGATCATCCCACAAACTTCTCCTGATTTCCGGAGATGAAACGAGGTCCTTTATTTGGGTCTTCACACCCTTGTACGTGCAGAGGAAGACAAGCAAAGGTCATTTGTGGACAGAGCAGACTTTATTCAAAGTTTGGAGCAATTTCCTCCATTTTCACGTGGAGTCTTTGGCCGCTCACTGGCAGTCTCCTCTGTGTTCAGATGCACTCCCTGCACTTATTTATACCAACACAACTATGCAGCTGAACAAAGCTGGCACCTCTCTAATTACTCCCATTTACCCTAGTCCTTGACTTTTTAAGATGATACGTTCTTGGACTGTGATTCTGATGCAAAACTTTTGGCAATGTTGCCCGGAGAGAATGTGGGGTGTGGGGAAATTGACGAAAAAATCTTGGTAAAAGTTGAGAGGATGTCAGACCAAACTGGGTTTGGAGTTGGCTCTGATATTTTCTGATCTTTGACAGTGCTTAACTTGCTGAACCCTCTAAGCTGCAGGCTACTCACAGGTACATGATTATAACACTGCACCTGCTACATAGAGCGGTGACATCAAACAACATAATGCATACAAGGTGCTTGGAATGGTGCCCGGCATGTTGCAAGAAGCGAATAACTGTCTTTTATTAACATTGCATTATTAATACCATTTGTGTTGACCCTGACATACTCCAAAAGCTTTGCCTTTGTTTAAGTTCCATCAATCATCTTTAGAAATTTTTGCTGCTATAGAATTTCCTATGTTTAAAAAAAAACCTTACCTAGGAGGAGAACAAAGTTGCACCCAAATCTGAAAGGTGGGGGAAAATGGTGCATGAGGCTGAGTCCTCAGTGGAACATTGGACTTTCTGTTCTGTTAGAAATCTGAGCACTTTGAAGTGAAAATACTTTGAACCTAGCAACCATTGTATCAACGATGGCACAATTTTTCTTTCAATTTATATTTGCTTTTGGGAAATTCAGTCCATGTAACCCATGACGGATTTCTGATAGCGAAATCAGTCTTGCTGAAAGCCTCCCCACTTATTTATTTTATGATAGTTTTTACAAGTCAGTCGGAGATTTCAATGTATTTTACAGCAGGGATGATTCAATGGTGCTTTGAAAATACATTTTCACCATGAGAATTTTATTCCTTTTGTTTATGGAAAGAAATACAGAGGGAGGAAGAACATCACACCATGTCCTTTTTACTCCAGGGGTTCTAGTATGACTTTGAATTCAGCATGCAGGTGATTTGACCCACAAAACCTTCCTGAAAGGTGAGTTAGAGATAAATGTGAGTCTGTCCATTGGATGGACCATGTTTTTGAAGGTCTGTGTCCCATGGAGCACTGCACCTGAATTTTAATGCCAGAAAACTAGTAGTTGCTGGATTTTGGACTGTGCTGTGAGTAAGCAGGAAATTAGAAAGCTTCCTGGAGCCCAAGTAGGAAATTTGGTGTTATTTATTGCACTTGTACACCATTATCAGAGCAAGTTATCTAAGCTTTGTGGTAAGTTCTACCCCATAACACTTGTTCTTTTAATGAGATAAAATATACTTTTTGTTGCATATAAAAAATTACCCGTGTAAGGAACAAAGGAGAAAAACATGAATTCTTCCCTCCTTAGAAAACTTTAAATTACCTGGGCATTTAAAACCCTGCTGGGAATTACTCTTACTTATTTGTTAATATGGCAATTCCATAATTTCATTCACGTTTCTAGAAGATGCTTGAGCCTTCCTGCAAGTTGTGTGGAAGAGGTTGAGGTCAGAGGAGCTAAGGCAGTTCTGAGTCCCCGGCTGAGCGGGTCCTCCTCCTGCACCTGGCCCACCTGGCCCGGAGTCTACTCTTCTGTGTCTTGGTCTGCATCACAGCAGAGCCGGGGAGGCACAGGGTGGCCCTGCCGGCGTGGCCGTCCACAGCCTTGATGGCATTCTGTGGCACATTCCCAGGAGCTGAGGGGCCTGTGTCCTAGTGCCTCTCACCGGGGAGGGGGCTTTTCTGCCCACGCCCTCGATCCTTCGACCTTCAGCAGACTCAGCGACTCCCCTGGGCCTTTATCCACTGAACCCCCTACCCCCAGTGAGATGGTGATTGGAGGTGGGGCTTCTGGAGGACAGGAGGCCCTGTGGGGTTAGGGCTCCAATAAAGAGACAGGAGACGGGAGATGTCTGTCTCTCTCTACCATGCAAGGATAAAGCAAGAAAACAGATCAGGGAGTGGCCTTCATCAGACTGCGGTGCCTTGGTCATGGGCTTCACAGCCTCGGAAACCCGAGAAAGAAGCATTCCTAACTTAAGCTTCCGGACACGGTGTTCACAGCAGCCCTGCCTGCCCGGGAGCTCAGCCACACAGGCAGACGTGGAGTGCAGCCATCTCTTCAGGAGTCCCTCTTGCCACCCCTTGATTCTCTGTAGCTTGTTTTAGTCCTACAGTCTCTCTGGTGGGCATTTTGGCATCCATTTCATAGATCACTGCAGTCTTGAAACTATATGTTTGTATTTTAAGATATGTACTCATTTGATTTTGAATGACTTTTGGCAATAATTTAAATTCTCTCATTCCATAGAATTTTACAAAAATTAAAACAGTCCCAGAACGTGTCACTAAAAAGAATTTTTTTTAAAAAATGGAGGAAAATCACACGTTGCATTGTAACTTCAGCATGAAGTTTACCTTCTGAGAATCGTTTTGTCTTGACAGTACAATATTAAATGAAGGCCACCCTTATAAATGGATAGTCTACTAGTTTAGAGAATCTTGAAGTTTTTTTCCCAGAAAATAATTCAGTGATTTTAGATGAATTTTATTTTTACACTATTTTCCATCTCTTCCTCTGTACTCCTCACTCTTTGACCAAAATGTTTCTGCCAAATTTAAAGGCAAAACCAGATCGAAGGTAACACTTGGTATTTAGTGGAATGGATATAGAAAAAAAAGAAAACCTACCTTCAATTAATGGAACATTGCTAACGAAAGAATTCAAAGAGGATATTTAGAAATAGCACAAAACATTTATCTTGGCTTAAAACTAGCCAAGAGCTGGATTTGCCCTGTACATGGCTGTGTTGGGAAGGAGAGGGTACGGAAATTTAGCTAATTAAGGAAATCCTGGAGATGTCTGTATCATCCCAAATTGTTTCAACCAATCTGAAGCATCGAGTTGCCTGATGTTCTCAGGAGGGACAGTGCCTGCGTTCTGCATTGCCAGTGGTTTCTGAGATTGGTCATGTCTTCTTTCTAAATTCCTCCAAGAGAGACAAATCTCCACTCGCTTCATCTGTAATATGTTACCATCTACTGCATGTACACGTGTGGCTTCTTTGTGATTTGAGACAGAGGATCTTTTCGGTGTGTAATATATTCAGATTGTCTGATGGCCATTTCTCCTGATTGGCCCCATCATTGTGTTTCAAGATGAGCTCAGGCTGCTTATTCTTTGCTTCTACATCCTGTGGTCATCTGTCTTTGCGTGTCCACTGTGGGCCTGTCCATTGGATCAGTGTCGCCAATCTGCTGTCTTTAGCTGCGTTTATGAGTTCGCGACTGAGGGCGGTGGGTGAAGTGGACGAACTCAGTTCCTCGGTGTGGTTCCCACACGGAACACACGCGTGTCTGCCGTTCTCAGCCAGGCCTGAAGGGATAACTCTCCTTCTTTCCTTAGTCACGAGGGATCTGCAGTTGACACAACAAACAATACACTTTATGAGAAATACAAGGGATATGTTGGTGAAAAAAAATTGTCCGTGTATCAAGGAAGTAACTTGTGACTCCCTTTGGGTGATATCAGAGGTCACTGTGAAGTCTGGGGCATCACAAGAAGTAAAACCAAAAAGAATGCTGCATGAGCAGCACAAAAGGTAAATTAGGAAAGCAAACAAAGTCAAGACGCTGAGGGAAGAATTCACGGTAATTAGCACTGAAATGGACCTGTAGACGTGAGAACTATCAAAGTCAGTTTTATACTATAAATGCAGGCCCCGAATTCCTAAGTTTTATTTTAGAAATTTTGTGGTGGCTTGCTTTTTCTGATAGGTGGTGAGTGTCCTACTGACAGGCGCTTGCTGTACGGCTGTAAATAAGCCCTCATCCCTTCCACCATGGCTGCCTCTCTTCCCTCACTGAGCCATCAGCCGGGAAAGGGCCACGTCTGCGTCTCCACCACACGGTGTGTGCTCACTGTGCCTTATTGCTCACTGCTGAATCAGTGGTCGGTCTGGGGTGGGTGCACAGAATGGTCGAGGTCTACACGGTGGGTAGACTTGGAATGTCCCAGCAGGCTGATGGACTGCTTCCACATTCAGGCCCCATGTCCGTATTTCTGCTTCTCCCGAAGGCACCGGTGAACTGTGCTGTGTACAAGCAAAGCCCTGTCTGTACCCTTTCTCCTGGTCCCACACTTAGTGCCGAGCTCATTCCGCGGGTTCCACGCCCACCTCACGGGCATGATGTGGACTCCTGTGAAAGGGGCTAACTTGGGCTGAGCTAAGCCGTGGCCCCTCAAACATAATTGCTCCCTCTTCCAGGAGACTGTCGGGGTGCCGAACCTTTGCTTATCTAACACGACCACCCCTCTCCCTGACTTTACTGCTGCAAGGATGGTTCTGAGCGAGGGACAGAAGGAAGCCCCATCTCTGGGTCTGAACTCCGTGCCTCGTGTTCTGCCACGCTGGTCAAGGGCCGGAGATGTAGCTCAGTGGTCCCACCACTTGCCTCGCAAGTGCAAGGTCCTGAGTTCAATCCCTAGTACCAGAAAAACTAAAAACAAAAACCAAACAAACCAAAATGTATTCATTCATAATGCAGTGGCGTCGCACACTGTGTCCCTCCTGCCCTTCATGCCTGCAGGTGCCTCTCTGCCTGCTCTCCCTAGGGCTCCCCTTCCTTCTCTTCACGGCTTCGGCCCACAGCTCCCGGACCTGACAGTGCCTAGCTCAGCAGTCTCAGCGGGTCTGGGAGCTGCCTGTGGCTTTAAAATGCAGTGCACACTCCATCGGGCTGTCCTTGGTTTTTTCTGCTGGCTGGGAGCATTTTCCCACAGCACTTTGTAATTCTAATGATCGATAATGATCACTCTCAGTTTTGCACATTTCTGGAAACCCTGATTTTGGTTTCTGTTACTGATTTGGAAGTGGCACAGTAACATTTGAGTCAGGCATGGCAGCCTGGGAGGTATTTGAGCGTGTAACCCTGTATTTACTGAAATGTTCAGCCGCCTGTTAGGGAGTCTTCGTGGCTCCTAATGTGAGCTCTTCCCTCCCACGCAGTAACAGTGGTGTCTGGGGGAAGCTCATCTCTTAATAACCTGCCATGTCCTCCTCCAGCCAATGCTCACGCCCCTGCGGGCCTCACTAACCCACTTCCTGTCCAGGCCAGGCCCACACTTCCGGCCTCTGGGGCTGAGCCACACCTTTGCTCACATCTCCCATCCCGACTTCCTCCTTGTTCTCAGAAATGCTCCCTGTGACGTGTCCATTTGTTCGCTGCCTTAATAAATCTTGAGCCCATTTACCCTCCCTATGCATGGGATGACATGTTTGAAAGTATATCCTTGCCTGGAAGCCAGTGCGGTGGTAGTTCTCTAGTTCATCTCCCGAAGAATACTGACAAGCTGCAGTGTCCCAGTGACGACACTGCTGGTAGTCTCTGTCCCTGCTGTCTCATGTGTTCCACAGAGCAGGCTCGGTGACTTTGTCTGGCTTTGCGCAGGCCTGTGTGTGGCACCCAGCCTGGGAGCTGGGAGCCATCACAGGGAGGATCTTACCCCTTCCTCCCTTCCTCAGATTCTGCAACCAACCTGCTCTGGTGGGCTTTGCCCTGGGCAGACAGACAGCACTAGAGCCCCGTGCAGACACTTGGCCAGGAGGGCGGGGCATGCACTGTGGTTTAAAATGTAGCACATACAAAGCTGAGATCTCCTTGTGGTCTTCACCGAGGCCCTGAGGAGGAGCACATGGAGCACCCTGCACAGCCCGCGGCTCGTGGCTACTCCACACCTGGCTGAGAGAGTGAGTAGAAGGGCCAACTCTGAAGTCCTTAAACTGCCTGGTAAATGTAGTTCTGAAGTAAGACACTAGAGGGGGATCAGGGAAGGACTTTAGCGACGTGAGTGCAGCAGGAGCCAGGATTGAGCTCTTTTCCAGTGTGGAAATTTTACTTCTCCCTCATCTTAATTTTTAAAAAATTATATATAAAATTATATATACTGAAGTCTGACCTAACACAAATCCTTTCTTTTCCATTCATTTTCTTAAACCGCACTGGAGTTTGAACCCATGCCTTCACACTGAGCTAAACCCCCAGACATTTTGAATCGGGATCTTGCTAAGTCACTGTGTTACCCAGACTGGGCTTGCACATGTAATCTTCCTGTCTCAGCATCCTAGGGTGCTGGGAGTATAAGCATGCAACATCAGCCCATCACTTTTTCCATTCTAATGCAGGTCACAAAGTCCCCAACACTGTAGGACAATGTAGGACCATGGATGGGCAGGCTAAGAAGATACTAATTTAAGTAGAAATCTCATGAGACTGGCCCATCACTGATCAGCCTGGCTACGGTGAGCACCCAAAGTGAAATAGTTCTGTGTACGCAGTGAATGGATTCACTGGTGTTCTCACACGTAATTACTTGGTGTAATTTATGGAGCACAGGAGCCGTGGGAAGTTACTGAGCAGCATCCTGAGGCAGATGCCTAGAACTTGCTCTCTGTCCCCCGCCAGAACAAACGCCTCTCTGAGCATCGTTCATTGTCTATAACCTGAGGACCAGGACGGGCCACGTTTCAGAGGGACTTGGTGAAGCCCAAAGGGTAGCGCTTGTGCGAAGGACTCAGCAAACAGACTGGCAAAGCACAGGAAGGATTTAATGTCACACTGACATGTGTAGAAGCAGACAGGTCTCCAGGAACTTCCCGAATTCACTAACATCTGCCCACCTCAGGCCTTTCTTCTCTTGAACTTCCTGTGTGGTTAGGCTGTGCTAGAATTTTTTTTCTTGGGCTGTCCCTCAGGATGCGTGGTGCCTTGGGTGTTTTGTGGGGAGAGGTGTTTTTCTTGTTTTTCCACTCCTCCCCTCATGTTGGTCTATCACAGCCTGAGCAGGAGTTTAAGAACGCACCTGGAGCAGCACAGTAGTTCCCTCAGGATCACTTCCGGTCCCCTTAGAAGCACTTCCGGTTTGTAGTGAAGGTGCTGATGAGGTGCTCTGGGTGGCTGCTGTACAAGCCAGTTAATCCAGCTGCATTCACAATGCAATTCACAGTAAATCCTCCCTGTTCTATTTGCCCTCCTGGCTGCAGTGCTGTTGGATCTGGCAGAGGCTCTGATAAGCAAAAGGCCAAGAGCTACTGTGACAGGACAGAGGTGACCTTGAAGCTGAACAGAGGAGAGCCAAGAAAACTGAGTGGGTAGAATCGGAGGATCTGAAAAACAGTAATGAAAAGAGAAGCTCTGCCTTTGCTTTTGCCTTGTTTGCGTTACTGAGTTCTTTTTCCTCCAGAAGGATAAAAGTGTGCTGGCAGTTCATTTCCAGGCATTTCAATAAAAAATTACGTTGACTTATTTTAATAAGAGAGATGATAGGAGAGTCTTTGTTGGGCACAAAAGCCATAATGTTTTCAGTGATGAATTCTTATATGAATTTTAAGATTCAAAGATATCCATTAAGTATCATATATCATTTGGAAAATAATGTCACGTCTTCTGTCTGATGATGAAAGAAGCATTATTTCAAAGATCTAAGTGTTTCAGTGATTTAGGTATCCACACATAAGTGTAAGAAAGCATGAAATATAAAGTAAAATCAGCATAGCAACTTCTGACCCGCCACAGCCCTCTACTTTTGAAGACCTCATTCGTGTACCTTCTGTCCTATGGTATCACAGCAAAGAGGGGCCTCTGAAAAGCACCCACTCAATGAACCCATTAATCATTCTCAGAAGTTCCAAGCTGAAAGTCACAGTGGAACAAATGAGAAAGGAGTTAATTTGGAACCATGAGGAAAATGACATGTAGCCAGTGTTGGATGCGGTTCAACTTAGAATCGGAACAACTTTTATGTTTTACCATCTGGCTCTCCAAGAGCCTTGTAAAATTTGAACATTACAATCTTTAGAGATTCGCATATGAGCAAAGTTCTTTAAGGCCATTTAGAGAACATAAAACTAGAATAAATAGTGTCACTGCCTGCCCATGAATCCACAGTAATTAGTGGCTGCTGGAAGGACACATCTCATTCGTCATCTGGGAGGCTCTTTTGTCCCCTCCCCAGCCTCAGGATCGAGCAGTGGGCTGCTCTCCCCTTCATAGATGGGCATATTGCTACTAAGCAGGCAGGCAGGTGGGCCATAGCTATTCATCTGCAGATGGACAGGAGCTGGGAGAGCCATGTTGGCTTTCGGCAGAATATTTATTTTTAAAAACAGGCAAGAGTTCTCTTCCAGTTTTATGTTAAGGTGAGCTGCTCAAGAAGTAGATCCTGTGGTTTTTACATATGCACACACATGCATGCGAGCACACCCCTGTGAAGATTTTATCCAGCGTTAGTTCACAAGTGATGAAACACGAGCATGAGAACACGTTACTTCCCCATTGCACTGATGGACATGCACACACCCTAACCTGTTCATCTTCACAGGATCCTATCTGGTGCCTCACACGCTCAGTGAATGAATGAATCCTCCAGAAGAGGTAAAAATGGGGGAACATGATGATACCAGAAAAGCAGTGATATGCATTAAAATTTAAGAATCCACGGGAGCTGCACACTTGGGTGCTACCAATGAGAAAAGCCAACCTGCTACTTGCAGTTTGACAGAAATGCCTGCACTCTTTAAAATACTAAATAACTGACTCTTTATTGATTTAACATTTAACATGGGTCAAGTACTCTTGGCTAAAAAGTCAATTAAGACATGTCTTTTTCCCCAGTGGAGTTCACAGAGCTACCCTCACGGATGGAAAGGGAGGAGATGGAGTGTGATGGTCCTCGTTCCACACCAGGCAGCTCAGAGGGAGGAGTCTCAGCTGCCACGGGGTTAGCTGGGTGTGGAAAGCAGGCCTAGGGGAGATCCCAGATAGCCTGTTCTCCAGTTGTAGTCTTCCCCTCAAGAACGACATCCAGATCAAGAGTTAAACCTGGCTCATGCTCCTACTGTTCTCAGTGCACTGCCACTCCTGCTCAGAGATAAAAGAAGCCAAGAAAGGCTCCATTTTGTAGGATCTCAGTTCTGAAGTTAAACCAAGGCTCAGCTTTCAGAGAAGTGGCCAGGATGAAGTAAAAAACACCACTTTTGCCTTTGAAGGTGACATGGCTAAAGTGGAAGAGACTAGAAGTAAACCTTATTGCAGTTGCAGATAATGTTTATGGCCTGGACAGAGAAGATTGATTTGAACACATGCAAATATGAAAAAAGCAAGTTGGATGCATTGCCTTAGGGTGGCTACAATTCAATTAAATTTGATTAAAATAATTGTTTTTAGTTTTTTCTCAATATAGTAGGGCACATTTGTATGTCTGGGGAAATCTACATAATCTTTCTGGAAGTGACATTCTGCCTGTGAAAACATTGGGAATATGTAAATGAGTGACTGCATCTAAATGTGTCCTCATTTCTGGATATGCTGGGGATATTCTGAAGTTTGTCTTTACTTGTTGCCTCTCTTTCACTCTGAGCAGCCAACTAGTTAATGTGCCCTGCTCCTTATGCTCCTATCAATCAGCTCTTGATGCTAGCAAGCTAACTTCAGACTCCCTGTCCTAATAGAAGAGGTGAGGACACTTCACAAATTATCCTGCACCACCGCTGTTGTCTCAATACCAGACAAAGACAGTCCAAGAAAACTCAGAGAGGGAGCTCCTGTCCACACAAGCACAGCAGTGTTAAACCACACACCAGCAAAGCAAACCTTGAGGTGTATAGAAAGGTTTACTTGCCACAAGTGGGTGGGATTTACCCAGGAGTGCACGGTTGGTTCAACATGAGAAAAATCAGTGACCGTGATGCATCTTGTGACTTGAATAAAGTACAGATGCTACGCAGCCACTCAGAAAAAACACTCGAGGAAATCTAATGTGGTTTTATGGTAAAGACACTCAATGAACTAAGCAAGCAGAGATACATCTTCAACCTGATAAAGCTTTATCCTGAAGATTGGGAATAAGACAAGAATGTCTGCTCTTGCTTTTGCAGTTCACTAAATCACTGGAGATTCTACAAGGGCACTTAAGTAAGAAAACAAAATAAAAGGGACTCAGATTGGGAAATTAGTCAAATGACCTATTTTCAGAGACATGTTTATGCATATATTAAACCTAAAAACGCCACACTAAAAATTGAACTAATAAATAAGTTTGCAAGATCAGTAAAAAAATAAAAATAAAAACCAGCAAAACAACAATTTTCTGAACCTGCCAGTGAACGAACAACCCAAAAGTAAATTTTAAAAAACAATTCCACTTATAAGTAGCATCAAAAACAATAAGCTACTGAATGATAAAATTAACAGAAGAAGTATGAGATTTGTGCATGTGATACTGCAAAGTACCGTTTTAAAAGTCCTAAATACATGGACAGGTGTCCCATGTTCATGGATTGAAAGAGTTCAGGTTAGATAGATAGCAGTACCACTCAAATTGGTCTGCCAATTAACTATGATCCCTATTGAAACTAAGGTTGGCCTTATCACAGGAATCAACAATCTGACCTTGAAATGAATACAGGCAAAACATCCTGCAAGAAAAAATTATAGGACCTGCTAATTCTGGGTATGTCATAGAAAGAAACCATACCATATATTACCTTTTGTTTCTCACTTTTTTCACAGAATGTAATGTTTTCATAACTCATCCATTTTTAGCGTGGATCTATCATTCCTTCTAATAGTGGTTTTCAGTAGTATAGGGATACCACATTTCATTTATCTCTTTTAATTGAACATTTGGGTTTTCGTGTTTTTATTCATTTGTCTATTTTAAATAATGCTTCTAAGACTATTCTGGGGCAGGCTTTTGTGTGGACTTAGGATTTCAGTTCTATCATGGATGGACCTAGAAGAAAAAATTTTGTGGTAATAAAATAACTGTATTTAATGTACTCCAAGCTGGCAAACTTTGGTACAAACGGGTGCACCATTGACAAGTTTCCTACCAGTGTCCTAGGGGTTCCAAGTTTGTCTTATCTTTACCAACACTTGTTATTGTCTGACTTTTTGGTCCTAGGCACCCTTACAGTTATGAAGTTTCTGACTGTGTTTTGATTAAAAATGCTCATTATTTGGGGCATTTTTTTTTTTGTATTTATATCTTGCCAGAAGACATGGCTGTGCATGTTCTTTAACATTTTAAATTTTGTTATTTTCTCTTTAATTTTTAGTTCTTATCACACTTTTCCTAGCACAAAGCCCCTTGTCAGATATATAATTTTCAAAGATTTTCTCCCATTCTGTGGTTCAACTTTTTACCATCTTAGTGGTGTTCCATGAAACACAGTAGTTACTGATTTTGCTAATGCCCAGTGTATCAGTTTTATTTTCATTACCAGCAGTACCTCCTATCACACACTTTTCCTTCCCTCTGTCCTCTCATCCTAAGAGTTCTCGTTGCATGAAGGAAGCCTGTTGCCATTCCCTCCTTCAGCAGTGTGGATCTCCCTCTTTCTCTAGGCGGAGCTCTATGGCTTCCTGTGTCAGGGCCACATGCAGGGCCTGGCCCACCCCCGGCACCTGGCTTCACTGCCTGGATGGAGAGGAGCATCTTCATGCCTGCCGAGGGCTCCTCTGAGTTGCTGCCGGTCCGGGGACTGCAGTGAGCAGCATTCCCTCTTCCTTTGTCATTGCCTCATTCCTTCCCCTCATCCTTGGAGTTCAGCTGAGATGCTAGTTTGCCAAGGCCCTCGAAGATGGGCAGAGGCACTGTCAACCTGCTTCTGGCAATGCCAGGCGTCCTCATTCAGCTACTACAAGTAGGGGCTCTAGTCTGTGTCCTGGTTGTAACTTGAGGCCTAGCACTGGCCTCATAGTACAGACTCTATCAAAACAGCTGTTAAAGGAAAGTAAAAGAAAACGAATCTGGTTCAACCCAGCTTGTGCTTCCAAGCCCTTAGAGGTGTGCCACACAGCTGGGACTTTCCGAATACCCACAGTGTGGACTTCGTTGTGCTGTGGGCATTACCCAGACTTGTCATACTCCCCAGGTAACCTATTTTCTCTTTCCTCTTCCATGCTCAACCTACACAGGCCTCCCAAATACCCAAGCACCGCACACCCATGACCCAGAGCTGTCAGTCTCTGGCCATTGCTTCCTAGAATTCTGTCCACTCCGCCCCATCCTCATCACCGTGCCTCTGTTCCACAGCCACCCCTTTCCAGTGTGCACTACAATAAGAGCTTTCATTTTATTTCCCTTCTGTCCACTTCGTCTCCCTCAAATCTGTTCTTCAGAGAGCCTCGCAGTTTAACAGCTCTCTTTAAAGCCTGCTAACCACTCCCCATCTGCTACAAGAGAGGTCTTGATTTTGGGGTCAGGGATTGCTTTGCAGAACTATGGACCTTTTCCAAGGTCTGGGGAGCCCAAGGGTAAACGGGCTAAGGGAGTGAAACTCTTGGTGCCCTTTGGGATCTGCGCTGTCTCTAGCAGTGTCTACCTGCCGTGGGCTGTTGTGACACCAGCAGCCTTAAGGCAGCCTCACTGCCAGTGCATTTGTTGGGGCCCCTGCAGGGGATGGTGCACCCCCTCTGCCCACCTTCTTCCCTGATCAAGTCACCTCTTTGGGCCCTGTGATGCCCCATGTGTGGTTCATCTCTTCAGGAGCCACACTGCGCTGCAGGCTGTGTGTGGTGCTAGGAAACCACTGTGTGTGCAGTTACCTGCACATATCTGCCTCGGGTGGAGCCTGCCGGGCTGCAGCTGGTGAATGAAGGGATCAATGTGGACTCAACTAATACTTTGGAGCTGTTCAGGCTTCACATACTTGAGATCCACCTTCAGTATCGATTGCTGCCATGTTAAGAATGGTGTCACTTTTTACAACTTAAAAATAGATATCATTTGCATGCAGTAGAAGGCACAAATCTTACAAGTACAACTCAGTAAGTCTTTACAAACCTATATACCTGTGACAACCACCCAAATCAAACTATGAGATATTTCCATCATTCTAGAAACTTCCCTTCTGACCATTTTTTGACAGTACAGTAGTTGACTTTTCTGACTTCCACTACCTTTCCACTTCCCACTACCTTGGCTTATTCTTAAAATTCCTGTAAATGAACTGAGTCAGAAACTTGACACTCTCAAAATATCCCGTCAGGTTCATGTGAGATTTTTATTTTGGCGATATTTCTTCACACCCATCGCATTATATCCTACCTTATCCACTTAACACCTACATATTGGTCTCTAGAGAGATACAGCAGTGTCTTCTGTGATGGTCTGGAACTAATTCCTATGTGTTAGCAGCTTACATGTAATTGTTCCAGTGATCTTAATACATTTACACACTGGAAAATGCCCACTAAAGTTGCTATTGCTTAACTACTTTGTGAGACTCTCAAATTCCATTCCTCTGTACCCTTTTAAATGCCACATATAAAAATGCATCCTTTGCTTTGCTTTTTTTTTGGTACCAGGGATCAAACTTGGGTCCTTTCACTTGTGAGGCAGGTGGCGGCACCACTGAGCTACATCCCCTGCCTCCTTCGCCTCTGGTAATCTTACTTCCTGTCCGGAAATCTGCCTGAGCACTTCCTCTTACCACACATCCATGGCAGGCTGGGCCTTAGCTGCAGGTACCTGCCTTGCTGGGTGCTCTGGGATGCAGCTGTAAACCTCTGGGATCTGCATCCTATTAGCATTTCCAGAGGAGATCAGGCGGGAACGAATCAGCTGTAGGAGCTGCAGATCTGCAAGTATCACAGCAACAAATCAGTGCCAAGACCCAAGCACGGAAGGACAGAGGGTAGGGCAGGTGGGGAACTGGCTTCCTCCTCATCTCACCTGTTTCCAGTCCTCCTTCTCCTTGCCTCTCTCCAGGGAGCTTTTCTCTGTGGACCCCCCCGTCTCTCTCCATGCGCATTCCTTGTAGGGCGGAAGTTCATCAGGGAAGAGAGGGTAGGGGTGCAGAAGTCAGAAAAGCTGGGCCTTGTGGCACACATCTGTAATCCCGGTTCCTACAGAGGCCGAGGCAGGAGGATTGAGCAACCTAGTGAGATCCTTTCTCAAAAACGGAGGGGCTGAAGCCATTCCTCAGTGTTCCCTGGGTGCAGTCCCTAGTCTTGGGAGGGTTAAGGTAGGAGACCCAGAAGGCAGAGAAGAAAGTGCCAAAGAGAAGAAAGGTGTACGCTAGAGGCTGAGGAGGATGCTGTGATGAGAAGCTGGAAATGCATCGAATGCCAGTGGCAGGACTGGTGGCACGAGGCGACGCCCTGGGCTGGTGGCCTCTGGTCCCCAGTGTCCTTATGAGCCCCCAGCCCTCTCACCACCAGGGATCCTGAATGCCTTCTTCAGCCTTAGTGCCCCAGTTTCCTCCTCTGCCAGAAAGTAAATTAAAGAAGAAAACGGAGCTGCTATGCCATTCTGCTAGGAATACGAAAGGCACCGAGTAGGGTAATGCCCAGCACATGAGGAATCAGTGCTTTCTGTTTGCTAAATGAAATCAAACCATCGGGAAAACTCAGAGTTACCCCTCAGAACTGCTCACTGGGAAGTGTATTGTAATTTCATTGCGTTGAAGTGGCCTGAACATTTCTTCTGGCAGTGCCAAGGAGAACAGCACAGCGTGCTCACCTTCTGAGGACCAGAGTCTTGGGGCCGTTCCAGGCCGGAGAGCTCAGCCGCACGGAGGAGCGGAGCGTGGGGTGATGCTGGGAAGTGAGCTGCAGTCCCGGATGTGCACCCCAGCCCCGCCCTTCTGAGCCAGGCTGTGTGGCGCTCCCGGAGGGGATACTGCACAGGGCTCGGACGTTAGACTGACCCACCAACGCCGCGTTAGCTCAGGTCAGCTGTCTTCTGGTGGGCACTGGGAAAGTCTGTGAGGAGAGGCTTAGGAAGAAGGAAATGCAGGGAGGAGACCCTGAGACCCGCGGTGGGGATGTACATTTGGGTGGAGACAGGACGCACTGTCCTCTCACTCCTGCATCGCTCTGAGCTCCCTGGAACGATTCCAGCCCTTCCAACTCCGCCACCTCCTTCTTCCCGTTCCAGTCACTTGCTGCAGGAGCGTCGGCACATTGCGGATCTGATCATCTGAAGGAGCAGAGCCCGCCCACACACCTCAGCCCTGGCCTCTGATTACCCTCTGCCTGCACTCCCCTCCTGGCCTTCTGTGTACCTCCGGGGTACTCCAACTCTATCCTGAACATACCACGCCCACCGCCTCGCCCGACTTCCTCCCACCCCTGGGTGTCTGCTGGGTACCACTTCCGGGACATCCTCCAGCCCTCACGCTCTGCTTGCCCGCCTCACTGGGCCTTCCTCGTGCCGCCTTCCCTCCCTTATTAGTTCATGCACAGTAGCCAGCTTCCGGCCTGCGTGTACTTCTGTGCTGCTAAACGTCCCAGTCACTTCCTCATCCCTAAGACAGCACCCGACACCTGCAGCGGTAAGGGGGAGAGGGGCTTTGGCTCCCAGTCTGAAGAGGTTGAGTTCACAGTCAGCTGGCTCCAAGGCAGGGCGGCACAGTAGAAGGGCTCAGTGAGTGGCCAGGAAGGGAGATGCAAACGTCTGGGTCACACCACAGCGACTGCCTCTTCCTGCCAGGCTCCACATCCTGAGTTCAAATCCAGGATCCACCTGTGATCTGGGAGGCTCTGGGGGACATCTAGACATACACTGTGACACCTACTTATTTAACTCGTGGCTCAGCGTAAACATGGGCTGAATGGGTTTTGTAGCAAAGGGTGATGATACATAAACCGGAACAGTGCATTTTTCACTAATACAAAAACAGCATTAGGTTAGTAAAGCATGTGAGATGTGAAAATGTTCAGAAAGCAAATTTGGGAATGCACTTGCCAAGTGCCTAGCCGTGTGTGCAGAGCCCCGTGTGCGAGGCACTGCGGCTTCCATTCTTCATCTAAGGAATCCAAAATTCAGATGCGACCCTGCCTTCCGGGAATGGCAGACTCGGGCTTTATCTCCAATGAAGTTTACGGATGTGAGGAGGGCCACCCCGGGGGGCCTGGGGACAGAAAGCAGTCAGCACCTGCCCAGTCCCGTCAGCCCCACCTAGGACGGAGTGCACCTGTGGCTGCTGCTTCGCTCTGGGAGTGGGGAGGAGGAGGGAGAGGGAGAAGCAGAAGCAGGAGGGGAGCAGGCAGGGAGAAGGAAGAGAGCAGTGATGGCAGGGGCCGGGTCGGGCCAAGAGGGGCTTGCAGCTTTGATCTCCAGTCTTCTAGGCTGGTGGTTTTCTAGCTAGGTCTTATTTTCGGGCAAACACAGTAAGTCCCAACATGGGTACCATTGCAACTGATCCAAAAGCTTTGGCTTTTAAGTAATTTAACATCATTTTTGAGTTTGGATATTTCCCCTTGCATTTCTTCTTCTGGACCACTTAGAAATGTTGCTAAATTTGGGGCTGTCTCTAGAGATCACACTTTATCTGTTGTAGCCCAGACTGGAATCTGCAACCAGGGTATTCATGTAGAAGAAGGGTCACATCTGCTCCCAAATCTCCGTGTGCACCACCTTCCCCAAAATGTTAGAAGTCCAAGCAGACAGAGTCTGCTTGAACTCTAGGCTCACAGGAAGATGAGGTTGTCTCCCAGCCCCCCTCCCACCCTCTGGAGGACCCGTAAGTAACATAAGACACCTGCTCCTTAGGACAGCAAGTGTCATCACTTCATGCTTGTTCCGTGTCTCTGGCTCCTCAGCTGTGCCCCTGAGCAACGCTTTGAACTTCACAGAGATGAGGGAAGTGAGTTCTAAGCTCCAGACAACCAATGACCTGGCCAGAAAGAGACTCCCTGTGGTACGGTTAAAGGCAGATACAAAGCTTTGTATCAGAAGCCTCAGGTTGACAGGTACCTGGAAAAGATTGGGAATAGTGTCCACCAGAAGCTGGGATGCATTTACCCCAAAATACACTGAGAAGAGTTTGTTTGAAATGAGTTTGAGGGAATGCACAGAAATTGAGTAAGTAACCTTTCGTGTACATGGGTGAGTGCATGGATGATTAAACTGCAGAATGAGGACCTGCCTCAACTCAAAAGGTGCTTTTTAGATCAATGTATATCAATAGGGAGAGTATGAAAGGTGGGTCCACATAGTCCTCAGGATCCCTTGCCTGCTCCTCAGGAAGATCGAGATGATCTGTAGGTCCTCAGCAGACGGCTACCAACCTGCAGGTCACACCTGTGCTTGGATCTGCCCTGCCTCGGCTCCCCTGGAGACCACAGTGCACCTGTGTGGCTCTCGCCTCCACCCGTGACAGTGGCCCAGTCCTGCCTGTGCCTACAGCAGCATAGTACACACAGCCTGTGGTGCCGCCTGGCCCCTGTCCTTGGGGCACTGCAGCTTCCGCTCCAGGTCACACTGGAATGAAATGAAGTGACACCTAGAAACAGGAGCATCGTCCCGGAGAGTGGAAAACACATGCTGTGAGAGATTTCATTGTGGGTTTGGGCATTTGAGGGAAAAAGTGCACAAATGCCTTACAAATGTTCTCCTCCCGATACTCCATTTGGTTGGTGCTCACTGCAATGCAAAACATTTGTTTGATCAGGAAAAAAATCCCAGAAAAAGATGGGGGCATTCAGTTAGGCTTGTGGTGGCTGCGTGCATCCAGGCACACATGCACACGTGCTGTTGTGTTACCCCCGTCAGACCGCATGGAGAGCAGTGTTTGGCCTCTTGTGGGGCAGCTTTCACACTGCACTATTTCTCTACATTGCCGCTGCCTGCAAATACATGTGGACACGGTGAGGAGTGCACTCCGGCCTGCGCATTGCAGGTTCCCTTCTCGGCACCAGAGCACTGCTCAGCTGGGTCGTCAGCCTCTGTCCCCACTGCCTTTCCACCCTGCAGATCTGAGTGGTGAGCCCCTGCCCTGTCACCTCCGGCATAAAGGACCGTGTGCTCTAGCTGCAGATGGATGTGGCTGTTGGGGCAGCATTGAGTCGTGGAGCCCGGCCTCTGCGAGCCAATGGGTTCCAGGACCAGCTGAGATGACGGGCAGCCTCAGAGTCAGTGCCCGAGGGCTGGGATTTGACCAGAGCAGTGGGGATCTGGTCAGTCACGAAAGGCAGGATGGATCCCAGGCCTGTGGCCCCTGGGTTGACCAAGAAGACTGGATTTTTGACCAGAGATGGGTGTGCGGATGACATTTTCTTCTGCGCACTCACGTCTCTCCTCTGCCACCTCCAGGACAGGGCCCTGCCCACTCCCGGGGCCCTGCACCATGAGCCGGGGTCTATTCCCCGCTGAGTCCTTGGTCCCTCCCACCCCCGGCAGTGGATCCCTGGGACACAGTGTGCCGTTCCACATGCGTCCCAGGCTTTGCCCTGCTCATCTCAGCTCTCCGTGCCTGAGCGCGGGTGTGGTTTTCCCCACCCAGGTCTAGCACTTCAGCCCCCAGTAGCAAGGGTGCCTGTCATACGACTCAAATGTGCGCTACAGAAAATACGCTGTTTACAATGTATGACTTCACCTGGAGTGGTTATTGCAGTACGTGGTACAGACACACTCTCCCCCGGTGCCATTTGAAGGCCAGGGTTTTAGTCATCATTTAATAAGGCATGGAGCACAGGAGCCACAGACGCAGGAGTTGTCTGTCAGGATACGAGCACAGCGGACCTGCACGGTCACACGTCACAGGGGACTCTGCAGTAGTGACTCTCCTAGATGCCCTGAAATACGCCTGCCGAGCAAGTGTGCAGTGCTCAGATGCTGCTTCCAGCCGGCATCACTCCACTTTCATCTATTTGGGGGCAGGGGACTTGGAAAATAGTGTAGAACTTTGTGAAACACACCCAGTGTATAATAGCGCTAGCAGCTAAAAGCAAATAACATCTCGTGTTTGTATCAGAAACAGTGCAGATAGTGAGCGGCTGCTGGGTGCATGGAAGAGAAAAAGGTGATTTTTAAGCATTCAAAATTGCTTTTAAAATAGCAATATTGTGATATTTTCAGGAAGAACAATAGCGTATTGTAATAATCTGAAAAATAATAAAATAATTAATTGTGCTTTATTAGTTCGTAAGTTTTCTGGTGGTGAAAAAAACTCCTTTCAAATGTGTGGATTTAATTTCGTACCTAATGACCAATTCTGCAAAGTAGATGGATTACTGACAGTATATCTACCCTAACCTCAGCAACCTCTCATTGCTACGACCATCCACTCTGATGTTGTATTTAAGATACGCGATTCAAGGAACTCTCAAGTGATCATCGTGATGATGCAATGCAGAGTCCAGTTTCTTCAGGGAGAGCATAGATGGTGAAGCTTTAATAAATTTTAAATTACCATTTTCCTGTTGTATGAAAGAAGCAAATTTAATAGAATCAAATCTGCTTTCCACAGTACTAATGCCTACACAAGCAACTAATCACTGTTTGCTAAGGACGGGAAATACGCAGGTGAACCTTGTGTGCTGAACAGTCCTTCCCGGATGTAGAACACGCGAATGACACCGGGGCTTCTGAGGGCAGAGGAGTCGCGTGGCCGCACGGCTCACGTGCCTGAAGCCCAGCCCAGGTTCTTCACAGACCTCGCCATGTGTCGCACGTGTTTCCTCGCCACGGACAGACCGCGCGGCTCCTCCACGTCACCTGAGGCGTGGACATTCCGGGGCGGTCATCTCCCACACTGTGCCACATAGCTCCCTTCGGTGCCTTCCTGCAGATCACAAGCTCAGTGTGGGCAGGGAGGGAGTCACGCGTGTCTCTCACTGCACGAAGCAATGAGCTGCCTGATACATCTGGAATCGGTGAGTGAGTGAAAAATCAGCACTTTGTTAATGAGCCTGGGAGCGGGCATGAGGCGGACGCACGTCCCAGGCGGTGCTTTGGTGAGAGTCCTGGGCAGGCGTGGGCGCAAGTGTTTGAAGATTTCTCGGGATAAAGCGGTGGTATTTTCAGGGGCCTTTTCGTCGTGCAAACATATTATGCTTCCCTAAGTTTTGTACATTTTTCCCCTTCTGTCATTTAAAGAGTGAATGATGCTGTTCAAATAGTTGTTTTAAAAGGTATGCTGAGTATGGATCTGCAGAGCATCCATTTTCAGGAAAGTGATTAATTCAGTTATTCCAGCCCTGCAGTAAGAGGATGAAGGAAGGTTACCTAGATGAGGGAAACCTTCTGCAGAGGGACCTTGGACCACACTGGTGCATCGTGTACTATCATTACATGAAGGTTGATGCCAGTTTAAGAGGACAGTGATCTGTGTGGAATGGTAGACACAGTTATCGCTTGCATTACAAAACACACAAGCAAACTTTAAAAGTAGGCTGAGTATTCCTTGTGCATGAAGACTAAGTTGTGGATATATTTTTATTCCTGAAAAGGATGACTTGCATGACAGTGACTCTCAATGATTAATGGTGGAATAAAGATAGCTGCAAGTCCTCATTGTAATTTAGGAGAAAACTAAAGTATGCAAAGCAGTCATTTTATGTAGCTAAATATTTTCTTTCTTGTTAATTTAATGGTAACCTTTTCTTGAACAACAACAGTTTTCCCTGGGGTTTTGTGTGTGTGTGTGTGTGTGTGTGTGTGTGTGTGTGTGTGTTTGTGTGTGCTTTGTTTCTAAACTTCAGGCTGAGGACTAGGAATTTCACTACTTTGCATGCATAGAGTTGACTTTCTGCTAAGTGGTAGAATTTGGATTTGAACCCAGGCTGTTCTGATGGAAACCTTGATCTTCCTCTTCTAAGACACGATCCTGAAATGGTTAGAGTGCTGTTTAGTGGACATTCAGAGTGAGGACCCGTTACCACTTAGACTGAACTTCTAAAGCCTTGTTTACTAAAAGCATTACTCTGAGTCGGTTTTACTTCGAAAGGGAATTATGTGTGCTTCCTCTGTAGAAGGGTATGGACGTTCAACACACTTCGTTTTTACCTCTCAAAATCCCAAACTCGGATTCTAGACTGTAGCAACTTGTTTTCAGAAAAGGTTGTAAAAAGTATCATTTTGCAAAACTCCTCACCGATTTTTATTGTTACTTGACGTAAACAAAACCTTTTACTTTCTCTGACATAGCTGCTGTGAGTGTGACATCTTTGGGAAATCACATATTTCTTTCCAATTCCAGTTCGGCTGGACTTCACTGGGTGAAGTGATACAGTTGAATTCACTGCAGTCTGCAGAGGTAGCAGTATTCTACATTTGAAGCTGTGTGAACCAAAAGCTTCTTTTTGTGTGTGTGGATAGTTTCAGTTTTGCATTCTGCATATATAACCAAAAGGATGTGTTGTAAAATATAACACGGTGTCTTCATGACTAGAGGCAGATCAAAAGATCTGATTCTAAGAGCTGGCTATTTTGAGCTCCTCTGCCAAGCTCCTATTCACACACAGCAACTGGTAGCAACTAAAAATAATCAGCGTCCCTACCGGCTAAGAATCGGTCGTGTTTGGCTGTTGGACAATGAGCACGATTCAATTTGGGATCCCTGCTGGCCGCCTGCCTCCTGCCTACTCACAGGTCTCCTTTGCTGCATGTGGAAGCTACTGAAAAGCCATTAGCAGGCAGGACCCACAGCGGAACCGCACTGCAGCATACCTCGGTGCGCGGGCGGGCGGGCAGCGGAGCTGAGCCTGAGCTCCGCTGCCTCTTCCAGGGACCTCCAGACGGACTAGGAGAGCCTGTCAATCAAGGGCGCTCCCCTAGCAGTGCCGCGCTGCTGCGGGAACCCAGAGAGGCTGGGGCGAACTCCAGCTGCGGCGTGCGGATGAGTCTGAAGCGGTTTGCCTCTGTTCAGTAATGCATCCCGAGGTAAAGTGTTACCTGAGCCGAGACTCTGAATAATGCAGCTCCCGGGGGAGACCGGTGGAGCACAAGAGCATGCTGGAACTCACAGCGGGGCTCCTGCCTGAGAGGGGACATGTCTCACTATCATTTTATCAAGTGCTGTAAGTAACCCCGACGATTGTGCATGCGGCCGTTCGTCTCCTTGAAATATTATGTTTTATGCAGATGCCCAAATTAAGGGAGATCTCCCGGGAAGGCACGTCCAGACGTGTGACATACACGGGTGACTTTGAAGGCTGTTTTATAGGCTGAACAGGCTGCATCTTTTTAAGAATCTGAAATAGTTCCATTTTCATCCAAACGCTGCAGTGCAGAGGTCTTTAAAACTTTATCTTTAAAAAGCTGCATAAGCAACCAATAATAAAGAAAAAGGAACTCATAGAAAGGAACTGCATCAGGACATTTATGGGCATGAGCATATATTAGCCAAGTGCTTACAAATAAGCGTATTCATTTTTCTCTCCGATTTTACTGGTGAGCCCTGCACCGCTGCTTACCGTGGGAGTGTGATGTTCAGGTGACCCTTGACAGTGAACTTTTGTCCTTGCAGTAACTCTGGAGCAGAGGCGCTAGGCTGATGCTCATTTGGGGGAAATAGTCTGTCCCCGGCCTTTCTGGGGGGTTGCCGAGGATTTCAGTGTCTTCCCATTAGTAGGAATTTCTGAGCTGGGTGCACCTGTCTCTCTACCTCCTCTGCATGGCGATGAGGGGTAGGAAGACGTATTTACAGCCAAAAGGCATTGCTAGATGTAGTGTTTCCCCCTGCAGTCAACTTCTGTACATTTATGTCACGATCTTAAAGTGACAGATGGAACTGGAAGCGAAGGGCTTCCCGAGGAGATGGGGAATTTGCTGGCAAGGAACATCACAATGTCACATTGGGCAACAGCTAAAGGGAACCCGCTTTGTGAATGAATCCTGAGTTCCGTCATTAAGGAGAAAGATCGCGCTGCTTGAGAAGGAGAAAACGTGTGCCTTTCTCCTGTCTGGGGTGGAGATGCAGAGAGGAGCCCCATACTAGAGCTACCGAAACAAAAACGCCTCACTCTCCGCAGCACCGGAAGAGGCACGCTTTCAACTCCAAGAGGAACGTATGGACCAGCTCCTAAGTTTGTAAATTAGCTCCTTAATTAAAAAAAAAAAAAAAAAAGAAAAAAAAAAAAAAAAAAAAAGTCAACATATTTTAAAATTTCGGAATAATCCTTTGTTTTGACTTCTTAAATCTCGGGTCCTACCGTTGGTGACAAGGGAGGACTCTCGGCTGGATACGGGGCTGCTGCTCGTGGTCCCCTGTGTCCGGAGCACCCCAGTGGTTTCCTCCCTGCGCTGCGCGGAGGAAATTCCCCGAAACCCTGAGTTCCGTGGTTTGGCTCTTCCACGGAGACCTGAAAATCCCGGGCTCTGGGTCCCGCACGCAACACCAGGCTGCGGACTCCGCCTCCCTTCCCTCTGCCATGCGTGGAATTATCTGGGTGTGCAGTTTCAGAAACTAAAACGGTGCCACCCCGCCGACCTGGGCCCTTGGGATCGTTCTCCTGAGAGATGACATCTGATGCCGTTGAGTTGAACGAATTAGTGCTTTTAATTAGTGACAGTGTGTGTCCCCGAGTGCCTGGGGAAGAAGGAACTCCTGGTGCGGAGCTGCCCGCGAGGCTAGGACGCGCCTGCTTTCTGTCTGGAACTGCTGACCTCCGCTTCCGGAGATCCGGACCAGTGGCGCAGCTGTCCGAGTGGCCCTGCCCTAGGAAGGACGCGTCTTCCACCCGGTCCTGAAGGGTGACTCGAGTAGACAGGAGAGAGGCTTTTGTGGCACAAGAAAGGTTTCCGGAAGAGGGTCACGGGGTGTAGTTTGGAAGTTGCTCCCTTGCCTCAGTTTATCCCGTTGCGATACCTGACCCCGGGCAGCAGCAAGCTGGGGGAATCTGTAGGCCACGTCTGTTGTGCTCTCTGTGCCTCTTCCCCTAAGCCTCTGTGTCCACGTTGACCGGCTCATCCCGTCCTCGGCTTATCCCCTGATATAGCTGTAGTGCAAACCATGGAAACAGATATGAACAAATGAGACTACTGACACATGAGGGGAAATTCCTTAACCCCAACTTAACAAAATCTTCTAGATTCTACAGCCCTGCTTCCTATCATCTATCTTCTATTTTGCTCTTCAAGTTAAGAGAATCCATGTGATATTTAAGCTTGTGTGTCTAATTGGTTTCACTTTACATGACCAGTCTTAAGGAGACTCCTTCTTTCTGGCTGAGTAGTACTCCCAGGCTTTGTACAGATGGGAAGAGGATTTGGGGGATGGAAAAGATGGGAAGGAGAGCTAGGGAAGGGGACGTCAGAAGGATTGAGATGTACGTGCGCGGCATGGATTCCCCATGACGCATGTGTTTATTGTGTATCTCAAACGCATACTAAAAAAGTAAAGTTGAACCCCAAGCACCAAGAGAAACTGTATTTTAAAGTTGGAGTTAGCCTTGTGTGAAGGCAGGGACGTTGCCCATGCTGGTGAGGTGCAGGATGCCTGTCCTGCGCTTCATGGGGACCTTCGGGACTGCGCCTGTCATGTAATCTTGGAGACACTGCCAGATTCGTTTCGGGCTCCCATGAGCCCCGGGGACATTTTTCAACTCCTATTTCTTCATATCAGTTTGTATTGTTTTCAGTGGATTTTTATCCTTTGTGTCAGCAGTTTTATGCCACCTGTCATATAAGGAAATACAAAATTTTCTCTGGACAACTTTGTGCTGAAAATAGTCTTCTCCTTTTAGTCTTTTGCCTTTGCTCTGGGTGTTTGTGGACAACTAACTTTCCACAGTTCTTGTGGGAAACTGTATCTGTTTTCTCGCGTGTTTTGGCTTCCTGGTTGCCGTACGTGGTCTGGTTTCCCAAAGCTTTCTGCCTCTTCGTCTTCCATAACTTACATTTCCAACTCGGTGGAATGGGGGATAGTGGAGATGGGAGGATGGGGCCCCCTGCACCCCTCACCTCCACATTCACCGCAGACCCTACGCAGTCACATTGGCATCTCTTGCTGACCCCTGTCCTCCGCCACCCAGACAGTCTGCTGCTTGGTCAATGTGGCTGTGTGGTGAATTTCATTACCTGATAAGGCAAATCCTCCCTGATGAAAATTCTCACTATTTTCTTAGAAAAGGTCAAATATTTATTTTTCAATATTAAATAATTTCAACTTGTCTTAAAAGAGAAAAAGAAGAAATACCAGTCAGGATTTTATAAAATGAGTTCCGCAGTGTGAATTGCAAAGATAGGGCAGGGTGAGGTCTGTGGATGAGTACTGCCTGAATCTCACTAGATAGATCTGATTCTGCACATATCACAGCCCTGTCAGACAGAGCCTTACCTTTATGTCGGGACATGTATCGTTAAGGACTATTATTATTGTCAACACTATTTTATTAGCTGTTATTGAAATAAATGATGCTCTTAGACCAGTGATAAGTGCAGTGCTGATAAAGGTAACGGTTAAGAAAAAGGCAGAAATTATTAAATATGCTCGTAAAGGCAGCCCTCTAGCTTTCGGTATCTATAGCCATGTCTACATGAATGCCTCCCCTCTCCTGACGTATGTACACACTGCTCCGCCACAAGAATGCGCCCACAGTTCAGCCGTTCACCATACAGAGAAACGTCTGCAAGCCCATGGCCCCTCTCTGAGCCCAAGGTAACTTGTATTAATCTCCTGATGTCTCCATAAACTTAGTATTTAAACATTTATTTACATTAGCTTTTCCTGATGTATAGGTTCTTTTTCCTGATATGTACATTTTTGGTCAGACTCTGCATTTCTTTATATGGAAATAAGCTATACATAAAATCTTCCTTCATCACCAGTTGGGAAGAAGCAGATTTGAAGAATTGATGAACGGATGGCATTTTAATCACTTTTGTCTGTGGTTTAGCCCTCGTGTGTTGGGTTAGTGCAGGAGCTCAGGATGCCACAGGCTGTGTCTGGTGGGTCTAGCCACACACTGTGTGCATTGACAGCACCTTCTCCAAGCCTGTCACTGTATCTGGGGCCTGCCACCCCATGTCCTTACCTGACATCCGCCGTTCTGGTGAGACTCTGTCTCTCTCGGGAGTGCTTGGTGAATGAAAGAGGACCCCATGCTTTCAGCTCCTGGCTGACACTCGGTATCATTTTCAGGACAGGTGACTTCACTGAGCTGGATAGATTCCATTTCTTTCTCTTCATTGATTTGTTAAATCAACACTACTCTGCCGTAAAAAAGGATAAACTTGAGTCATTTGCAGGAAAATGGATTCACCTTGAGGCCATAATGTTAACTAAAATAAATAAGACACACAAGTATGAATATCACATGGCTTCTCTTATAGGATAAGCCCAAAGTATAAATGAATTGAAGAGCAAAATAAAAGATAGATACCAGGAAACAGGAAGATAGATCTTTTGCAAAAGGGAAGGAGAGTGTCTTGATTGCTTCTTCACTGCTGGGACAAAATACCTAACACCAAAACTTAAAAGGGGAAAAGTTTATTTTAGCTCACAATTCGTGGAGGATTTAGACCATAGTTGGCTGGCTCCAAGGCAGGGCAGCCTGGCGAGGGGCATCACAGAGGAGAAACAGTCCTTGGCAGGTTAAGCAGGAGGCAACCAAGCAACGTGGAGCCTCCCTTTTCCTTTCATCCCATCCAGGCTGTAAGGCTATTGGATACTGCTACCCACACCCAGGGTGGGCCTTCCCATAATCCACACCCAGAACTATGCTAAACCGATCTGTGGACTAATTTAGTTATCACACATCTTCAACCCATATTCACGCACCCTAGATCCAGCCGCTTCTGAAAAGCTCCACCTATGAGCTCATGACGCTATGGGCAGGACATCTAGACACAGCCATCACAGGGCCCAAGAGATGGAGGGAGACAGGGAGGGTATGAGGTTGTAAAAAGAATTAAGATGTATTATGTATATGTAGGAACTCCTCACAGTGAATGGAATCTTCATGTACAGCAAATATGCACTAATAAAAAAAGGAAATCTTATTGAACTGTTGTTTTCCAGCCTTTGTCTAAGCTGAGGATACACATCAAATAAGTCAACTAATGTCCTCTCTCTGTTGAAATTCCTTGCCAGTGAGATGAGTAAGCAAGCAGAAAATAACAATAGCAGCAGCAAGAACAATAATAATAATATTTTGTAGCAGCAGCTGATGTGAAGAAAATAAAGGAGTGTTTGAAAGTGCTAAGTGCATGACCTGAGAGTAGGACAAGGGTAAAAAATGATTTAAAATATCTTTGAAGAAGTGATTTCCAAGTGATTGCATAAAGCTAAGGGAGTCCATATGAAGGTCTGTGGGAACAGCAAGTACCAAGGTCCTGGGACAGGAGGAAGCACATTTCATTCATTAAGCCAGACACTTTAGGCTCCTGAAATTAACTTTTTTTATCATGTTTTTCCCCAAATAATAGCTTAATGATACTTTTTATTTCAATGTTCTCATGTGTTTAGGCTGATACCCCATAGTGACATTTGCTTCTACTTCCAAATTTCTTCACAAAGTTACCTTCTCACTCTGGTTACTATATTCTATTTAACTCCATGTCATTACTGTACAAAATGCTAAACTCTTTTCGTTCCTCTTATCTCAAGTCATTTGTATGATATTGGACTCAGGGTTTGTAATGGGATCGATTTAATACAGGATACATAACTTACAGGATCATTTTTATAATAGTCACCCAAAATGTCAAATGCAGAGGAGTGTAAGAGCTCTGTCCACGCACTAGATTCCTGGAAGGATCCATCTGAAGTTCTGGATCCCACGCCAATGTCCTGCACAAATCCAGCTGAAGGCCTGGAGCCCAAGGCAATGTCTCCTGCTTGTCTGAATGGAGGGTCTGCACCAGGAAGGCCTAACGGCCAGTGGTGGAAGCCAGAAAGTCTGTGCTGAGGAGATGAAGGATCTGTGCCACCAGGCTGAGAGATCTGCACTGGAGCCAGGAAGTGAGCCTTAAAGTGAAGACCAGAGCTCCCCTGACAAGAACAGCATCCATTCCTAGCAACAGTGAGGACCCCAGCTCCTTGACAGTGACAACAGCTGAGTTCCTATCAGGAAAACCAGCCACGGCAAGCTTCTCCAGGAAAATCATTGACCCTCCCTTCGTGCCACTGGTAACAATTCTCAGGTGGGCCTTCCACGCCCAGAGCCACTGACTCAGTTCAGCCAGGCATGCCGTGTCGACCGTTAGTCCGCTGCACACGGTTTCCTTCCATGACTGTTCTGACTCCGTCTCCCTGCCTCCTGGTCATAGTGGACCCTTTTGCTCCTGCTCAGTCTTCCACACACACTACTTGTTTTCAGATTTCTCCTTCCCTCGTGCCCGACCCTACGCTGGGCATGGAGTTTGTGTAAGTGAGCAGACTGCTTCTGCACCGGGCTTTCGCAGTCTAGATGGAGGCGGCCAGGGAATGAGCAGATTCCAAGTCTGTAAGACGGACGTGATGCGGTCAGAGTAGGGCTGCAGCTCGGTCATTCTGATGGCCATGGAGAGTAAGGGCTGAGGAAAGACTGAGACAGGAGGCAGCCAGGAGACCATCCAGATGACAGCCGAGGTCAGGAGGGCAGCAGCGGCTGAAGTTGCATGCATGTCCGGTGAGAGGTTTCTCAGATACGCGATTCAGAGTTGATCATCAGTGCAGCATTCTGTGTGTTGCTTTGCTCTTTCCTTCCATGAGGGAAGGGGTCCTACTGAGGGTGGCTGTGTCACCTCCAACATCTTTGCGTGTGGATTCCCAAACAACGTCCCTGCTGTGCTTTCTGTCAGGACCTCCAGATGCAAAGTGCCAAACTCCCATGTGAAATGTCCACGCTGCCTCTGTGCTGCTGGGACAGGTGTCCCCTGGAACAGATGTGGGAGGTGCAGGAAGGTGGATTTAGTCTAAGGATGTAGATAGAGGAAGAAGTTCCCACAAGATCAGAGGGGCTGAGCTGTGGAAAGACAGGGAGGAAAAATGGTCCAGGGGAGAAGAGAGAAGAGGAAAGGTCTCCATCAGGAACAGGAGAGAAGCAGCTTCTTTGAGAGCATGGGACAGCTGCGCAGTGAGGCTGGGAAATGACCAGACTGCAGGACAAGCAGAAAAGTATCCACTGCAGTCATGGACAAGGGGTTGGGGCGTGACGTGGACACCTGGTGAGCACAGGGACTCAGAGTGGAGGGCAAAGGACACATGAAGCCGGGGCTGCTAAGAGGAGAGACAGGCAGGGCGTCAGGAGTAGATTGCCAAGAAGGTTCATTTGCTTTAGGACAGGAAATCTTTATATTTTTAATTCACCGAATTAACTTTGATCACAGTTTCTGATAAATGCATCTTCAACTTATCTTTCAAGACTGAAGCCCGCCTTTCCTTCCACGTGTGTGTGAAAGCCCTCCACAGTTCATCCAGTCCTGAATGAGGGAGAAAAGAAAATCGTGGAGGCCCCATGTTGGGACCACATGTTTTTAATCTTTTGGCATCTTCCAGTGCTTACAAAATTAAAATAATGACACAACCACAGCAACCACCACAAAAGCCACAATAACAACGCAGGGTTGGGTGAGCCTTAACATAAAGGAATTTTGTCACTAAACATCATAAAGAAATTAATGCTAGAATAAAACACAAGATATCAGGTTTCAAGTGATTGTTAGCCAGGTGTGGTGGCCAATACCCATAATCTCAATGCTCTGGGAGGATGAGGCAGGAGGAGCACCAGTTGAGTCTAGCATGGGCAACCTCGTGATTTCTGAGACTTTGTCTCAAAAAGATAAAAGGGATTCAGATGTAGCTCAATTTGAAGGTCCTGAGTTCAATCCCCAGTACTGTGTGACTCTGTGTGTGTGTGTGTGTGTGTGTGTGTGTGTGTGTGTGTGTGTGTGGTGATTGTCATGCAAGAGTAATTTTTCATGTGTTATTTGGAACATGTCTGTTCTGAACCACAGATTCACTGTGCTTTGCTTTCTAAAGCCATGCCTCCTGGAACTCTGGAGTCCATTTAAATGGTTCCTAAACTATCAAGTTTTAAACTGACTTAGGTATTCAGTGCACTGTGTAGAGGTCGCTGTGGAAGTCCAAGTAATATGTCATCTCCACAGATAGCTGTGGTTGGAAAAGCTAATTAGAAGCCGCTCCATCTTTAAAAACAAGATAATAAAATGCGAAAGGAAAACTGTGGTAACTGGGCATGAGCCAACGGTGCATACTAAGCTCAGCCTTCAACTTTGTTTAGTTTGACTTTAAAGGTCTTTTGCTAAGAGGACAGGGTTGAGAGAAGGATAACTAAAGGTACAAAGCTTTAGGGTCTTCTGAATGAGGAAAGACTAGGGCACTTGAATTATTTATTATCTAGAAATGAGGACTGACAGGAGGGACAGTTACTAATTAATGGACGGATTGCTGGAATCAATCGGCCCTTCTTCCTCATTAAGGCTTTCAGCAGAAGGAGAGGCAGAAGTGTGCTGAACTGAACTGAATGCAGATATGGAATTGATGACAGGTGTGCCTTGTGGTGCTCATGTTTTGAGAATATAGCAGGTGTGGCTGTGGGTGGAGCGTCACCGAGGGAAGAAAGGCAGGCAAAGGCTGAGTTGTGTCCTGAGTCTCCAGCTCATCCTTCTCTCTGGGCGTTGCGTATTAGGTTCAGCTGTGGAGGATGGAGACAGACCTTTCCACAGACACTCATGAGCTGATCCTGTGGCTCCACAAAGTGCTTCACTCTGCCGCCCTTCAGAGATTGTGAAGGTTTATAACTACATTCCACCCCTCAAGGCCTTATGTGCTCATAGGTCTCTTGCTAAGGAGTGGCTGGATCATGGGTATGTGATACTGGATCGTGAGTATGAGATACTGGATTGTGGGAGTGTGGCACTGGGTTAATCCCCTGATGAGTTTATAGCCGGGTGTAATGTTGGGCGCCAAAGCCTACTGAGAAGAGGAGAATCATTGTGAGCATGGCCTGGACTGTATATATGCCTCCTCCTCCCATGAGCACTTCCTTCTTCCTGCCTGCCCTGCCTTGGACTGTTTCTTGTCTGCCTTGCTACCCTGCCTTGAAGCCAGACAGTGCACTGAAATCTCTACAAACTTTGATCCAAAATAAATTCCTTTTAAGTTGTGGGTATTGGGTATTATGTCATAGCAATGAGAACCTGACTAAAATAGGATTCCTCAGCACCTTAACCTTCCTTTTCACCTTACCAGTAATCTATGAATTAGCTCACTTGGAGTGTGCAAGCAAAACATTTCAAACTATACCCAGTTTAATCTATTTTCTGTATTCAAGAAACTATTGTAGCTCACTGCTGTGTTTCTTTAATTTTAAACAATCAGGGTCATTGAGGCTAGAGCTAATGTGCCTGGTTTTGAAAAGGGAACTACCACTGCTAAAAGCAGAATGCTATAAGCAGAAGGGTGTCTTATTTGCACACCCTATCAATGTACTAGAGTGAAATGAAAATAATAGTAGCAGCATGATATTTCATGACAAATGTTGGGGTAAGATCGGGACTGTAATCCACGAGTGATTCCAGGATAAACCCTGGGGCTGTGGGCGTGGCAGGCTGAGTGTAAAGGGAAATACAGAACCTCTGAGGTGTGGCTCTCTGTTCTCTACTGGTGTCAGCAGATTCTGAATGCGGCCAGTGGGGCAAAAGAACCAGCTGAGCTCTGCTGTCATTCCTCTAGGGCCAGGGGCCAATCCCAGGCTGTCCCAGCAACCTTCCGGTCCTCTTTCACCTTGCTGTAACACTTGCTCTTCAGAGACTCAGCCTTTGGTTTCCTACTTTGAACAGTGAGACTAAGGGTGTCACTGTGGAAGTTTTCTATTCATAATATTCCATTCATAATTTTCCATCCTTCCTCGCCATTTTCCTCTGCCACAGTCATCTGTCTGGCACTGACTGGGCCACTGCTGAGTCCTCGGTCAGTGAGGGCATTGTCCTGGGTCCTGTGAACACAGATGTGAAGCCAGAACCCTGCAAACTGCAGTTTAGTGACAAAGGAGAAAGCTCTTGGGACCATGTGACGTGCAACACATACTGAGAGGGAAAGGGCTCACCTAGCTCTTCTCCACATTAACAGACCCTGCCAGCCCTGACATCTTATTTATCTGACTCTTCTGGTTTATACCAAGTGACAGAGCCTGACGTTGCATCCTTTCAAAAACAATTTAAGGGCTGGGGATTTAGCTCAGCGGTTCAGGGGCCTGCTTCACAAGCGCAAGGACCCGAGTTCGATCCCCGGTACCAAAAAAAAAAAAAAAAAAACCACAAAACTAAATAAAAACAATTTATTTTATTTATAAGCCATAACCAAAAAGCACCCCTAGATGTGTCACGTACCTGTACCGACTGCTCACTGTGAGCATAATCCTTATGTGTCACAAACATGTGCTAATAAAACAATGTGCACGTTAGCGGATCATGCCTCTGTGTTTTGTGAATCTAGTTCAACATTTTGTCTTACAGCAGCTTAAAAGTCTAGTTCTAAACTGAGCTGTCTCCCATTATTGCTGTGTGTGTTGTGTGACGTCAGGTTTACTGAGGTGTGATTTACACGCAGCACTTTTTCCTAAGTGTACAGATTGGTACATGTTAACAAATGCATATCAACTTGTGAGTGTTTTACGCTCAAGATAGGAAGCGCTTTTCTCACTCCAGAGTTTCCTTGTGGCTTGTGGAGTCACTCTTCTCCACAATCCCCAGCCTCTGTCAGCCTCAGGTCTGATTTCCGTCTTGGAATCTTGTCACTTTCCAGATGCTTGTGTCAGTGTGGTCATAGAAGCTGTGATCTTTTGAGGGTGGCTCCTTACTCAGCATCCTGCCCTTGGGATCCATCCAAGTTGTTCTGTGTACCAGTGGTTCATTCCCCTGTATTCCATGGCCTGGGTGTACGATGGTGGATTGAGCTATTCACCTACTGAGAGACATTTTGATTGTTTCCAGGTTTTGTGTATTGCAAATTAAGTTTTTATGAGCAATCTTGTGATAGTGAGCCTTGATTGTCAACTTGATGCCTAAGATTTACTAAAGCTCCCTTCTGGGTGTGTCTTGGAGTCTCGTGGAACTGTGACTTGGCCCCTTTCTTTCTGGCTCCTCTTTTCTCTCTGTTTCCCAGTGCCATGAGGTGAGGATCTTTCCTGCACCGGGCCCTTCTGCCACACACTTTCTGCCTCAGCGCCAGCCAGGCATGGACCAAAGCCTCTGAAACCATGAGCCAAAATAAACCTTTCTTCTCTAAATTAACCTGGTCAGACACTCAGTCACCATGAAAATCTTACTGGTACAAATCTGTACTGGTTTTCGTGTGCAGCCATGTTTTCATTTCTCTCTGATAAGTGACCGGCAATATAATTTGGGGGGTCATACGGTTAAATGTGTTAAGTTATTTAAAGAAACTGGCCGTCACCCTAGAATACAATGCTTCCCAAATCCCCATACATCCACACATGTTGACCTCTGGAGGATCCAGCTAGCAAGCAGAAGCTGCGGAAATAGGGCACTGCAGCCCCTGTGATTTAGTTAGGAAGCCTTGGGGGTGGGAGATATCAAAGGACTAATCCGTTTTTCTTAAAATCTCAGTGAGATGGTTTCAGCAGAGAAGAAATTTGCTGGCCCTGTCTTCATGCTGGGTCCCCTGTGTCTCAGGTCCAGGGTTCACATCCGTGCAAGGTTCCTCTTACTCCACTCTCTCAGTTTTGTGTCTTCCACCCTTAGCCTGAGCGCAGTTCCTCAGCTCATTCTGCCAGAGGAACAGGATTCCTGTCTCCGTGCTGTGTGGCCCCAGTGTCATGCGGGACACCCTCCAGCTTCTGACTCAGGCTCCTGCACCTTTCCACCTATGCTCTGTCCAGCCTCCTGGTGCCCGATGCTTGGAGCCAGTGTCTGTCAGCCCACCAACCCGTCCACCCATCTATTAATGTACAAATCACCTACCTAGACTACGGTAATCACACGATGAAACAATAAAACCTACCCCTCTTTACTTATATCAGCACCTGGAAGGATTACCTTTTAAAATAACTAGTAAATACGGTGCTTTTCAATGGCAATCCCACAATCTGGGTGCATTCAAGCTATTTCATAAACAGGAATTCTTAAGGGATTTAATTGACTATTTGCAAGCAACGGTCTCTAAAACCCATCACCTATAACAGATTTTTCCACTTTTTATTACCTTTTTAAATTCCACCTTCAACTATGAATTTGAGTATCAATGAAGATTTAGGAGTATGTCATAATTGGTTTCTGGTAGTGCCTATTATCAGCATAGAAATCTGAGTGTAACTGTCACACATGTGAATATGGCAAAGATTCGAGTTTAAAAATCTGGAATTCAGGTCTGCAAAAGCACAGTACTGTTAAGTTTTTCCGTTTGTAATTTTTTGATGGAGTCAACACTAGCAGTTTAGACTACAAATAGGTAATACTAGTGACACTCATTTTCTACCAGTTTTATGAAAATGTAGATGTTACTACTTGGTTTGTTCTACGTTTTCAGGTACTTTTGTCCCTGACCCTGAATGCCCCAAAATGGATGGCAGGGCACTTGGTGGGGACAGAAGGGGGTGCTGTGGCTGTCTGGGTTTTCTGTGTTTCCTGCCTACTGGTCATGGCTTCCTTTGTGCAAGGTCTAGGGTGGGTCTAAGCTCTTAGGCAAAGAAAGACAGATCAGATGATAAACTGGCTGGATGTGAAACCCAAACTTGCATTAATAAAATCTGACACAATAATGACATTCACAATGGTATTAGGTAAGTGAAAATGAGTCATCAGTAGTAATCAGTTCACATAAATGACTGCCACTAATATTCTTTGACAGTCTTATTTAAAAGGTCTTTTCTATCTCTTTCCAATATTTACATAATTTTCAGGGTTAACAACCATCCCTTAAGGTTGGAGGTTTCGATGTGTGCGTCTCAAAGGTCCCTGGTGTGTTTCTCCGTATGCAGGATGTCAAAATCCCCCACCTCCTGTGGCAGAGCCTCCTCCACCCATCTCCTCACACCTCCCACAGATAAGGGGTGGGTCTCTTCTCTCAAGAGACTCCTGCTGAAGCGGCCTCCCACTGTGACCCTGTGAAACAGGCTGTGTTGCCAAGGACACAACAGATCACACAGGACACACAGAGGACAGCGGAACAGGAGGTGCTGAGTGTCGGGAAGGAATCACGGGGCCCAAAGTAGCAGGGCGGCCCCCAGAATCACCCCATCTTTTCTGCCACCCAGGAGTAGTATGGCACGCCTCTGTTATGGAGATGGTCTACGACTAGCACAATCTGTCACAAACAATGCTGATACTTAGAAGTAAATGTACTCCTTTAAAACCGTGTGTTCCATTATTTCATTTTCATGGTTTCATTTTTAATATTTTATGATGACACATTTCCAGTACAGAATGACCACAGTCGTCACGAGAAGCTGGTGCATGTATGTAACACATCTTAATTCTTTGTGTGGAGTTTTCATAGTTTTAGAATACGTAAGAACTGATGTGATGAGACCTCTTGGGTGTATACAGAAATTCAGGAGAAAAAGTACACACAGCATCCTTTGGAGCTGGAAACACAGTACTGTCTTTTTTTCCCTAACTTTATTTTATTTATTTATTTATTTATTTTGCAGTAGTAGTGATTGAACCTAAGACCCTTTCACTGAGCTGCATTCCCTGCCTTTCAGAATTTCTAATTTGAGATGGGGACTGGCTAAGTCACTGAGTGGCCCAAACTGGGTTTGAAATGGTGCTTCTCTTGCCTCAGCCTCTCAAAGCTCTGGGGTGACAGGTGTTTGCAGCCACACCTGGTGGCGACTGCTTATAATATGTTTCAGTGGGTGAAGAAGTCAGTGGATGGATGGATGGATGGATGAATTAGCCCCTTTAAATCCGCCAGCCAGGGAGGTGATGAAATCCTTCTTAAGATTTTAGTTGCAACCATGAGATTGTAGTTACACGAACACACACGTTTGGATTAAAACAGAACAACTGTTGGAATTGGGGATGGCGAGATGTGCCCTTTGGTCTAGGATGGGCGTGGGGTTCCAGGGCTGAGGCCCGGCTGCGCCACTAGGCAGGAGTGGAAGGCGATGCTGACCTCTTCAGCACCAGGTGGGCACCAGGGAGGTCGGCTGTGCCGAACCCTGCATGGAGGGAGCAGTGAGCAGGGTCCCCTCGGAGCAGAGCCGCAGGTGCTGCCTGAGGGTGCCGCGTGGGGCTGTGGGCCCAAAGCAGACGACTCACGTTGGGGTGATCCAGGTCAGGGTCTCCGCGTCTGAAAAGGTTTAAATTCCAAAGCTTCGTCCTCTCTGTTGGGACAGACAGGGCCGCAACCGGAGTCTGCAAGTCCTGAAGACAACGGAGGTAGGAGCGGAAGTTCATGCAGCGGGTAGCTCCCTGGTGTTGCCTGCCTGCTGTCTGTGAGCTGATGTGGGACAGAGACCAGAAGCTCTTCAGGCGAGGAAGGATCTGAAACCACACAGCTGCCACCGAAGGAAGGTGCTGCTCTGCCGGGCCTGGGCACAGCTGGGCTGACTCTGGGGCTCTGTGTCGCGGAATCACCACAGACAAGAGAGCGCTCACGGCAGGGTCCCCTCCGCCAGCCACAGGCTCCGATCTCGGTGCACTGGGCCAAGGACCACAAACATCGCCTCAGGGCGATGCCCTGCAGATTTAGCATTGGCCAGAAAAGAAGCTGCAGGCATTGGCGACTCTAAATCTATATCCACTGAGAGTTGTTTATCATCATCCGGCAACGTATTATTACAGAAATGCTGTAAGGGAAATATTAAATATAAAGGCAAGCATAAAAGATTGATGTGAAAAAAACATAAATTATGTAATAATTTTATTTCAGGTGTATTTGTTTTATTTCTATTTTAATTTATAGAAAAAGCATTTGTCACGCTTGTTCCCCTAGCAAAGCATCCTTCAACAATTGGGTGGAAACCCAAGGAATGGCCTCTAGGTACACACATTTAAATTTGTAAAGGTAGCTGCAAAGCGTGACATGAAAAAGAGTGCTGAAATACTTGCAGTTTATTTCTCCAGTTTTGAGAGGAGCGTTTCAGAGCAGGATCATAAACCCTTAGGCAACTGGAGACCCGACTGCCTCAGCCTAGCCCCGAGGCAAATTCCTTCCTCTGTCTTTGCTCTGTGAAGAGGGCTGACCCCTGCAGCTTGGTTTCTAGGCCATTAAAATCTGGCACACTGCAGATGTGGGTGTAGAGGAGGGTCTTTCAGGCTTGGGCTTGGGTGGGCGTGGGACTTGCTTGCACTCTTGTTTCAGGTCCTCTTCATCGTTCCTTTGTTTCCTTGGCGCTGCATTTACAGTAAAAAAGAAAGCTCTGGGCAGTTTGTTGTAACAAAGGACTCCTGGATACAAGTCCTCCTGGAGTAATTGTTGGGTGCCAGGCGGTCAAATACCAGTGTGTGTGTGTGTGTGTGTGTGTGTGTGTGTGCACGCGCAACTCCTGTGTGCTGAGTTCCTTCCTAGACAGCTGTCTTATGCTCTCAGAACTTAGAGCAAACAGTTTACCAGGTGAGATCAACGGTATTTGCTGCTATATTTTTCCTGAAATATTGAAGCCAAAATATAAAATTCCCTGAGATGGTCCCTCTTATGTCTATTTTCCCATTTTTTTGTTGTTGTGTTAAAAATATAACATAAATTTTAACCTCTCCACCATTTTTGCTAATTCGTTTCTATTAGCATGTTTGCAGGATATGATGTTTACATCCCTTGTGTGGCGCTGGTGCATGGGCAGAACACATCTTCCCTCCGTTTCACGCCCTTTCCTTCCCCTTCCTCCCCCACCCCACCCTAATGTTTGGCAGACAGCTCAGGAGTATTACGTATACTCACGTTTCCGTGTGTGCGACGGATCTACCCAGTGTTTTCCTCTTGCAAATCTGAAGCTCAGTATCCAGGCAGCACAGTCCCATTTCCCCTCAGTCCACGGAAGCTGCTTCCTAAGAGGTGGCCGAGTGAGAAGGGGAATTCTGCTGCACCTTTCTTTTGTGATAGGTGTGTTTCCCGTAACACATCTCCACTGTTCATCTACGCGGCTGTGTGACAGCATTTCCTCCCTTTATGATGCTCCATCGTATTAATATTTAGTTGTAGGCGTCTGAGCTGTACCCACCTCTGTGAAGAGGTCTGCTAAGAACGTGTTTGTGTAAACAGCTCTTTGGAAACCGACTTACCTTCCTGTCAAAATACCCGGAAGCATCACGACAGGATCAGATCATTTTTCTCTTTTTAATTTTTTAAGGAGCCTTCATCCTAATATTTTGCAATCTCATGAACAGGACAGGGTGATTCCAGTCTCTCCACACACTCATCAACACTTCTTATTATCTGTTTCTTTGAAAGCAGAAATTAAGGGCAGGATATGTGGTTCTACTGTGTTTCTGTTTTGACTTGAGTTTCTTGTATGATTTTTGATGATGAACATCTTTATACTCGGTGGCCATTTGTACAGCATCTTTGGAGAAATGTCTATGAATTTCTTCACCCATTTTTAACCAGGCTATTTGATTTTGCTGTTGATTCAAAGTACATTATGTGTCTTCATAATGACTTCTCCTGAGAGATATGACTTGCCAATCTTTTCTCCCATTCTATAGTTTGATTGCCTTTTCACTCAGTTAATTGTTATCTTCTGAGGCTCAAAGGTTTTTAAATCCGATGAAGTCCTAGTTATCTTTTTCAGTTGTTGCTCGCTGTGCTTTTAGAGTCATATCTGAGGAATCACTGCCAAGCCCAGTGTCATGAAATTTTTCCTTCTCTTCCTTCAAGGCATTTCATAGTCTCGGGTCTTTGGTGTAGCTCTATTTAATCAAGATAGAGTTAATTATAGTATGTGATATAAAGTACAAGATCTGCATCATTCCTTTGCATATCTCATCATCTCTTGTGCTTTTGTTATTTGCTATGGTTGAAATCTCTCATCATTCGGTATGTTCGATTTGTACAGTTTACCATTCCGAGAAAAAATCATTCCTTGGGTGAAAAGTATGAGCATTAATAGGAATTGGGAGAGGACTTATGTGCCTCAGTGTTTATCATCTTGCATGTCTTAGATCGTGCCCGTTGGAAGGAAGTCTGAGAGAGCGTTCAGGTGCACTTACGGGAGGGACCCATGTTGGAGGAAGGGGTGAGAGGCACAGACACAGAGGGCAGGGGTGTGAGGCCTCTGGGCAGGTCCCTAGCCCTCCCGTTCTTCCCACTGTGTTTTGAATCGCTGTGCGGTGCTCTCTATTGTGGCAAGGGGACGTGAGTCTGTAGCCCGTGTAAGTCTTTCAGTGGCCATGGTATGAGCCTGGGGTGAGCCCTTCACATCCCTGCACCCCTCGGACCTGACATCCATAAGCACAGGGCATCGGGCAGAGCACAACAGCTGCTACACAGCAAACAGAGCATCGGAGTTCCAGAGAAGCCCCCCAGATTGTCTCTGCAAGCTGTCGTAGTGGAAATAGCTTCCATCCTCCTAATTCCCCATGCACACATATTCCTGTTTAAAAGTTATAAAATGTATTTTTTTTCTTTCACAGGGAAATTGTAATTTATTTATTTAATTATGGTGATTCATTTTTCTCTTGGAAAAATGGACCAATGAGCTACGTATTTCTGATCATCCCAGGAGCATGTTAAAACTTGTACCATAATTCATTTCTCTCTCGGCTTTTTAAGGTCCATTCATGAAAGAGAAAAACATATACACCAAGATCCAGTTCAGAAATCTGACAAAGAACTGGCCACACCTGTGTCCTTGCCTTGTCTCCCAGTGTTAGTCCTTGGACATCGCTGGCTCGTGCCAAACCGTCCATGGACAGTGTCTGAGGGGGTCGCTGCTACACCTACCCCAGGGAGAGTACGGCTCCTGCTTTCAGCTGAGGATGGCAAGGCCTCAGGAGCCAAAGCATCCTGAGTGGCTGGGGTGAGCCATGCAGATTCATCTAAAAAACGTTGCTATGAAATGTACAGTGGGCCCTCGGGTTATGACTTGACTGACATGCGGACAACTTGGGTTACAACCTGAGTGCCGGCCACTTGTGCTTCGTATGGTCTCAGATACAGACTTAACCCTCCCAGAGTTCTGGAAGGAGCAGGACAGCGTCCTCCCCTGTGCGGGGCTGACTGGGAAATCCTGGGCGATCGATGTCTAAGGACGCTGTGATCAGCCTGTGTGCAGGAGAGAGACTGAAGGCTGTGGAGAGGAGCCTGAGCCTGCACTGACCGACGTGAATCCACTTTTGTGATTTGAAAACGCGGCCAAACTGCTTTCCTGAGTGGCTGTGATATTTTCCATTCCACCTGTGTGATCAAAGTAGGAGAAATTCAGCTTCTGTCTCTCTCTGCCATCCTTGGGTATGGTGCTGTCCTTCCAGCACGTGCACCGTGAGATGTCACCACGGTGACACTCCATGCTTCCTTCCTGGCCGATAACACTGAGCATCTTTTCATGATTATTTGTCATCCCTGCATCTTAGTGTGATCCCACGTGTTTTTACATTGTCCCATTGGGCCTGCATTTTTGTACTGTTGAGTTTTGAGTCTTGACACATTTTAGACATGGTTCTCTCATTACATGTGTAGGTAGCAAGCAGTTTTCCCAGTCTGTATCCTTCATTTTCACCCACTTTGTGCTGTCTATGATATAGCAAAAGGCTTTATCTTTCATTGATAGTGCTTTTGTGTGAAGCCTATATCTCCGAGATATTTTCTGCTATCTTCTAGAAGTGTTACAGCTCCACACTTGGAGCTTAAATCTGTGACATTTGCATTTAATTTTTTGTGAAACATGGGATTTGTATGAAGGTGCATTTACTTCCTTCCTTGCTTTCTCACAATGATATCGTTGCTTGAGTGTCACTGATTGCAAAGAACTTCCTCCCTGAGTGACTTTGCTTTTATAGCTTTGTCACAAAGCCGATGGCTGTGCTTGTGTTGGATTTGTGTCTATCTCGTTCCATCGATCTGTTTCTATTCCCTTACCAATGCCACGAAAAGAAAATAATGAATCGAGAAGGTGCCTAAGTTGCCTTACTTTCTCCAAAAATAAGGGAAGTGATTGTGCAGAGTTTCTTTGAGATACAGCCAAACTTTGTCCTTACATGTTAGCTCATTTTGCATATAGTTTCATCTGCAACACATATCAAGTACTATCCAGAGCACATATCTGGGTGGTGAGAAGGACGCAGCTTCAATTTTGCTAGTTATCTCTAGCTTGCTTTTCAATCGTGATGACACTTATCAACCCTGTCAAGCAATGGTATTTTTAATTTATGCTCCATTTTCCAGTATGTCAGCAGAATGGAATACCTTTTGTTGGGTCTGGAGATATAGTTTCCCTCTGTTTGTATAGTCTTGAATTCAGCAGACTCCTGGATTATCAGCCCTAAGAGCCCGTTCCTAATGGGTACTGGTTTTTCTACTTAGATAGCAGTATTTACAGTGATGGCTGAAAACACACATCTTCTTCCCGCCACATTTTCTGTCCCTGACTTCTTTTCCTTTATATATATTTTTCGAGTCTAAGAGCTTTACTTTGAGTTAGAATAGAAGCAGTGGCAGACAGCTTTCTTTTCCTGAATTTACAGAATGTGGAGCAGGCATTTATATATATTAACGATGGGCATCTTTGGGTCCCTCCAATAAGCAGGCTGTTGTGTATCCGTCCGGGCCTCTTGTGTGTCTGCTTTCTGAGAACACCAGCCCGTGTCCTCCTTGCTTGTGATGCCCTCCTTTGGTTTCTGCTTCAAAAGTTGAAGTAATTACCATCTCTTTTTTCATTTTTTGAGGGAACTGGGTAAAAATGCAGCTTATCCATTCATTAAGTACTGGTGAGATAATTTAAGCTGTTTTTCTTGTTTTTGTTTGCTTGCTGCTGACTTTTGTTTTCGATGTTAAGTTTTTTACTATTTTAATTAGTAGAACAATGATCAATATTTTTGTTTTCTGTGTTCTTTGGGGGCACTTACTGAAAGTTATATAGATATTATCCATTTCTTGTGCCTTTCATCTTTGCCCTTCCTGATTTTATTTCTATTTGTCTGCACCCTCTTTTATAATTTTCTTCTTTTTTCTTTGAGCTTCTTATATTTTTCTTTTCTAATGTTATGAGTAAGATATTTTGCATACTGATTTTTTAAAGTTTGGCTTTTCAGGGTAGGATTTTTCGATATAGTTCAGGTTGGCCATGAACTCACTGTGTAGCCCAGGCTGCCCTCAAACTCTGAGTGATCGATCCTCCTGCCTCAGCCTCCAGTGCGCTGGGGTTACAGATATGCACCATTTCCTGTTGTTCATTGATTTTTGAGACTGTTCTGGTATGTATTTAAAGCTATAAATTTATATCTACGAGCTGCTTTAGTTTCATTCCAAATTTTCATGTGAATTATTTTTCTTGAGGTTTGCGTCCTGAAGCTCAATTTATTTAGAATCAGCTCTGTAAGTTTCAGAACATATTGGGAGGTGAGGTCCTTTTTCTCTTGTCAATTCCCCGTTCTTGATGTTGTTAAGAAAATACCTGTGTAACTTTTTCTCTGCAGTATTTGGTCAGATTTGCTGTGCTTTGTGGCCTACAACTGGGGCAATTTCATCAAACATCCATGAATTCTTGAAAAAGGGGTCTACTCTCTGAAAAGCAGGTGTGAGTTTTTTATACATGTCCCTTGGGTGAAACTGTCCATGCTCTTTGTGATGCTTTGCACCTATAATGTTCTGAGATCGTGACATTATGATATTGTGTATAGAGTCCTGTAAACCACAGTCTAGAACAACTGCTTTTTTCCCCTCCTGGATGTCATGTATTTATTTTAGAAAATGCGCCTTTGCTTTTTCCTTTCTGTATTTCCTGTTCTGGTTCTTGGTTTTGATCACGTGGAAATGCACGTTTGCTGAGCAGGGCCTCTGGCTGCCACCTTGCACTTTCGGTGGGGGTTGAAGGCTGCCTGCTTCAGACACGTGCTGGGAAGGTCGCGGGAGTATGCGGTCTCGAGGGCTTGTTTTTTCAGAGGCACATGAAGCCTGATTCTCCCCAACAGGCAGATTCGGTGGTGTCCCACAGCTGCCACCCCTACAGCCAGGGTCCCATGGTGGCTTATCTTCCTGTCCTGCTTTCCTGATTGTCAGACAGGTAGCATGAACTCCGCTGTGCTGGGAAGGCATGCACCTGATAACAGGCAGACACTGCAGATCTGCGCCCCCACCCCAGTGCATGCTGTAACTTTTCCAGTCGAGTGTACACCACAGGGCAGACAGTAAGGCTGACTGTTTTCTTCTGGAAAGCTCAAGTTTGCCCTGGATCACCATTTAGCATCAAAAAGAACAGCTCCCTGACCACACCCAACTGTTAAGGCAGTGTTAACTGTTGTCACAGTTAAAACCCCAAATATCAGCGGCTGAGAGTAGCAGAAGTGGAAATATAGACTTGCTGTTGCCAGGACTTCCGGCAGGCAGGCAGCGACACAGCAACCCAGGCCCTGTGCACGTGTGGCCGTCGCCCTGAGGTGGCTTCTGCAGGCCCCAGACTCCGTCTGGAGTAGGGGCAAGTGTGAGGCAAGGGACATGTGGCACCTCCCATGACCAGGCACGGGCATCTGAAAGGTGGCATCTACCTGTTGGGTCTAGGGAGGAGAAGAACTGGTTCTGTGGAGGGCCGATCAGGCTCGGCCACAACAACAGACCCAAGTGTTTGTCTTTGTGGTGCTCAGTGACTTGTGCGCTGTGGTGAGGAGGCCTGGGTGATACCAAGTTTCAAATCATAAAATCCAACATCTAGATACAGTTTTAGATTATAAGACAACTCGGACTCTTTAGAGTCAAAGCATCTGTGTTGTTTAATGAGGAAGTGTGTTTAAAATCAGTGTTATATACATGTATGAACTTGAAGTTTAACACCTGTGGTCTTTGACTCTTCCAGATCCTAAGGGAAAATAAGGACATTATTTGAGAGCAAGCCCTGCCACTCCTTTCTGACAGTGTGTGAAGGACTGCTCAGGGAATCCCGAGCTGTCATGCAGAGTCCTTAAAATTAATTGACAGTTTGGTCAGGAGGCGCGGAGAGCAAGGGGACAGCTGTGTTTATTCAATTATCTACACTGTCAGTGCATGCTAATCAGCGCATGACACAAGCGGCGGGGTGCTGCTTTACTTCTGCTTTCTGGTGGGTGGCTCTGAAGGTCCCCAGGCACCTGATGACAGAGCAAGGACAGTCCCGGAAGCCAGGGTGGCATCCAAGTTGGCAGGTTTCTAAATGGAGCTGAGCAGAAGGCCTTCCTACCCCATATTAGTGGGTGCTTTCGGTCAGGCTTGGGCTGGACCGGCCGGTCACTAGCATTTGTCATTCTCTCAGAACCACTGCTGTCATCTGGGACAAGGTCACTGGAAAACAAGCATTGCCTACTTGGATAGTTGGTTTTTGCTCCACTTTTATAGGAACTTATCAGGGGTTTCATGAAAACATGACTACAGAATATTTAGCTTTTTTCAAATGCAGATAAACAACAAAAACAGAATTCCCAGCACTTATTTCTCTCTCTCCTTTCTGTGTATGTCAGAGCAGCTGAATATTAAATACCTGGCTTTAGACATCCACTGGGTATTTTGTTTGTTCTTAATCCTGTACGGAGAATTTTTAACTCTGCTGTAAAGTCCTCTCTTGGGTCTTAAACAAATCTTAGCCTTTCTACTCAACTAGATCTCCTTACTTGCTAAACAGGGATAGTCATATTGATGTACCTGTATTTGTGGGAATAAAAATGTAAAAAATGTCAAAAGAAACGCAAACAGCGTTATTATGACCAGATCCTTTATCTGTGTTTTCAGATACTACATGTGGTCAGCCACATTTTCTGCATGTATAGTTTTTTTTAACTCGCTTCAAACTCACATCATAAATATTTTAAGAAAACAGTATACAAGCACTTGTGTGAATCTTTATGTGCAAGCCAGATTCTAGGATTACAGTGCTGTAAATATTCTGCTGCTGTTAAAATTTTAGCCTAGTGTCCAATTTCATTGCAGGTATTTTGGGTGGTGCTGTAGGAAATAACACCTTGAAGGAAGAAGATGCATATTTTCAAATCTAGAGTGGAGAATTCAATTTGTTAATTGCTGTATTTGTAGTTCAACGAAGACAACAACCACCATCCTGTTCTTGATTTTGAGATGCTAAAAACAAAACAAAAAAACTCTGCCCTCTGTCTTTATACTTTATGCCATAGTTAGATCTCTTAGAAATTAGTGTCACTGAGAAGGATTCAGCAGTGGATCGGTGGGATGTGATTGGTGTAGTGTTTTTGCAGTAGATGTATTCCATCGCATTAACCTAGCACAATCTTTATGCTGTACAAGATCAGTTTTATTAAGGTATTCGGAAAGACTAGGCATGAATTTTGGGGGACCAAAATTTAAACATATAAAATTCAGTTAGCATTATCCAGTTGGACAAAAGAATTTTTACACGTTTGTGTTTATAGAAATAGCACAGAATGGGTCAATTCAATTGTGTTGAGGAAAACGACCGACCTGTATCTAATTCTCCCATTTGTTTTGTTACCACGAAATCTCCTGTAAGCATCAACTTTCTGCGCTTCCCCACAGACTGTAGCGAGGGCCTGGAGTTTCCATTTTCAGGATAGAGGTGGAAGAGGTCAGGATTGTGCCAGGGGTGCCCCGTACTACTCCCACACTTGCACCAATGCGGGTAGTGACGTCCGTTTCCGTTTTTCAGGTTGCTTCCAGCTATGCAACGTGTTTCGGTCCCACGAGATGGAAATTGACCAGTGCTTGCTGGAGTCGCTTCCCCTGGGCCAGCGGCAGCGTCTGGTAAAGCGCATGCGCTGTGAGCAAATCAAAGCCTACTACGACCGCGAGAGGGCTCTGCAGAAGCAGGAGGGTTTCCTAAAGAGGCTTAAACATGGCAAGAGCCAGAAAGTCCGCTTCTGCCTGGCGGACATGATTCAGGATGCCATCGTCCACCACGACGACAAGGAAGGTGCGTTGGACGGGGTATGCGGTGGGGAAATGAGAGATATAAATGAGGTTGCTGGCTTTCAACTATCTGCACTGTTTAAGAAACATCCTTAAAAATTCCAAGTCTGGGAAATAAGAAAAAAAATGTGAAGTTTGCTAAAATTATTATATTTTACTTTATAAGGTTTACATGGCTGAAAAAAGTGATTTTCCCTCAAATTATTCACTCAAGTTGCTAATGAAACTTTTTATCAGCGAGCTTGTTTCCTTTGATGATGATTCTGGCTCTAATATTCATTAATCATTAGCTCTTATCTGCATGCCCATAGTACTAAAGTCAGTTCCTTCAAGACTCTGAGGACACAAGAGTCAACCATCAAAAACGAAATAATCGCTTCTTCCAGGGTCTCTGTCTGTCTACTGTGTCACTAGTTCCAGGTCTTATGCTATATCTGTGTGCAGTCCATTTACAGATGAGTTTTACATGGGCTGAGATTCCATTGTATGCTTGCGATACCTGGTTTGGCTTTGTTGTTTTTGTTTTGTTTTTGGTACCAGGGATCGAAGTCAGGACCTTGTGCTTGAGTGGCAGGTGGCAGAAGCACTGAGCTAAATCCCTGGCCCTGATATCCGCTTTTCACAGCACCATTTGTTTAAAAGGCCAGCTGCTCTCCAGCTTTTGGGCAGAGGCTTTTATCAAGATTGCTCAGGGGCCACGGACTTAGCTCAGTAGTTCTGCTGCCTGCCTTGCAAGTTCAAAGAGCCAAGTTCAATCTCCGATACCAAAAAAAAAAAAAAAAAGAAGACTGCTTGGCTTGGATTTGGGTGTTATTCCTAGGATCGCTATTCCATTCTATCAGTCGATGTGTCTATTTTCCACTAGTGCTGTGCTATAATATACAGCATGCTCTGTGTTATGCCTTGGAGCCTGGAATTGCTGTGCCTCACACTCTGCCCTTTTGTGAGACCGTTTTGACTTTGCTTCACCCTTACACTTGGCTGGCTAATGGCAGCAAGGTATTCGACTTTTCTCCAAATGCAAGGTACACATCTCAGTCATGTTCAGGAGACTCAATTCCTACCTTTCAGGTATTCCTGGGTATGAACTTTCCTGTTCTTATTCTTAGAATCTACTTTCTCAAGTTCCTGTGGGGCAAAATGTTTCAACTCAGTATAAATGAAGAAGGTTTCAAAGAAACAAATATAAATTAATGTGCCATGATTGGCGCTAAAACCAGCAGTTCGATTAATCTGAAATAAGTATTCTTCACAAGACATTAACCACAAGTTGCACTCCAGAAAGCTCTGAAACAGATTTTTGCCTTTGTAGCTCATTTTGTATCAGAACTTTCTCTGACCCTTTTACATTTTCACCCGGAGAAATCATTAAGAAAATCATAAATTTAGTAAGACAGGTGTTTCTAAGGTTCTAACAAAGGATTGTCTATAAAAATGGATGGAGCATTTTGTACAATAATAGTTACAGTAAGACCCAAGTAGTTCTTTGGATTTTTGAAAAAAATGTGAAGTTTTTTATTGGCATGTTTGCAGTACATAGTTATTGTGCTCACCGTGGTTAGTTGGTACCTGTGCACAGCACATCTTAATTCTCTTTACATCCCCTTTGCTCCCCTGCTGCCCTCTCCTCCATCTCTTGGTCCCCTTCCGATTTGCGAAAGACCTATCTCCCTATTTCCTATTATCTATCATTTATTTTGCTTCTTAATTTATTTACACATGGGTTTCTCCTATGAGAGAAACCATGTGACATTTAAGCTGTGTGTCTGGTTTATTTCACTGAACATGTTGGTCTCAAGGGGCCTCCCTCTCCCTGCAAAGCTCCCGAGTTTTGTGTGGTTGCTGGTTGCACTGGGGCCCTCTGGAGGCTCTGCGTGGCAGGCAATGCTGATACCGCTGCTGGGTGACCCCGCCGGTGTGCTGGGTGCCAGGAAGGGGCAGCACCATGTAGAATGAATTCAGCCTGAAAGAACAGTGAGCCATCGACAACTTTTAGCTCCCATATTGGGCCCCAGACATTCCTGAGTAGCAGGATAACATTGTCAAAACGTGTAGAGGACCAAGTTTGATGAGTCCCGGAGCAGTGGAGTACGAAGACAGACTGTAGAAAAGGCAGCATAGCAGCGGGGCTCTGTGAGCTGGGGCAACTGTGATATCTCCTGACCCAAGCCCGTCATCCTCGGAAGAGCCGAGCCTGGCCCTGCACTGCGCTCTAGCGGGGCTCCTGCTTCCTTTCTGCCCACCTCCTCTCAGGGCCTTCTCCTTGTGACTCTGGGAGCCCACTAGGGTAAAGATCGCTGCTCCCCCAGGCCTCACCACCCTGCAGAGCAGAGTGCAAGAGTAAAGTGGCAGAGTTCGGGCCTCTCCCCTACAGGTGTCACAGAAACAGAAACTAGATGTGGGTCCTTGTGCCCAAGCCCTGTATTGCTTTCAAAGCAGTGAGGCACAAACATGTACGTGTCAAGTCACACATCTGTCCTGCAGAATATCTACAGAAAGCACAAAATGATGTCTTAGTTCAGGTTCAAAAGAAATGAGAGCAACAAACTCCAAGACCAAAGAGCATCACAGGAACTGGGGACACTTGCGTCCTAAGATCTGAGTTGATCCTGGAAGCAGTTGGGTGGGTGTGGAGCTCTGCTGTCGCTCTGGTGGCTGGAGAGCAGGAAGAGGTATGAGTGTCAGCTGCGGAGACTTCCAGTCCAGATAGAAATGGAAAAATAAAACAGCAGAGAAGGGAGGGCAGCGAGCACACCACTCATCAGTGGCGGAGCTACCGGCCGGGAGGCTTCCAGCAAGAGCAGTGTCACAGGCTCGGGATTGGGGACAGAGGAGTGGATGGTGAGGACGGGGCAGCAGGAGGAGGGTATGACAGCTGCTTGTACAGATGGACTTTAGAAAAGATCGGTCGAGTTACTTAGCTGCAGGGTGGACCAAGGGGTAAAGAGAAGGGCTGGGAGGGAGTACAGCAGGGGAGGACCCACGGGGGGTTTCGGTCTGAGAAGAATGAGCAGAGCTGGCGTGGTGGTGGTGGTGGGCGTCGGCGAGAGAGAGCAAACCACAGTCAGACCCCAAAGAAGACGCATTCATTAGTCCGTCAGTACGTTTGCGTCTTTGTTCTGTGAGGGGTCACTGTGAATGGAGAAGACCACACTTGTCCCTCTTCGTTGCCTGCTGTGGGGGTGGGTGACCGGGGGAGTAAGATAAAACATCCACAGAGGAGCGGATGCAGGAAGTGTGATGTTTGCACACAAGGCAGTACTGCGGTGTCATAAAGAGGGGTAAGCTTGCGTCATGTAGGAAGACAGATGCACTTTGGTACCATCGTGCTAGGTGAAATAAGTCAGACACACAGCTTAAATATTGCAGGGTTTCTCTTCTATGAGAGACCCAAAGTACAAACAAATGAAAGAGCAAAAGAAAGCATAATACGAAGTAGGAAGATTGTTTGCAAAAGGGAAAGGGACTGAGAGAGGAGGCAGGGGAGGGAAGGGGACATAGAAAGAATCAAGACGCCTCGAGTACATTTCCTGCGATGCCTGCACCCCGCACTGCGGAAATGTGCTGCTAAGACAGACATTTTTAAAAAGCCGAATGCAGCTCATGGCAGGCCGTGAGTGGTGTTAAAGAAGAGAGGCAGACCCGTCCTGCAGTGTCCAGGGTCAGCGCCCTGGAGAGTTTCCGAGGGATGTGCATTGGAGCCGCCGGCACTGGAGAGCGGAGTAACGGGCCTGGAAGACAGAGTCTGGCCTTGGAGTGCAGGAGGCAGTGGGAGCCTCGCTGCAGGAGGGTTTGCACAGAGCTGAGGCCCCTGAACGGACAGAGGCCCCGGACCAGAGTGCGATCCCAGCCACTGGAGTCCTGGGAGCCGCTGCCCCCACGCCTGCTGTCTGGCCCTTTTCCTTTTCCATCCTTGTTGCGCCGGGCCAGGTCTTCCTTCTTTTCCCTTTGGGGGCCTGGGTGGTTACACTGTTCTCTCCAGGACACTCACACTTTGTCATTGGTTGGTGAGGAACTCAGTACGCTTGCTTTCCCCAGATAATTTTGCATTTTCACAGACAAAATACCACTGGGAACAATTTGAGAGCCAAGTCTTGTGTTGCACAGGAAGAACAGATTGGAGGAGATTTGGGACTGAACAACTGGAAGGAGAGAGTGGCATGGACAGGGCAGGGCCCCCAGGAGTTGGGTTAAGAAGCTGGAACCCTGAGCACCTGTGCAGACAGCATCCAGAGCTGGAGGGCAACAGAAAGGAGCTTCCAGGAGCCCGGGCAGCACCTTTCAAGGAGAAAGTTGTGTCGCCGTCACAACCATTGATCAGCAGTCGTGTCACCCTCAGAAGGGTCGATGTTGTTCATTTTATGGAGCTGTTGGGAGGAAAAACCAGAATGGACCAGATTCTGAACAGAGTGTAAAATAAAACTGGACACAGGAAATGTGAAGAGCTCTGTGTGGGGGTTTTCCTGAAAGAGGAGAGAAATGGTAAAGGAACAGAAAGCTGTATGGGGAGAAGAGCAGTGGTGCTGCGAGTGTGGGTGTGTAGAAAGAGTTCACTGAAGAAGGGAAAGTGGGGGACCTGGGGGAGAGGGGAGAGGACGGACCACACCCTTGGCCCTTGTGTTTGCAGAGCGGTTTTGCGCTCAGTGGGGCCAGCTGAGCTGCGCCTTCCCAGTCCTGCTGCTCAGCAGGGCCCTCTGGGGCGATTGTATTTTTATTCCAGCGTGCAGGCCCTGCCTGGAGAGATGCGGGTTTAATCCACCTGATGCAGGGCCAAGGGAGCTGTGAGGCCAGCAGACCATGATGGAGACCTGCAGGATGGAGGGTCCCTCTGCAGGTGCAGGAGCTTCCGAGCCCAGAGCCCTGGGTTCAGGGGCAGAGAGGGTGGGGAAGGGGAAGGGCGTGGTGGGAAGAGGAGTATGGATGGTGAGGAGGGGCGGGGGAAGAGAACAGGATGGAAAGACGGTGTGAAGCCAATGATAGGACTTAGAGGACAAATGAGACACCAAACGGGGAATCTAAGCAAGGGCTCGGATGTGACCCACCAGTTCCACAGAAGGTTGAGCACCTTTCTAGACTTCTCAGTCTTTGGTTTCCTACTGTACGATTTTCCTCATCGGTTTTAGAATATGATTTGTCCTCGATTTGCCTTCACAGAAATTGTTCCACCCAGAGACCATTTGGAGAAACATGATGACCGTTCGGAGGCCATCAGGAGGCGCTCCACATTCCTTGCCAAATGGAAACTTGGGCAGCAGCTACACGGGGCTGGCACAGGGCTGGCGGATGCGCTTTCTTACTGGCACGAAGGGAGTGAGCACAACAGGGGTCTTAGGTTGTTTCTGTGTGAGTGACGGCATCGCAGCCTACACTTTACAAGCAGCCACATTTGATGTTCAATTCAAAAGATGCAAAGAGTGAGTTTTATTTAACTGATCAGTGATTAACTTTCAACTGAAGAAATTGCATTTAGCATGTGAGTTTGTGGGAGGGCGGTGGACCGAGAGCTGGAGAGTGGAGTCCCACATTTTCCTTGGTGCAGTGACCAGTGTTAGGCAATCACAGGGACAGCAGAAGCAGAGAGGACAGGCAGACGTGCACCTGGTGTCCTTCGTGTGCTTGGCACACACCGTGAGCCGTACTAACCCTTCCCATGTCCGGCAGAATCCCACAGAGAATCCACGAGGGAAAGGTCCTTCGAAAGGCTTCCCGTGAGACTTTCTCACTCCCAGTGGTGATGGAACCGTTTCTGGTGGAAGCAAAGTCGTGGAACGAATGAAGTTCCGCTTAGCATCAAATGGTCAAGAAGCAGTTGAGCGGCTCAGCCGAATAGTCCGATGTCTAATGACCGTTACACTTTCTACGTGCATTATTCGATTGTCAAAATTAAAATATGTGGCCACAGAGGAGTCTTGGTCCTCATGGGCTGCTCTGTGAAGTCCCGGACTGAGTGGCTTAAGCAGGAGACATTTATTTCTCCCAGTGCTGGCGGCTGGGAGGTGCAAGGTCAGGGGCTTCGCCTCACCCGCCCAGTCTTGCTGGGTCTTCACGGGGTCACAAGGAAGCTCTGGGTTCTCTCCCTCTCCTTGGAGGCCTCTGCGTCCCTCATGGGTCATGGGAAACCACCTCCTGACCTCATTTAAATCTCGTTTCCTTCCATGGCCCACCTCTTACTACCACTGCCTTGGGGTTTAAACTTCCATATATGAAACTGGGCGAGAAAAATTCTTACTCCATTAGGGCATATTTACTCAAGCTGTGGACCTGACCAAAGTATAAAATAATGGAAATCTGTCTACCTAGCAATGGTTGTGTCTCTGTCTGTCTGTCAGTATCTTCCTTAGAAATCATGTACTTTGGAAACACCTCCATCCTTACTCACTTTCCTTACTGTATTAGAGAGAAAAATACAAATTTCTTGTGATTTAGGCAGTTGTTTTTGAAAGCCAAGTAATCTCAGTGAAGTCATTTTAGCCATCCTAGCAAGTTCTACTTCTTCCAGGAAGAAAGACACTAAGGACAAGTTTTCATGTAATCAAAGAGTGATACTCCCATTTCATGTTCCACTACTAAAGTGCTTGATTGTACGTGCCCATGCAATTGAGAAGGCAAAAAATATTATTGTGAAAGAGAAAGAAAGGCTTTCCACTTAAAACTCACAGATTTTGTATTTGTGTAAATAAATTTATTTTGTCTCCGAAATAAAAGCACTCTTACTGCCTTATCCAAGGATAAAGAGTCAGATGTATCTTTCAAAGGACAATATCTGTGCTGTCATTCGTGCTGAGATTTCTAGCTTATCATTTCAAAGGAATCCAGAATTTTTTAAAACTATAAATGCAGCTATAAATGTGTTTGAGAGTTTAAATTTAGTACCTTGGATGCTTTATTGTTCCCTCCTGGGAGCTGGGGGCATTTGAGTTGCAGTTTACCGTTTTGATGAGCTGTGTCGGTCTAGAATGTGTTAAACAGCTCTTCCGCTCTCTGAGAACAATTTCTAAATGTTCTTTTAGTGTTGCTCATTCAACTCTGAGTCAGAGCACTCAAAAGAAAAAGAGACAGAGGAATAGACAGAGTGAGTAGGAGACAAAGAGGCAAACTCACGATGTAAATTCTTCTTCTAAACTTGCTACTCCCCAAATCCCTCAGGTTTGCTAACTCATATAATATGATTTTACTCGGGGCTTTTCTAACTCACACATCCCAAAGTAGAATATCCATCCCCTAACTGAGACTCCCTCTTCGACCCTCAATTGTAGTTAACCTCGCCATCACCGCCCTGTCTTCCAAGACAGAAATCTTGAAGTCCTTTTGACTTTGGTGCTAATTTGTGTGATTCTTCTGCCCTCTCTGCTACCAGAAATATCAGCTGGAGTCAGCCAGAGTCCTCTAAGAATATGCTAGAATATGTACAGGGTCGACATAAATCAGATGCCATGTTTACCCATAGACTGGACACTCCTGAGCAAATCTGTAGAACCAAGTTTTCTCTCTTCTTTCATCCCCAAAAGTACAGCCTTGGATCAGAGAAGCAATTTCATAAATACTTTTAGTGTTTTCTGTATTAAAATATAAAATGAGCTTGCCTGTTAACTTAATTCATGTGAGTTAGCCATATTAATGTGTTTTCTGTTGCTGTACAAAGTAACCAAGGCTGGGTGCTTTTAAAGACAAAAGGGTTATGTAGCACAGTTTTGGAAGCTGAGTGTCCACGCCTCCCCCATTTAGCTTCCAGTGAGAGCCTAGGGACAGATGACAGCACAGGGGCAGCGGTCATATGGTGAGAGAGGGCAGAGGGAGGCAGGACAGGGACGTGTTGTTTGCATAGCGACCTGCTGTGGGAGCTACGCAGTGTCCCTGAACACCACTCCGCCCTCCCAGGGTGGTGCTGTCGATGACCCAGGCTCTCTCCATGTCTGTGCCCCCGGGGGGTGGAGGGCGCTCAGCTTCCTGTGGACACCCTTAAACTGTGTGCACATTGGAGTGTTTGCTCAGCCCTTTCCTTCCCATCACTAGATCGCCACAGAAGTCACAATTCGGAAGTCCTTAGTTACTAAATACTCAGTGCTTTAATGTTTTTGCTTGCGTTTAGTCCTAGTGTACAAGTGACGAAGGCACCTGGGTGATGTTTCCTGGGCAGCACTGAATCAACATTCGCCCTGTAAGAGGGTGGCTGCCCGTGTCTGCCAAGGTGCAGAAGGACCTGTGCTGAGAACAGCTCATCCTCTCCCCACCTCCCCCCAGCCAGTTGCACAAATGCCCTTTAGAAGATATGACTGGCTATAGATAGATTCTGGTGCACTCCTGCAGAAAATAGAACCAGGGTCTCTCCACCTTAAGAACGGCGGCCACATGGCCCCAGAAGGTTGCCCACGTCCAGCTGCACCTGTGCATTTTTAATGAATAGAGTTTGTGATGCATGTCAAGTACCCCACAAGGGTGCATAAGTCTAGTAGTCAAAATTCAGAGTTTGTGTAGACGTAGAATGGATGTAGACTTCCACAAGAGATGGACTTAATATGCATGTCTTGTATGTTAGATTCTTTGAGCTTTAAAACAAATGTACAGCATCATCCTGTCTTTAAGGAAGAAACAGGCAGAGAGGATGTTGCTTCTTTGCCTTCCATGTCCCAGGTGGGAAGAAGGCTGCCTCACCACTGCCACTCCTGTCCTCTGTGCTGCTCCTAGGATGCGACAGTGTTCGAGGAAAGCAGCTGTTAGTTCACCCTTTCCTTGGCCTTAGCCAGGACGAGGGGAGAGGGGTGCAGGAGGATGACCTGAAGATGCTTGCTGAGGTAGTTTCAAGGATCAACAGTGCAACATCCAGATTTCTATCCACAAGTGCAGCTCTCCGTCCAAGATCGGCACACCTAAGTGTGTAATAGCTTGTGTGCGTGCCCAAGGTAGAGATCCCGGGCAAGGGAGAATTTCACCTAGCTGGTTCATTGGTCCATGATGCTTTCAGTTAAAAGGCAGCAGCTGTTAGATAATTGAAGGTGTCCAGTCATAAAATGAAAAATCAAAAAGTTGGAAATAAAGTGTATTTAAACCCTGAAGGCTTCCGTATAAAGTTGACGCATAGCTTAACACTGAACCGATACCAAATTCGTAATTCCTAAGATGTATTCGTTATTTTATCTACGTGCTCGGTGGTAACAAGTTTATAGGTGCTGTGAGAACAATTGAAAAAAGAGAGAGAAATGTGCTTTTTAAGCATTTATAACCTAGACAGAAGGAAGCACCACCCATTCTAAAAACTTATTCCATTTCAAAGGAAAGGCTGTGGCATTTGTTGGAGGGAGGGAGACAGAAGATGAACCTGCAGCCGTGCTCTCTTGGAAGTGTGGAGAATCTGGCATGAGGAAAGTGGCCTGAGCCCAGCAGCCAAGCCAGAGGGAGGCTCCTGGGAGCAAGGAAGGAGACGGCCGGGACAGGGCCATTTGGGGTCGGCGTCTGGGCTGCAGCTCTGGAGAGAGGTAGAGGGATGGGTCCCACCCTGATCTTAGGACATGAGTGGGTCCCAACCTGATTTTAGGAGTTGTGTCCCTGACCAGGCGAAGCCTGTGCCCCCCGTTCCTACCTGCAAATATCATCCAAAGGGGCCTCCCCAGCAGTGGCTCTGGGGACTAATGAGATCGTGCATGCAGACCTCCAAATGACATCTGTCAGTGTCACAGCTATTCATGCACAGTAATGCCAGCACCTGGAGAAGGACTTAGGAGGGCTTCGGAGATGACTTGAGCAATAAAAAGTGGCTTAATGCCCTTGGCAGTGTCTGATTCCACAGTGCTTGCCAAGGGTGTGACGTGTGCGGACAAAGCCAGAGCTTCAAGACTTGCCTTGGCCAACCCTGCTGTAAATCATCGTTGATTTATATTGTGATCATAAAGCACAAAGGCTGCAGGCCAACACATGAGCTCCAGGAATTAAAATCACTGAGACAGCGAGAAGCAGGAAGAGGACCTGGACTGAAAGGGATGTTTCATGTTATCAAGTAGCACTGAGCAACTGCACACCCCTTCTTTTCTGCTCTGACTGCACCAGTTGCCTCTTAAACACTTCGTTTGTATTGATGCACTCAATCCCCAGAACGATCCCACCCGGTATGGCACTGGGTTCAGTTGGGCCCTCCGAAGTTTGCATTCACCCAGGACCCCTGAATGTGACCGCTGAGGGCCCATGGGGAGTAACCAAGCTAGGAGTTCTTCCTGGAATGGGGTGGGCCCTGTCCTCATGGCTAGTGTGCTCAGAAAAATGGGGACCTGAATGTAGAGAGAGACAGGCATGGGAAACGGAGGCCAAGATGCAGTGCTGCAGCAGGAGGCGGCAGCCCCAGCCCCTGGGAGAGACACCAGGCCTGGTTTCCCCTCTGAGTTCCCCTGGATGCAACCCACCCTGCCTGCACTTGACTTCAGACTTTTGACTTCCTGGACTGGGAGAGGGAGCCCTGATTTTGCTTCAAGCCACCTTTCTGTAGTGAACCTAGGAAACGAATCCAGAAGCACTCGTGCACACCCTGCTTGAGTAGATTAGGTTAGGGAAGCCGAACGAATGCTCGTGTGTTCTGTCACACGCGGACACAGCACTGTGGCGCCAGAAGAGGAGACCCCAGCATCTCTTCTATCCCTGCTGCCTGGGGAGCCACAGTCTCGGAGCCGCCTGCTGCATCTCTACTGGGCCTGTCCTGGGCCTCGGGCCACTCGGGCCTGGGGTAGGACTGGCTGTGAGCTGCCGTGCGTCCTGTCTGCTGTCAGCACCAACAGTCTGCAGGTGTGAGCTGCATGTCCTGCCTCCTCCCCTCTCCTCCGTAGTCCCCCCAGCTTGTCTCTCCTGAAGTTACCCTCTGCAGCGGGGGTGGGGGGCAGCATGATAGTGGCCTCCTGCCGGGACCCACAGATCCACATGAGTCTCCTTTACACAGCCACCCTGCAGAGCCCAGAGTTGTGCACACAGGATTGAAGGGCACTGTGCAGCTCTGGGGTCCAAATCCCTCCCACGGATCCCTGGGGAGAGTTGGGGGGGCAAGTGGAAATGCACTCTGCCTGGGGACCTGTGCCCCGTGGCTCCCAGGATACCCCCAGCCCCCCGAGCCCTAGTCCTCCCCTGTGCAACTCAGAGCAGCCTTCTGAAGCCAAGGCAGCCTCCTCCCTGCTGTCTGCGGTGCTGATTCCCGGTGTCTGAGCTGGGCGGGATTTTCCAGGGAGTGAGAACAAGCAGATCCATTCACTTCCTCCTGCACACGCCTCCATGCATCTCTGCGTGTGCACTTGGAACTTTGAACCCAGTATCTGTCATATTTAGGGAAAAGGAAGGGAATTAGTGGGATAGGGTCTGACCAATAAGATGCTGTCTCCTATTTTCAGTGACCTCCACCTCTGTCAGTTTCTTGCTCAGTATTTCTGTGATACTGCCTCCACAAAGGGCACTGTGTGGTAAGAATTAATGACTGAACCTGAAACCTGCTAACTCTCCACATGCTTCCATTTTGATTAAATTCTAAGTGAAAAACAAACAAACAAAAAAGCAAGCAGCTTAGGTCACTGAATGACCACCACAGCTGCAGTCTCTGATCCCTCAAGTTTTCGACAGCGTTGCCGGCACCAGGGTAAACCTGGGGTTTTCTGATTCCTTGTGCCCACAGCCATCCATGGAAGAGAAAACAATGGCTGTAATTGTCGTAGGAAAAGGCACACTCTGTCAGAGGCCCAGACTGCTGCTTCGTTTACAAGCGCAGCAGCAGAACAGTCTGTAGATCGTATTTGCCTTTGACAGTGCCTCTGCACTGCACCCCAGAATGTGGTGTTTTGTAGGAAGGCTGCAGATTTGCCATCTATAAGGTGGGAGAGACCGTTTACTGCATGCAGGAATGGGCAGGATGGGATATCCTATCCGCATTCTTTCTGAGCTTTCTCAGTGCCAGAAATGGCATTCTCAGTGTGCTTTGCGAGTCTGCAGTGTCACCCTCCTAACTGCTGCCTGGAGGTCTCTGGCCTGTGGAGGTTACTGTTCCCCCAGCTCCACGTAACCCACAGCACAGTCTTGGGGAAGAAGTGCTAGTGTTTTCCAGAGTAACCAGAAGGCAGGGCACCACCACCTGCCCTCGGGTGTCATTGTCCCCTTCCCCACCCTCCCTCGCCTGAGGCCATCTGTCCTCACTGCCCCGTCCTCCCCTGTCCTCATGCTCCCCCACCAGGCTTTCTCCCAGTGACTTCCCGACACCTGCTCGCACAAGGACTTCCTCTTGCCCAGTTCTGGGAATGCTGTTAGTCCCTCTCACGTCTGTGGGTGAGCAGTGCTGACATCCTTAATCCTGATTCGTTTCCCATGGGCTCTGTGCTGGATCAGCTCTTCCTGGCTCCTCGTTGGCCTTGCTGGTCCTTCCTTCTCCATTGACTGTGCAGAGTTTGTCTTGTTGGGTTGCATTCTAAACCACGCGGCAGCTGTGTTAGTCTGCAGGGCTCAGGTGGCAACACCACAGATTGGTGGCTTGGGCAACAGAAATGCTCGCTTGTGCGGTCCCAGAGCCTGGAAGTCTCTGATCCGGGAGTCTGCAGGGACTGCCCAGGACCCTCACACCATGGCTGGTGACTGTGAGTGTGGTGTGTGTCTTTGCACGGCCATCTCTCTGTCATCTGCATTCCTGATGTCTTGTGCTCATCATAGAAGGAGCTCAGTCACATTGGACTAGGCATCTACTCTTAGGATGTCTTACAACTTTAATTTTCTCTTTGAAGATCCCATTCCTAATATAGTCACTTTGGGATTAGGGTTTGTGTCAGCTGAGGTGAAGTGCCAGCTTGATTGACCTTGGGATCCACCAGTAGTTAGTAAAGGACACTTTTCTGGGTGTGTTGGGCTGGTTCATTGGAGGGGTGGCTTTGGGGTCTCTGTCTGGTGTTTCATCCTTCCTCTCTGATACTGTTTCCCTGCTGTGCTTCCTGGCCACCATGAACTAAGCATCTTTAGTCCTCCACACCTTTCTACTGTGATGGTCCCGCCTTGGAGTCCACTGGCCATGGTCTGAATCCCCTGAAAGCATGAGCCAAATTAACACTCTCCTTTTTAAAATTTCAGGTGTCCAGTAATTACGTTCCCCAGAAATGAGAAATCTGGCTAATGGAGAGGTTTTTAATTAATTTTTTAATGGTTTCTTTCTTTTTTTTCTTTTCCTTTTCTTTTCTTTTTAGTCAGGGATTGAACTTGGGACCTTGCACTTGTGAGGCAGGTGTTGGCACCACTCGAGGGCTTTAACATATGAATCTGAGGGGGGACGATTCAATTCATAGCAGTACTTCAAGTCTTTGGAAGTGTTTTCTCTCTGTCCTCCTGCTCTAGCCAGTCACATCCCAGAATAGACTTCCAGTTATACACGTGGCAGGAGCCCTCACTTTCATCGACAACTACACCACGTTCCCCAGCGGTGTCACCTACAATCCCGTTCTGTTCGTGGTGGAAGATGTGACCTCTTTCCTCACCCATCGCAGAAGTCACGGCTGACGCTCTTGTGAAGAGGCCCTGTGAAGGTGTGTAGTGTCGGCTGGGCTTGGCCTTGCAGGAGGAGCTTGCGTCCCAGGAGGGTGTGTTGTTGTGGAAGAGCCCGCATGGCCCCCTTCAGCTCTTTCCTCTCGTCTCACCATACACTCGCTCGCTCCATGAGCTCCTGCCATTGTGGTGTGCTGGAGGCCAGAGGATGGGCTGCCCAATCTTGGACTTTCATTCTCCCAAACTGTCAGCAAAATAAGTCTTTCTTTCTAGAGAACCCAGCCTTGGGTGTCTTGTTTCCGCAACAGAAAACAGCAAGACATCTCCTGACCCTGCTCTTCTCTTTACCATCTGCAGTCTCCTTTCCAGCAGGCAGAATAACACATCTGACTCTCATTTGCCTCTCTGCTTGTATCTTTGGAGGATCCCAGGCACACACAGGATGGCATCTGAGGCCTTGTTCTGCCCCACTCCAGCCAGTGGTTTGGTGTCCCCCTCTGACTTCCTCTCGCACACCCTGCTCCGGAGACGCTCTTGACTTCTCAGCTGTCCCTATCTGTCCCTCACACTGTAGCCTGGATGCTTAGGCACAGCCACATCCTGTAGCCTCACATTGCAGGTGGCTGTTCAGAATACACACAGACACTCAGAGCACAGCGTTGCCTTCACCTAGCTATGGCACATGTGCTCCTGCCTCAGAACCTTTGCACTTTTCCACCCAGGTTCTGCGTGGGTCATCCGTCCACTTGCCTCACCTCTGGGTTTCAGGCCTGCCTGATCCACAAGACTTACTCCGACTTGGCTCCTGAGCCCAGCCCGTCGCTCCGCAGGCACCTGCTGTATTCTGCCCACTGCATTTGTCACCCTAGAGCAAGCCCGTTGTTGCCTTGTTCATTTGCAGTCTGTGTCCTCCTGGTGGATGGGATGTAGCCCACCCTGGGGAAGCTCGCTGCTTCTCCCCAGGGTCTAGAAAACGTCTCCCAGGAGCGGGGAGGTCAGCAGTGTTGTTCAGCATGTAAATAAGTAAATGGATTTCTTCCCGAACATTTCAAAGTATACCCAACCCTCAGTTTTCACTGTCATTTCTCTGTTGTGGCCACCAGTGTTTCTCACCTGGATTACTGTGCTACGCCTAAACTTCGAGCTTGTTGGGGAGCTTGTTGGCCCTGCAGAATGAGAACTCCTGGGCAGGGCCAGGATGCTGGTCGAAGCATGGCCTCAGGCGATGGTGCTGGCCCTCCAGTCTGGGTGGGTTAGGGTTAGTGGGGCTGGAGTGTCCTAAGCTTGGTGTGCGCCACAGGACTCTCCAGCTCACCGGAGTGCTGCATTGAGAGGACAGAGGTGATAAATACAAGTGGTCTGGGGGATCTGCTAAACAAAAACAACCATCCCATCTCAGACCCCCTGCTCATGGTGTCAAGAAGCAGGACGCATCTGGTCTCACTTACATAGAGACACAGACACCACCGTTCCTTGAGTGTGGTCGTTGGTTTCCTGTGTTTCTTATCCTCGCCTGTATCCCAAAATACCTAAATTCGTCTCACCTTGCAAGGCCTGAAGTAAATGGCAAACCCTTCAGGAAGCTCCCTGGATTTTCTCAGCTGGAAGATTTCCTCTCTGCACTCCCTCCCGCATCTCATCCAAAGATCCACAGTCACTCACCTGCACCTACCTCATAATAGGACTCTCCATAAAATGCCCCACTCGTCCTGCCTAAGCGCCTCCAGGGCAGGATTATGCCCTGAATCGTTTTCCATCCCAGCACCAGGTGCTGGCTCCGGTGGGCTCCTGAGGGAAAGCTCCTTTTCCTCTGCTTCCTAAGCTGTACTAGCCCTGCAGCACCAGAAGCAGACGAAATTCTGATTGATGTAGTAATTTGTGAGCTCAGAAAAAAAGCTGCAAAGAGAAACATCGTGGGAAGCATTTGTAGGCAAGAAATCTGTGTCTAATAAATGAGCTGCTTGCTGCAGATTGGTGTGTGGTATAATAAACTGCAACGCCCCCAAACCACAGCTGTGTGATTCCAGGCGCGTTTTGAATACCCCGGGGTAACATAGATTTGACAACTGCCTTGGCTTCCTTCTCAATTGAAACCGACTCTGTAAAAAAAATGCAGAACTGCCTTCTTGTCCTAATAAAATGGACATCACAAACACAGTTCATTTTAGGTCCAGTTCGGATTTCTGTAAGGTGAGACCTGAAGTTAAAGCTGAGAAGCAGAGAAACCCATTCATCCTGAGGCTCAGTGAAGGGTGGAGTATGGGGTCTGAGCTCCTGGGAACCAGAGGAGTTAGGAGGCTTTGGCTTGTCTTCTGGGGGAGCCCAGGTCATGTGAGCCGTAGGGAGCGGGCTGCAACTTGTAGAGCACTTGCGTTTGGCTTTTTCCTGGTTCAGGAAGCCTGTGTTAGGTTGGGTCCACTGAAAAGGATGGTGTTGCAGAATGAGAAATACATCATCTCTGGCCCAGATTCCCCCGGAATTGCCTGGGTAAGAAGAGCACATTTGCTTTAAAGGGATGGCTCTTCGTGGCTCGTGGACAGAGGCTGGACACCAAGAGACCAAGCCGTGTTTAGGAGCCTGGTGCTTCAGGTGCACCCTCGTCCTCTGGGAGGGCAGAGTGGCTGGAGAGTCAGTAAAACGTTTCATCATCTCCACAAATGAAGCCTGCATAGGATGTCCTGGCGGGTGTGATTCAGGAAAATCGTGTGATGCGGGGCTACCCCTTCCTAATTCATCAAGCTGACGCCTGCATGAATAGAAACGCATCATCTAAGGCAGTGGCGGCAGGAGGCCTGGGGCGGTGGAGTTTAATCTGAGGACCTGGTACATTTCACCGCAGAGAAGAGGTTTTGAGACAAAGTGCGTCAGGACTTGGGGGAGCTCTGCTGCGCCGGCATCGTGGCTCATCTTGACATCTGGTGCATTGGCTGGGGGACACTGAGGCTGTTCACACAGCACATTTCGGGGTGGGACGTGGGACTGTGACCTTGGGAACTGTGTCTGCTTTCTGGACCCTCTCCCCTGCACTCTTCCCTGCCCCGGCCTCCTGGACTCCAGGAACAGAGCAGCTGTCGTCCTCCGCGCCCTTCCACCGTGACGCTTGTGCCTTCCAGCCCGCGGACCACATACGGGACCTTCTGGAACTGAGCTGGAATAATCTCCCCTCGAATGTCAGTAGCAACAGGAAAGCTGACTACTACAGCGAGGAAGAGGCCAAAAGAGTGAGGCTGCTGGCTTGCAGAAGAGAAGGCTCTGGTGGGGCGAAACCACTTCGCCATCTGAAGCACCTGACCCTTAAGGAGGTGTTACAGCTTCTCCTTGTCTTACTGTCACATTCGGCAGGTACAGGAAAGGGCCAGGACTCAGCTCCATGGGAGGAGGCAGTCTCCTGCAGTCAGGACAGGCTGCCTGGGGAGGCTGAGCCAAGTAAATGTACAGACCCTCAGACTTCTCCTGGATAATGATAGAGAGCATGGTATGAAGTTGACGGCTTGTAAAGATAAACTACAGTTCTCCTTGTTGTCCTTATATTCTTTCGTGGTGAAGTAAATTGCTTGATCTTTAACAGTCTCTCTGCGTTACCATGGTATTCATTGTTCCTGCTGAGATAATTACAGCTTTCACCCCAGAGCAGTCCTGGAGCCTCTGGTCAGGGCTTCCTGAGTTTTATCACACCAGGCCGTGCAGACTGAGCTGAGCCAGCAGAGGGGAGCTTCTGACGGGCCTCCTTTGTCCTCTTGTGTGATTTCGTTGAAATGCTTCATGGACATAAACTGTAGTGAAGATCATGTTTCAGGGTCAGCGGTGCATGACTTATAAATTGTGCACAGGGTACTTATAGAACTCGGTGGCATCATCAGCTTAGTCTTTGAGCTTTGGCTCCCCAGACAGTTGAGTGAAGCCTGTGCTGACGGAGGAACAGGTTGTAAGGGTCACAAAGCAGGGAGGAATGGTTAAATGGTGGCTTTCCTGTTAACAAAGTATCAACGAGTAACTGTGAGTGTACATTGCCTTTATTATACCTCATAATTTATCTAAAGTTGATGTGAGCAAACCATTTCCATAAAATACTGACAAGTTTGAAACTTTAGCTGATGAGCTTTAAGAATGTGTAGGGATGTGACATTTCAAGTTAACTGAATTTCATTTTTGTGGATCGTCTGGGTTTCAAACTTGTTCATCATAAACAGTTGGTGCGTCAGTTTTAAAGATTTTTTCTTATGCCACTATTTTTATCATTCAAAAACCTTTAAAAATACATTGTGAACATTCAATGATTTAGCTATTTAAAACATTAAATAATTGTGATGTTTTTGTTGTTGTTGTTTTTTTGGTACCGGGGCTCAAACTTGGGACCTTGTCCTTGCGAGGCAGGTGGCGAAACCACTGAACTAAGTCCCTGGCCCAATAATTGTAAATTTTCTTGTTTATATTTGCCTTTAAAGTGTCATATATAGACTTCAAGAATCATGCTCATTAGCTTAATAATTTTAAAAGTACACAAAATTTTAGTATTCTACTGGAGAGTGAGGTGTGACACTGTGAAGTCCCCACACAGACCACCAAACGCAGAGTAGGAGCAAATCAGCTTTTATTAGCCAGGGGCTACAAGGGATTCAAATCACCTTGAGAGCCCAGATAGAAGTTTGTACTTTCTTATGGCCCTGTTTTTACATCTACAAGGCTTACTTTCCTCAGAGTTTCCCTGGAAATACAGCAAGCAGGTTTCACATGATGAGAGCAGCAGAGCAGGAGAGAGCAGAGAGCTCTGGCAGGACTTTCTGAGTCCCTAGGCTCCCTTGGTGACAGATCACAGAAGTTGTCGTGGTTACTCAGGTGCATTCCACAAAGAGCACAGTTACCCAGGTAACCCATAGCTGCCTGATGACAGAGTTATTAGTGCCCAGTTCCATACCAAGGGTTGGTCTGCTCTCTCAGTAGTAGTTAAAATGAACCATTGCACTGAATTACCAACAAAGATATCTAAGCGAATCGTAGACGTTGTTATTATTTTTTTATCTTGTGCATGTGACAAGAATTCTATTAAATTTCATTGTCAAAGCAAACCTCAACTCAACTCTGAGTAATCTTGTATTTCCTCAGCTTTCTTAGTAGCTGTCATTTCTCACCAACTGGATGAATGTACACAGGAGAGACTGAAATATGAAAATGCAGATATAATAACAGCAGAGAAGTGAAAGTAGGAAAGCGCACACCATAGCGACCTGGACTGAAACAGCACTGCGGCCCATTTCTGCTCAGGGCGATGGCAGAGACGGCCCTCAAGGAGACTCTGCCTGACAGCTGGCAGGGGCTAAGGATGGCACGTAGTACCATGAATTTTGTGCTTGCCTAGGTGATTTCACCAAATCTGTATAAGAAGCAGTGCTTGGACTTTCTGCAAACATTCTTCAAAGCCCTGCTTCCTAGCCGGGCCTGCCCGGGACCTCCCCTCATGCAGTCCCCAGTTCTGTCACCTTACACGTCTGCCTCGGTCCTGGGAAGACAGATTCCATGCCAGACAGAGCCAGGTGCTTCTGCCTGTTTTCCTGGAGATTCGGACCTTGAGGGAGGATGTGGACCCCGAGTGTCTCAGCCGCGGACCCCCAGCCTGTGTACTCTTCCTCTTTGCCCTTTTCCCTTCTCCTTCTTTTCTCTTGCACTGTGGTTAACAATTTTAGATTCCTGCTGACCTCTTTTGAAGTGACTTCCAGCTCTTTCCTGCTATCCTTCTCACTTCCTGCCCACGGACTGGGAAGACTGTGTGCGTGGCCCACTGATCCTAGACTCAAACCCTTCCTTTTTCGTCAGTCTCTCGGGGCGGAATCGTTATTGCTGGTCTGCACAATCCTACTGCTCTTCACTCCTTCACTTCCCAAGTGGCATCCCGCTGCCAGCGGGGAGAAGCGTCCCCCTCCCTCTACAGGCCCACCCTCTACCCTCGCCTTTGCTCCTGTGCAGGACTGAGCAGCGCTGGGCTCTGATGGTGCCAAGCACCTGGGGTGGCTATCCTCACCTCCCACCTGGAGCCTCACCTCCTTCTTCCACCTGCCCCACACCCTACATGCCTAAAAGACTCCTGCACTCAGCCCCTCCTTTGCAGAGACCTGCCTGCCTCTCTCTGCAGGATGAAGACCCTCTTCCGTGCTGCTTAGCGAAAGGAGTTTGTGACCGCCTGCTTCCCGATTAGTGCCGGCCCCTCAGAATGCCAGCATCTCCCTCTCTCTCCCTCCCTCCCTCTCCCTCTCTCCCTCTCTCTCTCTCTCTCTCTCTCAATGCTCTGGCCCCTCCAGGAGCAATCCCTGTGACCAAGACTCTTCCAGACGTCCCCTGCTCTGCTCCAGGTCCCACTCCCTCTTTCTTATCTGTAGTCAGGAAAAGTTGCCCTCAAGAGACTAAAACTTTATGAGCTTTTCCCCTTGATCATAAGTTTGTTTTTATGAATTGCTCCAGACAGCTCTATTCAGCTGTCTGCTTCTGGGAAGCAAATTGGTGCGAATGCAGTGCAAATTCATTGCCTCAAAGCACACAGCTTCATCTCCTGGTGCCCTGGGCTCTCTGTCCGGGGTCTGTGGAGGTTGCCGTGCCTACTGGAGCTGTGTCCTCAGGTCAGGGGTTTCTCTGAGAATCCACTTCCAGCCTGACCAGGTGTTAGTGAATCCACATCTGAGGCTCTAGACAAAGGACCTAGGTTCTGGCCGGCCGTGCCTGGCCCAGGTCCAGACTGTGAAAGGTAACTGATGCCCACGGCCTGTGCCACACTCTTTGGGACAGAAGCAAGTCACGGATCCAACCCACGCTCAGGGTTATCGTAAAGGGACATGAAGTCCAGGAGTAAAGGACAGCCAGGGAGGGGCACCCTCAACTGCCCACCCCATGCCCCTGCGTTTCTCCAGTTAGTCTGCAAGGGGCTGCACCAGATGGCTCAGCTGAGGGCTTTACTAATGCAGTAAGCGGTCGGTATGTATGTGTGTGAGGCACTTGTCTGTCCCCAGGCCGGCAGCGTGCAGTTCAGGCCTCCAATGTGGGCAGTGGGGAGCAGAAGACCGGATGCAGCTCTGCGAGGAGCTGCGGTGCTGTGCTGTGGTGCTGTGCGTGTCTGTGTGTGCAGTGTGTCCTGATTCACAGGCCTTCTGCTCACCGGGTGTATCTCAGTGGAGCCGTCATATGTGGAGGACGTCTGTATATTTCTGTCCTTCCTCCCACTCTCCACCCCACCTGTCTCTCTCTGTGTCCCTGTCCCTGTCCCTGTCCTTGTCTCTCTCTCTCTCTCTCTCTCTCTCTCTCTCTCTATGTTGATCATTTGAGTTCCACATCCTTAAAGAGATCAGTTAATTCAAAATGATTTTATCAATCTAAATTAATTTAAACATACACTTTCTTAAGTCATTTTATGTCAAAAAGTCATTTTATGCCCTTTTTAAAGGGCCATTTAGGATTAAGTCATGTGATTTCTATTAGTATTTTAACTCCTGAAACGTTCAGGGCATCAGTTCTGAAGGAAAGGTTTGGACAACGTGTACCATTTCCAGTATGCAAGATCATGCTCCAGTGGCCTGAACCTGCACTACCGACGTTGTCTTGGGCCCGTAATGCTGTAGAGACGCTGATGGTCTGCTCCCTTGCAACTCAGCCTTTCATCCCGTAATCTCCTAGCCAGCTGCCTATCTCCAGTCAGCTGGTGCTGGACTGCAGTTTCCATTGTATTAAGGGCTTCGAAATTGCTAAGCCTTTTTGATTCACTAAAAATACAAATCATCATCTCCCTCTTAGCTGGGGGCTTATCCACGTTTTATTATACGCGTAGAAACCCTAGATGCATTTTTATTATAAATTCTTTTTTCAGAAACCTGGACAGGAGATTATAATAAAAATATCTGGGATGATTTAAAAACATCCTAGTCTCCAACAGAAATGAAAGTTCTCACAGCTTCAGGAACTCAACTTTGAACACAGCAGAGAAAGCTGGGAAGGAGCCGTGAGCATCTCACTGGCAGAATCTGTGCACACGCACGGTTACGAAGGGGAGTTTGGGAGACCCGGATGTATGATAAAGGAACCTGCAAGCCAGGAAAGGCCAGGTGGCACTTAATAAACGGGGTTGGATATAGGGGCACATATGGGACAGAGAATCAGCTTGTAGTAACATCTTTGATGGCTCAATAGGGAGGGGAAAGACTTTTGTCAGATTTTCTCACCGGCTCTCTCCACGACTCCAGCTGAGGACTTAGCTGGGTCCCCCTGGGTGTCGGGGGACCCCCTGCACCACTGCACGAGCCCCCTCACCTGGGTGCCAAGGAAGAGCTCTGGCAGCTGAAGGTGTTTTAGCTCATGCCCCAACCTTAATAAAGTAGCTGCTGACCAACAAAGTTAGCTTTAAAAAACATTTAAAGGTAGTTAAATATTTAGCTGATTTCCAGACAGCAAAATCGTGCTCAGTAAAATAGGATCAACACCATTTCCTCATTTTTATATTTATTTTACCTAAGAATTTACCTCCTCTTCTCTTTGGGGTAGCAGACATTGGTGAGGTCACAGGGCAATATGTTTGGTTTTTGTGTTAATAACAAAGTAATATTTGCAATATAAAACGTTACAGGAGGGGTATAAAACTTTTCTTGAAAGAAATTTTTTAAACACTGTTTAATAGACAACATACCAGACCACAGAGTGCCTTCTGAAAAGGCCTGAAATTTATCACAGGTGGGAGGTTCAGTTCAGGGATACTAGCTTTTCACATTTATAAGGACCAAATGTCTGCTTACTCTTACATGATGATATAACGAGGCATTTTATATGCTCAAATCACCATTTTCTCATCTGTAAAATTATAAGCTGTACTTGTGGCATATGATGGTGTCACATGATGCCACATTAACAAATTATCATTGATAGGAATTTTCTAAGTTCTCCTCCTCTCAGAATTAATGTTTGCATTTAGACTTGCGAAGTGTTGGCGTTGTTCTGTCTGCGGGTTTTCAGATAGTCATTAAGCAGTGGACATGCGCATGTAATCTAAAGATAGGGCTCAGGAAAGGGTCTTTGTCCTACTTTGATTATTCTTTACGAAGAGAGTTATCTTGTGAGTGGTTTGTCATTGTTTTGCCTGTTTTATGTTAAAGGATGGAAAGAAACAGAACTAGAATGATCAGAGCAGTCTAAAATAGAAAGGAGTGTGTGTGTGTGTGTGTGTGTGTGTGTGTGTGTGTGTGTGCATGTGTGACAGAGAGAGAGTACAGAAGGAGAAAGAGAACATCAGACTTGAACTGGAATAATCCCTCACTAACATTAGCTATTTGATCCTTTGGGCTTTTTCCCAATTCTTTATTTTTAAAATGAGGATTTATTTTATCTTCAGTCCAAAGGGATAGAGGGTGCACTTACTCTATAACCTGTCCCTTGCTTAGTATGATTTCCAGCTAAACTTTTCCTTTGGCTTTGAAGCAAGGTGACTTTGACAATGATGATGTATTTTATGAGCAGATGTAGGCTGGATAAAGAGCCAGGATGATTCCAAGGGCCATGATCCTGTACGCTCAGGGTGTCGTATTCTCCACGGAACAGGACCTTGTTTCAGAGGCTGACAAGGTGACAACATCGAAAGTGCCTCTTTCACAACCAAAGCAGACTTACTTTTTGTGACTTTAGGTTGGTAGAATGGCATTGCTTTCAGTAACATTGGGAATCTTCCCAAAACCTGACTCATTTCACCCTTTCCTCTGCTTTCTTTTAACCTTCTCTTTGTATTTAATGAATTTTAAACCATAGTGCATCGTAACATCAACATTCAGTGTACTTAAACTAAGTTAGACTTGGGCCGGGTGGGGATTATCATTAATACCTGCTCTATAAGGAATGGCATCCCTTACAATCCCTTGATTTCACATGAAACGGAAATGTCCTCAGCTCTTCTGAGTGAGTGGGCTGTTTGGCAGTCATCAGCATGGCTTGTTGGGTTCATACAATATCGGATTTAAAAAAAACAGTTGGCCATGAGGGAAATGCACATGAAGACCAAGCTGAGATTCCTTCCTACTCCAGAAAGAATCCATCAAGAAATCCAATGATAGCACGTGCCGCCGAGGCTGCTCCAGACTCCAGGTGCTGGGGTTACAGGTGTGCACCACCACGCTGGGCTCAAATGTTACTTTCATATCTGTGACAGACTGATACATGGCAACTTCCATACATTCCAGAATCTGCTCTACATAAAATCATCCTCTGGAATAAAAGGTAGCCCTTTCAACTTTGTTGTAGTCTTTCTTTGAATAAAAGGCACAAATTGTTGGTGCAAAATTATGTCACAGGGGCAGGAAAAGCAGCACACATGGCTGTGAAGGCTGGAGAAGCAGCAGTGCCGTCTTCCTGTTCTCGGCTCAGTGCACACTGTGAGAAGGGTATGGCCCCCTGAGCTCAGGAACATGGTGGGCTGAGGGATGGGGCTCTCCAAGTCCACAGCACCAGCCGCAGTTGTGCGTTTTGAGAATGTGGTGTCCCAAGGGGTCAAGGACCTGTGGCCAATTCTCTGACCCTGCTCCCGTGATGACTCTGGTCTACCTTCTCCAAGCCACTGTGGTCCTGAGATAGAGTGGAGTCTAGCCAGGAGACACTGCCACCCTGGAGCTGGCTTAGAAATGGGGAGCTTCGTTCTGCGGGCTTTTGGTGGCTGTGGAAAGTGTCCAGCTGTCTGATGCCACTGTGTGGAAACTTTGCCTGTAGAGACTGTGTGCACAAGGGCGGCAGGGTTCAGAGCCCAGATCCTCCAGCCACTGGGTCTCTCAGCCCAGACACTGGACCCAAGGCTGAAGCCATTGAGGATGGTCCATCCCCAGCCACCATTTGACCCTAGCTGCCGCCTAGAAGACCTCGGAAGGGCCTCTGTGTGGGGAGCCCTATTAAGTCCCACAGGAGAAGGCAAAGTAAATGCTACTTTTAGCCTCTGTTTGGGGACAGCTGGCTCCAGGGCAACAAAAGCCTGCTATGGCTCTCCCTCTGCCCCTGGGTTAGAGCCTCGCATAGACAGAGAGAGGAAGCACATGGGTCACTGTTGCTCCCTCCTCTCACTCCCTGGAGGGCATCTGCTTTTCAGTTGTAAATATGTCTCTTTTTGCAAACTGCATTATTCTGTGCAAATTATGCGGTCATCTAATCAACTGAAGGTGCATTTCCTGAACCAGGGAGGGTTTGATTTGAAGAAACATAGACCAACTCATGCTTAAGGAAGAACATGTACTGAAAACTAGGGAGTACTGCACAAAATTAAGGTGAGAAGCATGCAATGAGGCTTGCCATTTGACTATGGATAAAACCGAGGAACTGAAAGGCAGGCAGGAAGCCTGTGTTTCCTTCCTTCTGTGGTGTGCATCCTCCTGTGGGCCTCCTTGGTCCCTTTCACACATCACCTTTATCCTCCCTCCCTAGATTGGTCTTTTATTTGCACTTAGCTATGAAAATCTATAAGTGGCACTCAAGCCCCCCCCCATGCCCAGTATCCATAATTAAACAACTAATCTGTGTGTTCCGGCCCCACGTTCCCAGGTAAGAAAATCTGTTGTGGAAGACGGGGTGTGCTGACCCCATGGATGCAGTTGGTGGTGTTCTGAGAATACACATGGCCCTTGTGCAGAGCAGAAGGACGAGAGACTCAGCACAGAAGTGTGGATAGATGTTGTCATGGCTGTGCCTAGAAGTCTCTCCGAAGCCTCAAGCAGTCATAGGTGGGGCTTTTTGGAGGTGGCTGGATCTAGAGTGTGTGATGCTAGGATTGATTCACAGTGCAGTGCTAGGATTAAGGCTACCCCATCCTGGGTGGGAATACTACCACTCTAAGGCTGGGTGGCCCAGGTAGGCTATAAGGGACAGAAAGAGGGCTGCTGCTTGTTATTCTTCACTTGCTCCTTTGCTGCCTTCTGCCCACCATGAACTGTTTCTCCTCTGTGATGCCCCTCTGCCGTGCCACCCTGTCTTGGAGCCAGCTGACTATGAACTGAAACCTCTACAAACTGTAAGCTAAATGAACCCCTCCTCCTTTAACTTTGGGTGTCAGGTATTTTATCTCAGCAATGAGAAAAGTAACTTGGACAGATGTTTTCTATTATATGAAGAGATGAGACTGGATATGTTACTTCCATTCCCAATTTGAAGTGCATCCTGATCATGTCTCATTCCTGAGGGACCGGGAAATCTTGTGATCACATGGCTCTTTCTCAGATCCCACATCAGAAGAGTGCAGACTACACAAGAATTAAGTCTCCCTGAATAATTGAAACCTGATAGAGGAAGGATGGTATAGAATTACTTGTAGATATCAATATATCTATATTGATATACAGATAAAAGGATGGTGAAGCTGGAGAGTGAATGAAATTCTGTGAAAATGGTCTTAAGACCAGACGTACACATCTTTCAAAAAAGCAAAGTGGAAGTAGAGATGATTTGCCACCATAAATTGTATTTGTGGTTTCTACTGTATAAGTTTCCCTTCTAAAGCACATGCCCAGTAAGCCTCCCCTTTCTAAGATGTTTGCTCTCTGAGTCTCTTGGGGAGTTGCCTAGCGCACACTAAGCCCTGCTCCACCTCAGTACCAAAAAACTTGTTTTTTCCATTCAAAAATTGTCTGTTGCATCCTGTAAGTGTTCTCACTGTTCCCAAGTTTGGCAAGGTGGTAAATACCTACAATGTATATTAGTGTCCTTTTAGGACCAACAATGTTAGATCATTATCACAGTTTTACACACAAGGAAACTAAGTCCCACAGAACTCCAGGCACAGCAAGTGTCACCGTGAATGTGGACCATGGGCTTGATACCCAGTTTGTCACTGGGTGGTGATCAGTGGAATTGATATTTAGGCATTTATTTTACCCTTACCTCTTAAAAGTGAGTGTGTGTGTGTACTCTTAATTCGAGCAGGCCATAATTTAATAACTTTCACAAATACTGATGTGTAAGTAGGAGCCTAGATTAGTTGTTATGTCAGTTCAGTATCTTGTTCTATTCATTTGTAAAGGGAGTTATTTTTAACGCAGAAGTATGGCTTAGAAAGAATATTTCAAATATAGCTTAACTTAGCAGAGGGTCATGTATAGGGAGAAAATGTAAACTGAAGCTTGTGCTTATGTGTGTGTGCATTCTGGATTTACCGTTCAGAATCAGCTCTGGAGAAATGTGGAATTAAATTTATGCCATTATAAATCTGTCACCTAAGGTCTGTTTTACAGCATTGTTAATTTAGGTCTGGTTTTGGTGAGCAGGCCATGCCTGGTTCCCACCAGAGAATACTTTTCACAATCGTGTATTTTAGAAATTCTGTAGAACAGGGAAGTTTGATAACAGCCTTGAAAAATATTGTTTCATTTTTATAAAACCTTGGTGAGGTAAGCTTGGGAAAAATTAGTAGTAGTAGTAGTAGTAGTAGTAGTAGTAGTAGTAGTAGTAGTAGTAGTAGTATCATTACCATTATTCAACCCAGAACCTTCACTGATTCTTCTCAATGGGCAATAGATATTCTTAGGAACTCTTCTGTCACATTTAAAATGCGTGCCAGAGACCACTGCTGGGAAGACAGAAGAAGGGCCTGAAAATCTGCCCCTCAGGAAAGTGGCAAATAGTACGGAAGAGAGCCAGGTGCAATGACTCACACCTGTCATCCTGCTACTCTGAAGGCTGAGGCAGGAGAATGGCAAGTGCGAGGCAGCCTGGACAACTCAGCTAGACCCTCGCTGTTAAGAAAAGAAATAAGAGAAGAAAAAGGATAGTGATAAAGTTTATTAAAATTAGCTTTTCCCAGGTCACTGGAAGTTAACTGAAGGCTTTCAGTGATCTGACTGACGGGCACTTATTTCCCGAAATGGTTGGATCTTAGCAAGGAGAGTGGCTTTGCTGGGGAGTCTCACTGTGTCTTATCGGTCACATTCCTCCCTTCAGCAATGCAGGGGCCTTAAAAGCCAGCAGCCTTCACCTCTACAGAACAGATGCAGACCCCTCAAACCTCTCCAGGGGAGCTGTCCGGGTTTCACCATCTCGCAGTCCCCTGCGAACCCTGCTCACAGGACTGGCTTTCTGCGACCTGACTAATGCGCTCCCTGCCCATCGTTCCCCGGAGCACTTGGCAAACAGCTAGTAACGCCGTGTCCTCCCAACCCTGGGGTAACAGTTGTGACGGACAAACAGCTGGCCAACACACACGGAGAAGACTGGAAACGGAAACAGCAGATCCCAGGGCGCGTGGCAGGCTGGAACAGGTTCCTGGGGATGCAGAGGCTGTGTGTGTGTCTGGCCCTGTGGGCTTGCTCAGGGGCTCCTCCAAAGACTCGTGTCTCACCCAGGAACAAGAAGGACGTGCAGGTGGACAGCGAGGAGCCCCTCAGCACAGCCCCTCAGCAAAGGCTGGGAGTTTCTGCTGCAGCAGAGCCCTGAGCTGACCGCCATGGGAAATGAGTGGGGCTGGCACTGCCTGTGTGTGAGAGGAGCACAGACGTTAAAGATGGGGCTCATCAGAGTGACTAACTTCAGAAGTCACCGATGGAAGGACAGAGAAAGGGGCAGGAGGAGCTGAGGGCTGAGGGCTGGGAAATATCAATGTGCCCGTCTGACGGACTTCCAACCCAAGTGGGACCCTGTGAGGCAGATTCACACCGAGGCACAGCACCACCGTTGAAATCCAAGGACAAAGGGTCTTGGGATCACCGAGGCAAGAGCGATTCATCACCTCCAAGGTCCTCAGTAGACCAGCACCTGGCTACTCACTGCTAAGCCTGGAGGAGCAGCGGGACAACAGAGTCAGCGAGAGCCAAGAGAAAACAGTAGCAGCCAAGAAGTCTGTCCAGGGAAAGTACCCTTCTTAAATGGAGAGAAAATCATGACACTCTTGATAGGCCAAAGCAGAGAACTCTCAGGGCTACTAGATCCACTCTCAGTACTAAAGGGAGTCGGGCAGGAGGAAAGGAGACCCTATGTGGTGTCTTGAATTTGCAGGAGAAATAAAGGCAGTGGAAAGTCGGACATGGAAGCAGCATGAAAGATAATACACTGCATGTTCTTGGTACTCTATTTTCATCCTGTTACATTTAACACATGTAACTTGGGTGAATATAGTGGCCCAGAGTGGAAAAGACAAAGAGCAGGGCAGAGCTTTTGCACACTATTTAAATTTAGTTGGTACTTATCTGACATAGATTGTTATAAATTGAGGTATTCGTGGAATCCAGATGAAAATTATAAGGATAACACAATCCAGGAAGATAAATGCAAAGGTGTTAAGATAACATACATAAAAGTCCATTTACACAAAAGAAGGTAGTAAGAGCGGCACAGTGGAACAAAATAAACCTAATGCAACAGACAAATACCAAAGTGGCAGGTGTAATTCCTTCTCTATTAGTAATCATATTAATAAATCTAATTAACATGCAAAAAGACAGATTAGTAGAATGGATTAAAAATCATGCAACTGCATTTTGCTTGTTAGAGACACCTGCTTGATTCAAGACACAAGGTGAAAATCAGAGATGGAGAAAGATAAGCTTATTCAGAGTGAGAAAAACAAAGCTGGAATAGGTGGTGTAGAATAACAAGCAGACTTTCTCTACTAGCTTTAAAAGAGAACAAGGACATTTTACAGAGCTAAAGGGATTATTTCATCGTGAAGACGTACAAGGCATAATGTGTTTGTGCCACAGGCTCCAGAATGCATGACATGAGACTGGCGGAAATGAACGGAGAAAGAGAATCCATCGGTGCTGAATACACGAATACCTGTTCCAGTGGTGGGCAGAACAGTTCAGCAGAGGCCCTGTCAGGCAGAGACCGTGGAGCCCGTTTGCAACAGACACAGCATCACATGTGAAGCGTTCTCCAGGGCAGGCCGCACGGGTCAAAGCACTGTATTTCTTTGGAAGTGCCTGTGTGCAGTGTGGAATGCTTCCGTTCCTTCTGCGGAGCCGGCCTGTGTACGTGACACGTGTATTCCCTTCTTCATCCTCTTCCCTGCTTTCAAAGGGAAATGTATTTAAAAGGTCTTTTCTGACAACAGAATGAAATTGACCGTCTCTACAAGTCTTTAATGGGAGGAATTTTAGAAATTAATGATGTGAGCTGAACTGTGCTCACCCTTCACCCTGGTACTTCAGAAAGTCACTAGATGCAGGCATTGGACCTTTAGAGAAGGTAAAGCCACTAGGTTCGCCCGACTGCCGTCCTTTGAACAAAGAAATCTGGGCTCACAGAGAGAACATGTGTCAGCAGGAAACTACATGCTGAGGGAGGAGGAACGGGCACCCGGAAGCTTTGACTTCACTCTCCACTCCCGTGAGAAAACAACTGATTATTTAAAACCCCAGGGTGCAGTATTCTGTTAGCACAGCACTAGCAAACCGACCTGCTCCTAAGTAAGCCACAAACACTTCAAAGAATAAATCACAGTGCACATCGGAAGATAAGTTTGGATGAAGAAAATGATGCAACAGAGAAATCTGATAAGATGTCACTAAATCAGGACACAGAGGGAGTTTTAACTAGGAAGGTGTAACTTTATACGATTTTTTTTTTAAAGTTGTAGGTTCACGGCAAAATCACGAAGAGATTTCCTTTACCTCTGCTGCTGCTACTCAGCCTGGCCTCCACGGTGATCAGGGTGCCCTTCCAGAGTGGCCCATGTTTTAACAATTGGCAAACCTTCACCAGCGCATCAGAATCACCCCAAGTCTATAACTGTAAATTCCCGTAGTGGAAATATCTCTGATCAATAGCCTAGCGCTCCGGGCTGGTGGCTCCTCCTGTCAGGTTCTCTGCAGAGGTGGACAGGCTTCCAACTCTGCACAGCACAGTGAGACTGGCCATGCTGGAGAGGGCTAGGGCTGTGCAGTCAAGCCAGCCAGGACCTGGTGTCTTCTGGGCATCTTGTTAGAGTTGGAAAAGAGGCTAAGAGTCTATCCCTGGAAGGCTGAAAGAAGAGGGGTGAACAGAAAAGAAGGTAGCTTTAGAGAACATTCCAAGTTCCAGGTTAAAGAAATTTAATGGAAAGACATTCCACTTCTGTAAGGCGTGAGTTTGAATCCGAGCCATTTTGTATAGTTCATTTCAATGAAATAAAACAGTAATGTTGCTGTAATTATACTGTTTGGAAAATGCGTTAATGGATTTCTGAGAAGACTGCGGTTCTTCTGTTAACAGCAGAAGGCTGTACAGTGCCTTGGGAACCCAAGGGACCTTGCTGCGGGGCTCATCGGGTAGCTCCCTGCGAAGGAGCAAGGACACTTTTTACACAGCCCATCTCTTAGTGCCCTGTGGCCACCTGTGTGCTGGTGATTTCCCCTTTGCTGCTCACGTGGCAACCTGGGGTGTCCTTCCGCAGGCAGCTGATTCTCGTAATTGCAGTGTTTGTCAGTCTCTGTGACATTGCTGTTTGGCTGTGTGTGCATTGTCCCATCATGCTTTGGGAGAGCAGCTGGATCCTTGCCAAGGGCTAGTGGCAGAAATGGGTGTTTAATGCACAAAATGTCAACTGTATTGTTTGATGCCAACAGGGCCTAATGAATTTGAAAAACAAAAATTCAGCAACCTAATGCCCTCCTAAGCCGGGTTCAGTAATTTGTCTTTATTCATTTATTTATTTTTGGTTTTGCACAAGTGGTATAAACTTGACATTTTGAAATGACAAACTGTGAAAACTGTGTTCCACTTTCTCATCCATGAGCCTGGGCACACCAGGTGATTACCCAGCAAAGCAAGGGATACCTTTGAGGGAAATGCGGGACACTCTACGTGCATGAGCTCAGGTTGCGAGGTGACCAATCGTTTTTCTCTGGCTTCCATGGCTGTTCATGTTTTAAGAATGAATGCAGTGCTCCTGCTTTGGGCTTGGGCGGAAGAGACCTGCTCCAAGCGCGTTATTCTCTCTCTGTCTGGTTTTGCAGTGCTCCGGCTCCTGCAGGAGGGTGCAGATCCACACACTCTCGTGTCCTCCGGAGGGTCCTTGCTCCATCTGGTAAGTCCTGCAACAGTCGGTGGGACACCTGGAGAAGGGGAACAGTGAAAGACTCACAGCGCAGTCCCAGAGGGCTCCCTGGTCGATGGTGATGGTTCTGATTAACAGGTGCAGAGAACGAGCTGCCTTACAGTGAAGCTTGTAAATAATCTGACAAATGGCACCGGTGCCTAGGCCCTAAAGGAAACACTTTTGCAGTTGAACAGCGTTCGGGGGCTAAGTTCAGTGACTCTGCCCCCGCACCCAGCAGTAAGCGGCTGCCGCCTCCCTCCCTCCCTCCCTTGCTGCCGCAGCTCGTCCTTATTGCTCTACTGAAATTTGCTCTGCTTGTGGTCAGGCCCAACCGTGTCAGTGTGCATAAAAATGGCCTTATATTCTTTTTGGCAGTGAAGCAGGCATGGATTAAGTAAAAAGAAAAGTAAGTGCATAAGGAAAGAAATATTTTTATGAAGCGTATGAGTGTGAAACTTGCATTAAGTAAAAGGAGAAGTCAAGAGTTACTTGATTTAGTGGCCTTTAGGACCTGTTTAAATACAATAGCTCAATTTTGGAAAATAACAAAATAGCATTAGAAAGAGTTCCAATTTATCAGTGTCTCCCACCGAGACAAAATGTCATACTGTATTTCTTCTGGCTCTAAGGAGCTATGACAGAGGGCTCAGGCAGGCATCAAGCGGGAGCTCCTTCCTGGATGAAGTTTGGCAGTGGGAGTTTCAGATCTCTCCAGGTGAGGCTGATTTATAGCCTCCACTGAGAAGAGAGAAACGGTGTCTACGGGAATCCGGATGACAAGTAATGCTCTGCAGTCAGCAGAACAGAAGACGACCATGTTGGTGGGAAACTCTCTGCAGAAGTATGGAGATTGTCTCTCTTGTGCATTGGTAAGAGCTGAGAAGAGCCATTTCTAGGGAACTTTCCTTCCCCTGGAATGTTCTAGTGGTGGAATTTCTCTGAAGTCCTCGTGGTTTGTGCCATGGCTTTCATCTTTAAGAGGAGCTGCGCTCTGCTTGTCATTAGATCCCAAGTGTAATGTGAGAAGCCTGGACTGGGAGCTTCTGTAAAAGCCACCCACAGGCAGGGGCACTCCTGCTGCTAGGCAGTGTGGCAGTCTGCTCTCACCACTGGGGTGTGGGAAGCAGGGATTTCCATGAGCAAGCCTGCCCAAATCATTGCTACCATGCCAGGAAAAGGCTATTTCTAAGAGGAGGGCGGGGAGTCAAGAGTAGATTGATGGAGGCCTGTTATTGTTCATGTATACAATGTACCTGACTTTTAGTGACCCCATAAACCTCTGTTCTACAAATCAGAAAATCACAAGTTGCTTTCATTACCTCTGAAATAAAGCCAGAAAGCCACACCATCACCAGCAGGCAGCCGCTGTGCTCTCCTAACAGGCTGTTGCTGGTCCCAGGTAAACCTTTTCCTCTCTCATCCAGCCCATTGCTCTGACTCCCACACAACAACCACAGCACAGGGCTCCCTCCAGAATCCCCTAGTCACCCTCATCATCGTCATCAATGTCCCCAGGCAGCCCTGCCTGCAGCAGTAGCCACCCACCTCCATCTCCCTCGGGCTCTGCTTGCCCACCGTACCCTCTTTGCTACTTCTTACCCAGTGCCCCAGGTTCTCAGTGGAGAATGAGTTACTGTCACTACTGAAATCAGGAGCGTATGACACTGTGACACATATCCTGGGAACGGTGCAGAAACCATACTCTGCTGGTACTGAGTCACGTGTTCTGAAGGGGACAAGATCACCCATGAGGACAGCGGACCTGGAGAAGGTGGAGCAGACGCTGAGGCCAGAGCAAAGGACAGGGGCCCATGGGGGTCCAGAGCAAGGCCTTTGCTCCTTCCTGGTCTGACTAATTCCCCTTTCTCTGAGGCCAGAGAGCGTCCCGTCCTTGCTTCTCCATACATCTGGGAGCTGTGGGTTGTACCTAAGGGAGAGTGTGGCTTTTTCTCTCTGCCAGACTGAAAAGTTCAAAAACTGATTCCTAGTAAGTGATTAATGAAAGGCCCCTGAGAACAGAAGGGGGCTTTGGTTAATAAGAAGGTAGTTAGTTGTTTTAGTCCAGCTGATAGCATTAAAGGTTCAGAAATGGTAGCATCAGAAGAAAAAGCAATGAAAAGACTAAAGGGGCAGGTAGGCAGGAAATGAGTTATAAATCCCAATCCACGCAGGAGCGGAAGTTGGGAGACTAAGACCCAGGGAGGAGACGGAGGAGGAGCAAGCACTAGGGATGGAGGCTCCTATTCCTGGGGTAACTGAGTGAACAAGAACAAGTGAAAGATCTCAAGTTGCCAGAGAGACAAAATTGCAGGGTTTCCGAATGCCGTGGGTACTGAGGAAGGCAATTTAGCCATCTCGGGTGTCACCGAGAGCGGGCTCACTGTGGGCCCCACCTTGCGGGGACCGTGGTGAGGTTGACGCAGATCACAGGGCCCCTAATTACACGCTGTCCGCACTGCCGGTGCTGCAGAGCAGAAGGCAGCATATGTGTGCGTGGGGCTTCCGAAAAGGCTGCAGAAATGTTCGGATTCCCTGGAGCTGCTTATTTAGTGCGGTGTTTATTCATGGAGTGCTGTGCTCTCAGTGCAGATTTCTGTAACACGTTTTTGTCTCTTGGAAGTGCCAGAAAAACTCTGTTGGTGTTTAAAGTCACACAGGATTTAAAGTTGATATTTGAGGAAACAGGTTTTAGTATTTTGGGTCATGCAACATCTTCATCTCCTTTTTTTTTTTTTTTTTTTTT
>NW_022900918.1:40661997-40668366 GCF_012274545.1 Fukomys damarensis
TTTCTTTTTTTTTTTTTTTTTTTGGTACCTGGTATTAAACTCGGGTCCCTTTGCTTACGAGGCAGGCGGCAGAATCACTGAGCTAAATCCCCAGTCCTTTATCTCCTTTTTAATACATTTTTTACAAATGCACTGGACTCAGTTTATTTACCTGATACTCATTAAAGAATCCCTACATCAAACCTCCTGACAGGTGTCCGGTTCTGTGTGACAGGCGAAAGGGGACAATTACATTCAGTAAATGCATGGTCACCAGGGACCGCCCAGTGACCAGGAAGGGCTGGTGACAAGCAGAGCCCTTTAATTCTGCACAGACTCCAGTTGTGGCTGCAGACAAGCAAGAGTAAAATACTTCAGAAATAACGTACTATCTTCCTTCATTGAGTGAATTTGTTTGTAGCATAAGTATGGGGCATCTCGTCTTTCAGATGCTAACAATATTGATCTACAATAGATGTGAAAAAATACCCATGATAGATTGGTACATGGCCAAAAAGAAAGATGGAAGAATAGTACACAGCACGACAGACAGAATCACGATCCTTAACTAAGTGGAGAAAATATCTTGAAAGCTAGACAAGAAATTTTGAAAGTGACTAAAGTTGGGAAAAGGAAACAATGTCTTTTACTTTTTGCTGTTTCCTCTCCATGTTCCTGGAACACTTCTAATTGTAAAGAGGCATTCCGACGTGAAGGGCTTCAGTATCTTTGCCATTTTTACAGGAAGCTGCAGCTCTAAGATGCGCTGCTCCCTGGCTCCCCTTCTGGAGAAGCAGAGCCAGCAGCCGCTGCTGTTGTCTGCAGGACTGGTGTTCCCGTAAACCGAGAAGGAAGAGGGCAAAGCCTGCAAAATGGAGTCCTAGCAAGGGGGCCATTCACAGCAGAGGACAGTGCACCCCCAGGGCCGGGTCCCATAGCTTCCCTGGGGGCTGGGAGGGAGGGCACCCACACAAAGGCCAGCCGGGTGCCTTGGGACAAGGAAGGGGCAGGGGCAAGAGAGAGGCAACGTCCCCAAGGGGTCAGTTCTGATGTCTGCAGCGAGTGGTGGCCCACAAGTGAGCCTCCTGCTCCTCCTCGTGTCCTCCATTCTGTCTCCTGCTCCTGGGTGCTCCCTGGACTTCCCCAGCAGTGCTCCCTGCTCCTGTTCCCTGACTCCCCATCCTCTGAATAGAAGCACAGGATTCAGCAGTGACACTTGCTTCTGTCCCCAGCTGCCATGGACTCTTAGCTGGTGGAAATCAGACATGGGCTGGTTCTCTAGGCTGCTGACAAGCATTACAGTTCCCATCTCTTTTCCAGCACCTTCCAGAGGGCTTCCAAGATGAGCAGGGTGGTCCTTGCTCGATTTGGACATGAATCACCACGAATGGTTGAAGTGCAGCTCCTTTGCTGTTAGCATCTCAGCTTTGAATGCAAGTGGCTCTCAGCCCTTAGTGCTGCAGCGCAGGCTTTGACTGCCAGGACCCAGCTCTTTGTGTTCCAGCTCATGGCGGCTCCCCCTACCCATCAGCTCTTTAGCACTGGGGCCGGTAGCCCCTTGGCAGCTTTCAGCAGCTTCTGGTGCCTCTGTGTGGCTTTCCCATGGTCACTGGAGGTCTCCACAAGTCTCCAGGGATCTCTGCAGGTCTCTGAAGGGCTCTACAGGTCTTCACCCCTCCTGGCTTGCCCCTGCTCACCGGAGACCCCTCCTGGATCTCCCAAGGAGTGCCAGGGACACTGTCGGGAGAGTGGGCATGTGCGTAGTTTCCTGCATTTGCAGACCAAACTTGGGGCACGTTGAGAATGGGGAGGAGATGTCACGCCATCTGGGGTTCTAGGACTGAGTCACCTGCAGTGGCCACAGGACAGTCACGTGGGACAGGTCTGTGATTCAAGTCCGCTGTGCCAAGGCAAGTGTTTCCCATGTGGCTGTGCGGGTCTCGAACATGTTGCCTATGTCCATGGTGACAGCGGCTGAACTTGGGAGATACTGGCTCCTCCAATGCCAGCTCCAGTGGCTGGACAGGAAGCCGGGGTGCAGGCCCAGAGCCGGGTCAGTCTTAGAGAACTCACTACCACAGAGGCTGACCGGGTCCCTCTGAGCACCTTCATCTCTTCTGAGGGCAGCACCCCAGGGATGCTTCAGAGATGCCAGAACCCCAGCCCCTCCACACATCCTATGACAAGCCCATGACACAGGAACCCCTGAGGGACATGCCACCTGCAGACTGTAGAAGCTTTGAGTGCCTGACCCCACAGAGCTCACAACACCAGCTGTGCTGTCCTTTCACCAACGGCGTTTGGACTTCTGTAAAAGGGTAACAGTTTTATGAGGATTTCAAAACTTCTGGATGAGTATAAGTAAGAAGTACAGCGGAATCCTTTTAGTGATAGCTTCTTCTAGTTCAGTTGGCTGGAATGTAGGTAGAAATGGCAAATTTAATCAGCTCAGAGTATTCTAGAATTCTTATACATGGTGAGAGAGTCTGGGGGCCAATATTTACTAGAAACAAGATGGGATAGGCAAAAACCATGCGACGTATGTTTAAGATGATGTAGCAGTGATCTATATTTATTTACTTTTGAAAGGTTTTATTTTCTTTATATTATTTTACTTTTTGATTGAAATATACATATACATATTTATAAGGCAACTTTTTATTCCTTGGGTAGTAATGATCAACTCAGGATAATTAGCATACCCACCACTTTACTTTTTGTTGTTTTTTTATTTTGAATACATGCCACTTCTTTTCTTCTGTTTTGAGACACGTAGTGAATTATTGCTAATTATATTCACCCTGCTGTGTCACAGAACACCGAAACCTATCACTCGTATCAAACAATACCACTTGCTCACTGATACCCCACTTTTCTTCTCCCCCATCTGATGGCCACTTTTCTCAACTTCTGAGACATTTTCAAGATTCTTCTTCAGCATGAGATCATGTGGTATTTGTGTTTCCCCAACATAATGATCCTTTAAGATACTAAATTGCCCAACAAATAGAAGTGATTTGCAATGACAGGCTACATGGGGCAGCCTCTGGTACACGTGGAATATAAAGGACCATGTGGGATTTACAGGGTGATGGCAAAATTTTGGGACATTGCAACAGAATCAAATTTATTTTGCTGCTAATCTCTCATAGAAATTTGTTTGAACTCCTGAGGACCCGTAAACACAAGATAATGTCTATCACTACTCCAAAATGAATTTATCAATCCTGTTACTCCTGCTCTACCAAAGCCTCCCAAAAGATTCTGAGATGGGTCTCCTTATGCATGGAGGAGCAATGCCTGGCACTCAGTCTTCATGATTGTCCTGTCCTTGGACCGGTGTCTGCTGCCCCTGTCCCTCCCTTGTACTCTCCTAGGTCATAAAGACCCTGTGAGCAGCATGGGGAGCAGAAAGGGAAAACGAGAAAGGGAGATGTTGAGAAAACTGGTGTTACCATAGCACACTTGAACAAAAATTGATAAGAGGTGATTTTCATACATGAACCATGTAATTTGTTGTTTTAACTCTAACTTTGTGTTTTTAAAAATTTTCTCCATGGTAGACTTCAGAGTTATCTATGATGCACTTGATAGTCAACTACATGAAATAAAGCACACAAAATAACCATTATGCCAAAGCAATTTTAAGTTTAAAATTCCCTCTGATTGCCACTGGCTTCTGTGATTTTCAGTCTTTTCAACAGAATCAGTGATGCACATGCTTATCATTTGCAGGAGAAAATATAGAACTTGAGACCATCAAGATAAACGAAATAAGCCAGACTCAGAAGTTAAATATCGCTCTATTTCTCCAATATGAGAAACCTAAAATATAAATAAATGAGTAAAATAAAGGAGAGGTGATAGGAGAGTAGAAGGTTGACTCGGGACTGGGAAGGGATGGAGGGAGGTGGGAGGGGGAGGGGATAAGCTGTGCGCATGCTCACCTCCGCAGCATGTCCCGCCTCGCCGCGCTGTGTTATAAACATACACAATAGAACCGCACACTTACTGGCCTTGCACACCGAGGAATATCGCCCTGATTGGAGTAATTAGAAGTCCATGCTGCCCGGACTGTGGACTCGGCGCGGAAAGTGCCAGCTCTTGCTCTTGCTCTCCGGCCGCACAGTCAGCTCCAAGCACAGCACCATGGGAAGGTGCTAGTCACCATTCTGCCCCCGAGTCTGCTTCAGGAGGCAGAATGGGTTATGTAAATGGAGATATTTGAAGTTAGTATTTCTGAGCATTAAGACACCTTGCTTGTAGCGAGCAAGGTGAAATGGGGAAGATCGGTGGCTTTCGGAAGGAAACCTCAGGATCTCTTGCAGGATGAGCAAGCTGGGGTTTTGGTCGTCGTCGGTCCATGCTGCTAGATTAGAGGCGGGGCTGCTTCCTCGGACCCCATGTCCTCCAGGAAAGAGTGGAGTGGCTGGGGGAACAGAGGTGGGTACAGAGGTGGGATGACACTTAGAACAAAATGCAGAACGGTAAGCCTACAAAGTTTGTGGAAGAATCACTAGTAAGCTAAAAAAAAGTCCAAGTTTTTTGGTCAACCTGTGGGGAACTATTTCACCACCCTGCAGAAGGTCACAGGGCAAAGGTACTTTTGGCAAGGTTGATTTTCACTTCAGCCCCGTGGACATTCCCAAAGGGGGTAAATTTATTGACAATGGACTGTGCTTCAGGGTTTCGGTGGAAAGAGAAATATGTGAACCTCAGGGAGCCTGGAAGCAAATGAAAGAGCTTGTGGGTTTGGGGCAGCTTCACAGCATGTGGCCACCAGTCACACACCTGTATGAAGAGGACGCCAGGTCTGGTTTGTGCATGTGCAGAGCCTGTTAGAAGGGTACCAGGCTTGGTTGTCCCCATCTTGGAATTATTAACACTGGTGAAATAAGAAGCCCTGATTTCATTTTGCAGTGAATCCCACAGACTACATGGGCAGCTCTGCTTGGGATTTGAGAGGCAGATGATGGTGACAGTGACGGCTTAGGGACACAGCTCCAGGCTGCGGGCAGAGAGACCTAGTAGTGTCACAGTTCTGGCGAGCGTGGCAGAGTGGGGCACCTTCATTTTCCTAGTGTCACTAGTGATTGCTTCCCGTGGGGAAGGAAGGTCAGCTGCCCTGAAGGACACTCTTTCCAGGGAGAAGTAGGGTTATGCTGAACTGATACCATTATCAGGACGTTGTAGCAGGGGTGAAAACCATCATAATCTCTTCAGACAAGCATGATTAGAAGGTTTTATTACTGTCAAATTATTATTCATAATTCCCTGAACTGAGTATTTAAATGTTGTATCACCCGAGAAGGGCTGATACTGCTTCTGGCCTTGTATCTAATTAACTTTTTTTAGTGAAAGACACTGAAGGTCCTCAGGTATCTGAATAATACGTGTGGATTCTGGAGGTACAGGTTGCAGGCATCTAGACAGGCTCAGAAGGAGATCACGCTGCTTTAACTGTGCAGCGAGGTACCAAAAAGGGAGTAGAAAGGAAATTCTTGCACATGAATTTCACAGAACAGTTGGATCTGCGTACTGCATTCTAAAATCAAGTTGTTGAACCTCTGTATTGTAATTTCACTTTCTCCATCATTGTTTCCAAAACTGAAGCTATGGTGGATGAGGTCATAGTTCATACCATCAGATTCCTGACTTTAGTGGCTTCTATTCTGACACACATGATTTGGAACATGGTAGACACAGGACCTGAGTTCCAAGCTGGAAGTGCTCCTTCAAATGCTATGCGTTTCCCATTGCCTAGGTTGCTCCCCTGCATCCCAGCGTTCACATCTGCTGATATCCACGGAGTCCGAACGCCACGGCTTTTTGCTAGGCTTACAGTACATTAGAGTTTATCAACCAATGTGGTGCTGGGTGATTTTACTTAGACGTTCTGTGTCCCTGATAGAACTTTTGTAATTTTAATTTTTACTCTTTTCACTGTTTTGTATTGCACATAAGTGCTCTCTCTAGTGCAGGTCAAAGTGTAGAACAAAAAGGTTGTTCTACGTGCTCACACCCAGTTGATGGGGCAAGGTTAACTGAAATAATATCCTTTCTGCACTGAATTGCCTTTCCAGCTTTTCCAGAAGTCAATTGTCCCTATATGTGCTGCTCTATTTCTAAATTCTCTCATTTCGCTGGTCCATTTGACTCTATGCCAGTATCACTCTGCACTGATCACTGTGACTTTATAAAACATCCTGTGATTGGGTGGCTATAGTCCCCAGCTTTACTTTTATTCAAATTTTGCTGGGCTATTCTAGGTCCCAGTGAGGAATCAAAAAGATAAAGAAAGTAGAAAAGGAAATATTTGCCTATAAATTTCAAAAACTAAATTGGATCCAGTTACCACACTCTAAAACTAATTGATTGAATATATATATA
>NW_022900918.1:40668383-40691029 GCF_012274545.1 Fukomys damarensis
ATATACTCTGCTTCTCACCTTCTCTGTCATCATTGCAAAGTTGAAGCTATTAATTTATGAACTTTAAAGTCATTATTTTAGATTCTCTGTAAACACCCACTGGAATTCTGATTGCATCTGAACTGAATTTATATTTCAACTTGGAAAGAATTTGTTAAGGATGAAGTGTCTTTTGACCCATGAGCAAAGTCTATATTTTGTACTTTTTTAAGTTTAAAAGTATTGCCTCACTAATGTTCTGTTGATTTCATCACGCAGGTCTTTTACATACTTTTTGTCAGGTATGAAGTGTGATCAAAACATATAATGATGACTGAAAAATAAAAGTAAAAGATACATTGCCAAGAGCCCCCCTCAAAAATCTCCCGCTTGCCTCTCACATTCTTTTGCCACTTTCAGAAGTAGTTGTGGAAGCCATCTTACAGGAGTGTCTTCAGTTGTGTTGTTTGGCTGCCTCGGTGTCCTGAGTCAATTCAACATGTTTACGTCTCATGTTCCTTTTGACTTTGGGAAGGAAGAGGAGGAGGAAGAGGAAGGGGGGAAAGAGGATGGGAGGGGAGAGGGAGGAAGGGAAGAAAAAGAAGGAAGAGAGAGAGAGAGAGAGAGAGGGAGAGAGGAAATAGCCCAGTGCCGGATCTGGTGACTAAGGTGATGAGAACACAGTGACATGTTTTCACGAGCTGCCTTGCTGTTGGATGGCATCAGCGGGGCTGTTCACCTCATTTTTGATCATACCTTATAAAGACGGGAAAGAGGACTTCAGTGCTGCTCTGGAAAGAGGTGAGGAATGGTGGGATGATGGAATAGAATATTTGATAGAATATTTGAAGTGAGGGGGAGTTTCTTGGGGGCAATTAAGGGTAATGTGTCTTTTACTATAAATTTTTAAAAAGGTAAATAATTATTGTATGTTTCAGTCACCCCCGTACAGTCTTAAATAGTCCACATTTTGAGACCATTCTGATTAAAGATTTATTTACCAAAGTCTGCTGCTGGTATATCTGACACCTCTGGGTTCGTTGATCTGCCGTTTGCATTTTGCTTACTCCTCCTTTTTGTTTCCCTCTCCTCTTTGCGGCCTTCTTCCGGCTTATTCTTTGTGACTCAGATCTCTCTCTTTTGTAGTATTCCGGGCTACACCTGTTACTTTAGTGGCTGCTGTGGCATCTTTTGGCATTCAGTGGCAGACTGTTCCTGCCAGTCCCTGCGATCTCCCTCCTCCTAGACGTATTAAATCTGAGTCTTTCTTATGGCTTTCGTGTGTCTACTTAGCTTAGCGAGTAATTCCCCGGCGTTTTGATCCTATGGGGTATGGTTTTAGTGATGGTTGTGATGCCCTAATTTGCAATTCTGACAGGTGTTTTGTTTCTGGGGAGCTTTCCATGGAATATGTTTCTTTCTAACCTGATGCTGTTTTACTAGTTTCTGCGTTTATGGCCATTTTTATTCGATTTGAGACACAGGAGAATTGGACTTGCTGGGTATTCGATCTTTTTATATCTGTGTAAATAAATTTGAGCTCTCTTGGGGGCTGTTATTTGGAATCAACTTGATCTTTTCAGGACTTAAACTGGAGATCTCTTAGGTGGGAACACAGCAGCACTGACTTCGGCCCGGATCTGCCCTCTCCTCGGGGACTCCTCACAGAGCCCCACGGGCTGTGATGTCTCCAGTCTGGAGAACAAAGCCGATCATGGGCCATGTGCCCTGGAGGTGCCCTTCCTTCTGTCTGACCTTGGGAAGCTGCTCGGGAAGCACACGCTCATCTCATGCAGTGGAGGGCTCCTGTCTTCTTCCAAGTGCTAAAGTCCCCCCTCTCGCAGCCCTGCCCTTTCTGCCCTGTGGACCTCCGTGACATGGTCTCGCAGGGCAGCTCAGAGTCCTCCTTGTGCTGCCCCTGGAGCAGTCCCGATGTAGTCAGCTGGACAACAGCAGGGCTCCTTTCGCTTCCTGACTTAGAGGTTATGCTCATGAGTGGAAGTCTTGTGAGAATTTGCTCTTCAGTACCCAGCCGTTGTATAGCTGGATGAACTTGTGTGACAGCACTTCTAGGGGCAACATTGATTTTGTTCAATAATCTGTTAAAATTAATTAATTCTTACAAACGGATATTCAGTTACTAGAAATTAATATTATTTGATTACTATAAGTTAATAGAATAATAGAAATTAGAAATAAGTGAATGTTGAATTTCAACAATCATCAAAAATTCAAGATGGTAACGGGAGAACATTAACACAGCATAGAAATCTTTTAAGCACAACTTTCTAGACTGTGTACCCAGGAAGCCAGTCCTGACTTAGGCATATATTTTTCTGAGGTTAGAAATAAGAGCAAACTAAATTCCTGCACAGTTTGACTGAGTAGATTGTGGAGTTTCTGTAAATTATAATATTACAAAATCATTAAAATTTATGTCAGAAGACATTTTAATTTCAACAGGTAGCATTTCTAATATGGCGCGCCGTAGGGTTCCAGGAAGTCCTGTGCCTCACTTATGAGAGTGAGAGATGAAGTTTAGGTGACTTTCCAGAGTCCTGTCTACTTGGATTCTAAAAATTTGTTAAATTTCATTCTTTCTAGTAAAGTCAAACTATCCATGTTCTAATGCAGAAGCATAATATTTTCAGGTCTATATTTTAGAAAATAACTAATTGGAAGTGGTTTTCTGATAATTACCATAAATAGCTGAAGATTTTTTGTCTAGAAGTGGAAAGAACTTGAACAGTAAGACGATATATTTTAACCTCTTTATGTCTCCCTCTACTGCACTGTCCATCAGCCCAGTTTTGTGTCAGTGTGGGGTCCCCCCACTTTAGGTCAGCTGGCTATGTGGATACATTCCTTGCCTGTTTGGCTTCACCTCTCCTGTTCCATAGGTAGCACTGAAAGTTTTCCATCCATGGAACTTTCAGAGTTTGTTATGGAAATTTGGAAATTTCATAGTTTATTCTGATTTTGTTTTTCCCTTTCTTCCAGTGTGCTCGATATGACAACGCCTTCATTGCAGAGATCCTGATCGACAGAGGGGTCAATGTCAACCACCAGGACGAAGATTTCTGGACCCCAATGCACATCGCCTGTGCGTGTGATAACCCCGATATTGTGCTGCTGCTGGTGTTGGTAAGTAGACAGCGCAGTCTCTCTACTATTGGAAGATCAGATGCGCTCATTGCTGAGACAAAATACCCGACACTCAAAGTTAAAGGGGAGGGTTTATTTAGCTCACAGTCTGTAGAGGTGCAGTCCATAGTTGGCCAGCTCCAAGGCAGGGATGGAAGACAGGCATTGCAGAGGAGAAACAGCACGGTGCTCACAGGCAGCAAAAGCAACAAGGGGTGGGGGGACAGTTCATGGTGGTGCAAGACCACAAAAGCGACAAGAGTTTAACAGCATCTTTCTGCTCCTCTCATCTTATTCAGACTACCAGGATTAGGGCGGTGCCAAACCACTCACTCACATGTAGTGGTGTAGTAATCACACGCTCTTAATCTAGCATCACACACCCTGAATTCACCCACCTGTGACCAAAGCATGAGGCTTTGGGGGAACATCTATACCCAAGCCGTTGCTGATGACCCATCCAGGGCTATACTTAACTAGTCATATTTCACAATGTATAATTCTTCATTTGAAAAAAACCTGTGTGCGTGGCATTATTAATGATCCCAGAACACGAGGGCATTAGGGACAAGGAGGCGGGTCCCCTACTTCCAACAACAGCCCGTGTAGATGCCATGGCAGGCTCCGTGGTACTCACTTTTCCAGGGATACAAGTCAGTGTTGACTAGAGTGGTTCAATGGTTTTATTTTTCAATTCACTGTCACTTGCTAAATTATTAACCAAATGACATACAATCATCAGCCATGTCTTGGCTTTTTATTCACTCTTCTTTTCTCAGTTACACGTAGTAAAAAAAAGTGCCTACAACATTTGTTTACATGAAAAGGCAAGCTACATATAAAACAGTGGAGGCTGCTGCTGGTTGTGGTTACAGCTTAGATATTGATACTGTTGTTCACATAACTTTATTTTTGAATTGAGATTTTTTTCCCTGCTTATTCATCTTTCAAAAGGGTTTTAAGAAACTATGCAAGATTTTTATACTTAATACAGAAATATAAGGACACGTTGGGGTTTTTCTGCCCTTTTTTTTTTTTTTTGGTATTGGGGATTGAACTCGGGTCCTTGTGCTTGCAAGGCCCTAGCCCCTTTCCGCCCTTTATTAATAACACTCATGTAGTTGCTTAATGATTTCCTATTGTTTCCCTGGCTTTTCACATATATTATTTCATGTAAATGCTCAAGATTTCATATGGCAGCAAAGTTTGCTCGGTAGTGAAGGAAAAATGGAAAAGAAGGGAATGAGCCATTGGTAGATGTTGTGAAATGAACAGATTCAGCTGCTGGAGCAGAGAGGGGACCTCCTCCATAGTGGTCGGTTGATATATCTATGGACAGTTCAGCCACAGGGTGACCTGGGTGACATTGCTGCTTTGTGTGAGAATGAAGTGAGAACTTTGATTTGTAACTGTTGTGGCTTTCCTGTGTCCTAATGTATTTTACTGTGAACCTTAGCTGTGAGATTCGTGAACATTCTAAAAGCCTATTGTCATTTGCTTTCTCTAATTCTTGATTACACTGAGCCCTTTGCCAAAGAAGCCTCTTGGTTTTCTTTTCTGTCCCGCACGCAGAATGGCCTTATTTCTTCTCAGCAGTCAATATTCACGCGGCCGGCCATGCTGGAAACCTGAAAACCCCTCCTGTTCCCCTGAGTTCAGGCAGGCCTGGGAGCACATTAGTTTCATGGTCAGCAAAGGTGGCCTTCAGCAATCCTAGGATGTCTCAGCTTCCTGTCTGTGATGAAGCAAGACAGGAGGATCTGGGTCCAGCCTCGTGGACTACAGCTCAGGACTACAGCGGCATCCCAGAATTGACTCCCCAAACCAAGACAGAGGAAAACAATGCGAGCCCAGTGCACGACAGAGGCATGATTGCTGGGTGCAGCCGTCACACCCGTACACATTGGACCTTCCCCCACCCAGCACACGTCTTCATAGCGCAGATTGCGCCAGCATCCAGACGGGCTCAGGGGAGCAGGCTACTGAGCCTGACCTGTGGTGTGTTTGGAACTAGAGCTAGGGTTACAGCGGGACCCAAACAGCTACCTGGCTGTCAGTGCACGTGTGACTTCATTGTGAGGATGACTGGTGTTGGGGAGTTATGTAGGTCTCCCTGGGACTGTGGTATCAACGAAGACAGCTGTCTGTGTGTTGAGGTGAAACAGCTTCTCCCAAGGAAAATCAATAAATACTGGCACTGATCCCATGCTCCAAAATCAGTGTTTGGAGGTGGGGTAACAGCGTGAAGAAGTCCCGAACCACTGTCCTCCCTGGAAATGCCTCTGTCATTGTCAGGGCCAATGCGGCATTCGGTTCTTCTGGTTTATCTGCCTTTCTTTGATTTTTACTACCCGTCCGTATGTGCTGTTGGGGTGGTCAGCACATTCGTTACCGCTTTTCCTCGTTGCTTCACTTCCTCACGAGCATGTAGTAGTTTAAATAAAAACATGTTTTCTCTTTGTCCTCGTGAGAGACAGTTTCTGTAACTCTTGTTCCCATGGCAACAACTCAGTCCCATCAAAAGCTCTTTAAACATCTCTGTGTGCACCAACTTGGGTGATAACATGGTTCGATAATTCTTCATCAGCTCACACTTGTGGTGTTTATCAGAGAGCATCGGGTAAAGCGTTTATGCTGTGTAGTGGTCCACCCCTAAAATCCCAGTATTGGTAGGCTGAGGCAGGAGGACCCTGAGTTCAGGACCAGCCTGGGCTACAGAACAAGACTCTATGTTTAAAAGAAAAACAAGTAGGCATGGGCTTAGTCATCAGCTCCCAGCAAGTTACAGAAGCAGCAGCTAGAGCACCCTGTAAGGGTGCTGTTTAAGGGGTGTCTTCAGATTGAGGGGAGCCGTCTGACTTGCTAAATTCACCAACCAGCAAGTGAACGGAAGGAGAGTGGGCCAGTGTCCGGGGTCAGCCCGGATTTGATGTTGCCGTCAGGAGTTCCTGTCTGTGGAAAGCCGTCTCGTGACGCGGTCAGCCTGTGACATCTTCCAGTGCTCCTCGTCCCACTGGGTCTCCACTTTCGCTGCAAGTGCTTCCGCACACGGATGGTGGCCTTGTCTGCCCCACCTCTCACTGCAAGACAGAGCTGAGAAGCAGAAATGGGTTGTTTCATGTGTGATCACAGCATTGCGTCCGCAACAGTCACGTTATCCAGGGCTCTGCGATGCTGTTTCTCACCCCATGGAAAAACCCAACCCACCGGCCAGGTATCTGCTGGCTGTTCCCCCTCCATGACTCTTACCTGCTGATTACCATCTTTATTCACTTAACTAATGACTATTGAGCAATCACTTACTGGGTATTTGCCAGGGCGTCCCCAGAGGGAGACTGGAGTCCATTCTTTCCTTCAGTCTTCATTCATTTACTGACCAGTTACTGTGTTCTGGATGCTGCTACCCTGTGAGCGGGAGGACACCTTCCATCCAGGGGAGGGCAGAGGAGAAGGAGCCTCAGCGCAGCATGGGGGAGTCTATTCATGGGTGGAGCGGCTCTGGGGAGGCTTTCTTCACACAGCGCCGTAGCCAGCCTTACTACCGTCCATGGAAGCAATCTGCTCTTAAGTAGATGGCGATGAAATATGTCGACATAAAAATTCTAATTGCCATGAGCTTATGTTCCTGCCAACAACCTCTGAGAAACGATTTCCTTTACTTGCGGAATCAACTGCCACTGTACATGGTTTAGGGCTGTTTGTCTAATGCCCCACATCCCAAAGCTTCCCGCTGGGTACAAGACTCTGCAGCGTTTATTCTCCAGAAGGATCTGCCCCTCTTCTGTCTCGGTTAAAGAGAGCCGGCAGTGGACATGAGAAGCAGGAATCCCTGCTGTGTGGAGCTTTCATTCTACTGACAAGGGAAGGAAGCAACACACAAATTTAGTTTGGGATTGGATTTGGGAGGAGAGAAAGAACAAGGGACAGAAATGAATTAAGCGTTTTGGGCCTGAGAACTAGGAGGCTGGGATTGTAACTCTGCTGAAATGGGAAAAGTTGGAATATTGTGAGGGCGAGGGACTGGGCTCAAAAATGAATTGTACTTGAGTCACATTTTAAATTCTGTAGGAAGTCATCTGTAAAAATAATGGAATTGATTTTTGAGATGATTATGGACTGCGAATTGTTGCTAAGCAGAGGCAGCGCTGTGTGTGTGTGTGTGTGTGTGTGCGTGTGTGTGTGGGTGTGTGAATCTGTATATCCCCGTTAGAGTATCGCTACTTTAACTGAATCACAAATGCTTTATGTCTGGGGTAGGCGTGGCTCCCATGAATATTACCAGTCCTTCCGCAAAAGGTTACAATGCCCTGGTGGAGGCTAAGAATTAACGTGTACACAGCCCTCACTGCACGCCAGTATTTCTCTGTGTGTTTTACAATTGGGGAGTCACTCGGTGCCCACGGGGCTCTGTTTGGGGGTTCCTGCTTCTTACCCATGGGGGCGCTGATTCCAGAGTCCGATCCTCCTGCTGAGGGCCTGGGGGGCGTGGCCGAGACCTCGGAACCCTAACCCACAGCCACCTGAGCTGAAAGTCCCACCGCGGGTTAGCGTGTCTCCCCGCGTAACGTCGTCCATTTCCCTGTCTGAAAGTTTTGTCAGCCCACGTTTGCAGTGCATGAAGACTACATCCATCGTGTACACAAACACGAACCTAACACATCTTAATCCTTTTTACTTGTCCTCTCGATTTTCTCCCTCTCCTTCCTCCATGTCTTTATCCCCTTTCCTCTTACAAAAGCTCTATCTCCCTGTTTCCTGTTCTCTAGCTTTTATTTTGCCCTTTGATTCATTTACACTTCAGGTTTCTCATATAAGAGAACTCATGCGATTCCCAAGCTTGTGTGTCTGAACTTACGGTTGCACCTGGAGACCATACATTTCTCAGTACAGCACTGCCTGCTAACTTGTTTGCATAGATTTGGGGAGCAATATTAAGAAATACTGGATAGGCCATCCATTCTCACTATTCAAAGTAGCCTGACCTGCAGTCATCGCGAACCCAGGCTTTGTGAACCAAGCCTAATTCCAGGGGAGATGGGGTAGATCTTTCTGAGGTTCCAGGCACAATATTTCATCAACTGTCAACCCACAGCCTTGAATCACACGAGGGCTCGATGACTTCTCATTCGTAGTTAAAATTCTGAAAAGGACTGGTAGTTTTTGCAAAGCAATAAACAGAAATGATTCTTATTACTCATGCCTTCCATATTTGGAGATGTACCCGCTTGTTCAAATGTACCTGTGAGCCCTGAGTCAATAACCACGGTTTCTGTTTAAGGACACCTTGTCCATATCGACTACTGATTTGGTAGTGAGCTTGCAGCTCACAGCACTGCCTCCCTGTCCGCAAAAGCTCCTCTGGGGCACCTAGGTTGCCTGAGAGCTACGCCCAACCCTGTCCTGCCACAGGCAGGACCTCAGGGCCTTTCTGAGAGCTCACACTGAGCAACATTATATCAAACAGACCATAAACGGTGCTGTTTTCCTAGAAAAGCAGACATGAGGGGCAAGCTCCTCCTGGTATTTGACCTCAGCCACACAAGCACAGGTTGGGACCACCATTTTTCATCACTCTGTAGGTCTGCGAATGACCACACATGCTCCGTGAGTATTGATTTGGGGCTATAAATCAATGATAGCAAGTAGGTGAATTTGCAAAAATGGAGTGAAAGAATAATGAGAATCATTTATATTTATTGCTTAGCAAAGTATTAATGCTTCTCCAAATTTTAACTATGGAATAGAAATTGTCCAACCCTAGTGTGTGTTAGGAATTTGGAGATCAAAAACCAGATTTCTTCAATACATTTTGAGAATTTTGTCAGAAATGTTTCATTGTTATCATTTTAATTTTTTTTTTTTTTTTTTTTTTTTTTTTTTTTTTTTTTTTTTTTTGTTCCGGGGATTGAACTCTGGTCCTTGCAAGGCAGGCCGCAGAACCACTGAGCTAAATCCTCAGCCCCTATCATTTTAATTTCTATGGTGTAGTTGATGAGGTGTCTTCAGTTTCCTAGCTATTTTACCAACCTAACAGTTCATTGCATCTCAAATCTACAGAAACACATTCCTTTTATTTGCTGTTATTTATCTTGAAGGGAAAATAGCTTAATAACCACACTATGGCTGTGTTTGGGAAGGTGCTTACCTCTGTTACTGACTAATCATTTTAGGGGTTTTCTCTTTTTTATTGAGAAATTCAGGGAGGACGTGGCTTCATACCTCATGTGTCCTGGAACCAGTAACAAATTGTATCTAAAGGATGTCTGTTACACATAATTTCTAAAAATTGACAGAGGAGAATTCAAGGATGTCACTTAATCAGATTTACTGTCAAAATGGTTGACAGGCCATTGCAAATTGTGGAATTATTACTGTTACCTACTAAGAAGAGATCACTTAAGATATTTTCTCTAAATCAGAGGCAGTAGGAGGAAATATTACCAAATAAATAGCTGTTTTCTAAATAAAGCTCAGTTATGGCTTTATGATGTTCCACTTCAGTAATAATGAGCTGTTTCCTGGGAATTGCAGCAAAGATTTCCCAAGCTTATTGGCCTTTTGTGTTTGACATTTGCTGATAGCGATTTCTTTGCTACAGGAGGGAGTGTGTATGGACTCTATCCAATGGGCAGCGTGGAATTAGATCCTTTTAAAGGATGCTGCAGGTGACAGTCGTGTCGTGGCTAGAAAAGCAAATGATATTTATAAGCATAGGGCTTACTTTTTAGGTGGCTTACACTGATAGAGCAAAATCAGATCATCCCCGAATGTTACTCTTTCATTGCCTGGACTCTTGCGGGGTTAAATGTTACTACCTGCAACTTCAGATCATTCAGTTACAGGTCACCAAGTGCATTCGGTTTGGTTTGTTAGCTTTAGGGGCGTAAGTTGCTCTGTTTCTGAAAGTCATACCCTACCCTGGGCAGTACAAGTGGATTTAAGATGGCTCAAGGTAAGTCTGATTCTCCAGCGTGAACAATGTTACAAGATACTGGTCATGTACCTGATTATTATCATCTTTATTTCTCTCTTCATTCTTCTCTCCTTTTTCTTTTTCCTTTTTTTTCTTTAGTTCTAGGGACTGAACCCAGGGGTGCTCTACTACTGAGCTCCTCCTTGAGCATTTTTTCCTTTTAAGACAAGGCTGGCCACAGACTCATAAGCCTCTCATCTTGGCCTCCCTGCAGCCGCGGGGACAGGCCAGTCTCACTGTGCCTGGCTGGATACCACCACCTTTCACATAAATTACAATGCACACAGTACTTCATCTCTTCTTCATCTCCTGCCTTTAACCTGCACAGAGAAAATTAAAAGTCTTCAGGCTTGAGTGCCTTCACTGACTTACCAGCTATTGATTGGTGTTTTCTTCCTGTTTATTTACTTTCTTCATTTCTTAAAGAGGTATTGACTCTCCTTTGAAAGCAAAATCCTTTACATTTTTCTCCATATTCTAATTGCCATACATAGTTTTCTTTATATAGCTCATAATTTCCATCATTTAAATGACATCTTAAGTTTTTTTGAAACAATCAAATATTTCCTTTGTCACCTCACTGCCCTTCTTATTTGCACTGTCAAGCCAACCTCCCTTGAGGACCTCCGGTTCTCTCTTCCTCCAGGCCACCTGTTTGCACCCACTGAAGTCCAGGCTAAGACAAGAGCCGCCATCTTTGTGATGAGGCTGGTGGACATGTTCCCACCACACTGATCATACTACTGGATTTGTCTTGTATAGTCTAAAATGAAGTTGACCGAGGAAGGAATTTGGATGAGCATCTGATGTATTCCTCAAGGTTGTGTTTTGACATACTTAGTAAAAATTCAAAGAAGAAAGCCACTGTCTCCTAGGCTCTGATCATGGTAATTGAAGAGAAAAGCCCTTTTATTTATAGCTTCTGTTTTGTAAATGTGCCACTGATTAAATCTACCAATTACTGAAACTCTCTGGTGAAAAATGAAGCTTCCTATGGTAAACTTTTTGCATAATATTTGCAGTGATTAAGAATATAACATTAGATCTCAGAAGTGAAACAGTGAAGTGCCACTAAAAAAAAAAACAAATGAAAGAATTCTGGTTTTGATCAGACATTCTTGAAATAATCCCTTCTGTCTTTACAAACAGATTAGTTGAGCTGATTGAAAATTAGTGAGTTCTACTGGACACATCAGAGAACTGAATTTTCTATTCTTATCTCTTGGAATAGCAAAGGAAGTACAGTGGGGCACCTGGGTAGACATGGAGAAGGCCATTGTGCTGGGACACATCCTTCTAAAAGACCCATACTGAAGCACATTTGTAGAAGGGATTTTTTTCCTCCCATGTTACACCAGGAGAGTACGAGTAAAACAGCAGTAGGTTTCAGGCAGATGGGCCACAAGACACACTCTGAAGAGAAGTACTTCCAGAAGGTCAAAACTCAGGAAGGGAGGCCAAACCTAGGACACCAGAATGACTGGAAAACTCTGGCTCCTACAGTAACAGCAAACCTCAGCCCATCTACTGACCACATCAAAACAAATCCTCATCCTCCAAGGCTTTCACTTGCATAATACTATTTAGCTTTCAACCAAAAGTTAAAAGTCATGTCAAGAGCCATGCCAACCAGTCTAAAGAGAAAAAGATAACAGTAGATATGTTATGGATGTTAGAATGATCAGACAGAAAGTTTTACACAGCCGTGGTTAATATACTAAGGGTTCTAATGGAAAAAAGGAGACACATGCAAGAACAGATGGGTAATTTAAACAGAAAGTTAAGTACTCTAGTAAAGAATCAAAAGGAAATTATGCAAAGCAAAAGTACAGAACAGAAATGTCTTTGATGGGCTCATCAATAGATTGGATATATTCAAGGAAGGAATTCTGAGCATCATCTGGTTAAGACTCGTGTTCTGAACAGGACTTTTCCAAAGTGAAATACAAAAAGCACAAAAATAGAACTTTAGAACAATTTCAGAATGTTTGGCATATGCATAAAGGAAAATGGAAATACCATGAGAAGAAAGCAACAACGGGACAACAGGACACATAAAAGTGTGTGATTAGTAATGGCCAAGAACATCCTAAACTTAGATTTCAAGCCCTAAAATCCAGGCAACTCAGAGGATACAAAGAAAGACAAATACAAAAGCAGGATTGTACTTATGACTATTGTATCCACACTTCAAAGAAGAAGAAAAGAAGAAAATCTTGGCACGTGCCATTGAGGGAAACAAAAGCAGAAATAAGAATTAGACTTCACTTCAGAAGCCTTGGAGATAGAAGGACTGCAGTGGGATAATTTGGGATCTGAATGGTTAGCTCTGCTGATGTGTGTACTTGGTGAAGAGAATTAACTTTTTCTCTGACAAATTTGAAGGCTCTTGTTGCCAGGATACATCCTTTAAGGAAATTTAAAATATGTTTTTTATATGATTCAGAATATATGATATATATGAAGAATAGGGAACACTGGAAATTAAATAACTCATTTCAAAATTATACATAGACTAAAAAAGAAATCTCAAGAGAAAATAAAATACATTTTGAACTACATAAAATAGAAATGACAACTTACTGCATTGTGGAAGATAAGCAAAACAGTGCTTAAAAGGAAATGAGCACTAAGTGCAAATATTAGAAAAGAAATTTATAAAAGAAATAAACTAAGCTTTCTGTTTAGGAAATTAAAGGAAAGAAAAGCAATTTTAAGCCTAAATCAGGTAGAAGAAAATTATAAATGTGAGAGCAAAAATCCATAAAATTTAATATAAGAATAATAAATTCAGTCTGTGACACAAAATCTACAGTAGAAGTTGCTTATTGTAAAACTATACTAATCAACACAATGTAATTTCCACAAAAAGGTGGAAGATGCTTTATAGATCAATGAATCAGAAAAAAACAAGTTCATAAAGAGACCAAAATAAAAATAATGAATTGATCATTTACAAATGAATGCCAGCAATACAGAAATGCAAGAGAGAGAAGGGACTGCCAGGAAAATGTGCAGAAGAGCTGACAGTCTTTATGGAAAAGGACGAACCCTGATAGAGACCTGAAAGCCTGCACAACTATAACCCAGCGACCATCTCGGATCTAAGTAAAATGCCAAGTTTCAAAGCATCTAAAAGAAATCACGTAAAAATCTAGTTAACCTTTCCTTTGGTGGCCAGGTTTTGCTAAATCATGATCCTTGAAAGAAAAAGCGCAAAGGTAGATTATGAGAACTAGAACAACTCATGAGTAGTCTTTTTTTAACTTCAGCACTTTACTAATGACAAAAATTGTACAGACTGCTTATACATACATTTTGGAACAGCTAGTCAAGCAATTAATATTTGTATCGACTCACACACTTGACCGTTGTTTATGGTGAGAATACTTGAAACCAATGTTACCAAGTTTTAAGTGTACAATACATCGTTATTGATGATGAGTGCCGTGATGTGCGAAAAATCCCTTGAACCTATTCCTCCAACTGAATATTTGTATTCTTTGAGCGGCATCTCCCTGTTGTCTGATAACTATCTTTTCCCTGAGATCGTCTAAGAAAGAGCTCCTAGCTAAACATCTAGAAAAGAACAATGAGAAAACAACCCAATTAAAAACGGACAGAAGTTCTAAACAGGCATCTTATCAGAGGTATGAATGACAAGCATTGGAAAGGGCACTCAGTGTGCTTTGTCAGTAGAAAACGGTAAATTGAAACAAAGGTTAATACCACCATATACCCACGAGAGTGGCTAAAATACAAACGGTAGAAAATAACAGGCTGAAAATAGCACTTGTAGGCAATGGGGGAGCACACTCTCTGCTGGAAGGGAGCTCGATGGTGCAGCCACTTTGGAAACACGTGGGAGTTTCCTAGAAAGCAGAGGTCCTCATGCTGTAGAGTCCAGCCCCGTGCTCTCAGACATCTGCCCAAACAAGCTGAAAGCTTGGGTCTGTTCCAAACACACACCCTGTGTTTGATCCCCAACACCTGCAAACAAAGCCAAAGCTGATGCACAAATATTAATAGCAGGTTTGGCTTCCTAATTGCCAAAAACTGGAGGTAAGCAGGATGTCCTTCAGTGATAAATATCGACACCCAAACTGGGGCTCATCCACATAATGGGTAGGATTAAGCAATACAAAGAAATAAACTACATGGGGAGAAGGCAGGGCAGACTGAAGTCTCAAAAGTCCCCTGTCCTTAGAACGTATCTGCATGTCCGCTCCACACACACACACACACACACTCACTGTATTAAATACGAAGAAGATTTGACTGGTGTCAGGGCGCTTTCCAGCGAGTGTAGAAACTGATGACAGAGGTGCTGTCTCTGGCTGTGACACCAGGGCAACACAGACTGAAAATCTGTGGACTGCGTGGATGAATGATTCCAGCTAGACAGAGTGCAAATCCTTCAGGAATACGCGAAGAAAATTCCCAGGTTTATATTACTTGTTACAAGCACATGCTCCAAACAAAGTCATTTAGAACTTGTCACATGATTACCGGTTTTCTTATCTTCATGTTTATGTTAATTATTAAGCACAAATGAAGCATTTTCACTCCTAACTATAATAAAATTCTCATGGCTATATCTAAAAAAAAAAAAAAAAAAAACAACAGCATTCAGCTAGCTTTTGTAATTAGTGCTTTATCTACTTTTGTGAAAGTAATTTAATTTCAGAGATTGAAATAATTTTTAAAGAGTGACTGGCTTTTATTTTCAATTCTCATTTCCTTTGGTACAGTTATCATGAGGGCTAGCATGCTGTTACTTTGCACTGAGCGACACAGTCTGTGGTTAGCGACACGTGCGCTACCTGTTATTCAGGATGATAGAGTAAGTTTTAACCAGATCATTCAGCAAATGTGTATTAAATGTTTGAGACACCCCTGAAGTTTCAATGCATATTGTGTACATATTGCATCCTTGTACTGCACATAATTTTGTGAACGTTAGACCACTAGTATATAGGGAGGTGCTTCGATTATGCCTGTGTGATATTTGTAACACAAAATTTCACACTGTATTTACAGTGCCTTAAAAGGAAATCTGACTTGTGAGCATGAATTGACTTCATCCTTTGATTCTCTAACCACTATTTTACAAATAAAAACTGTTGTTGAAGATGAGAGACCTACACTGGCAGGAACCTTTAGGGACCATGACTCAGTGTGACATGCTCTGTTCTTAGGCTTTTAAAGACGTCCAATGTTGATGATTAAGACTGTCCTTTTCTTATTTTATCATAAGAGACAAAAGACCTTTAAACACAGAAGCACAAACTTTATGAAGTTTCTATATTGCAGCTCAAAATTATTTGAGTAATGTGTATATTCATGAAAAATACCTAAATTGCAAACTTTCAAAGCTAGCTGGTGGGAATGAGAGCAAAGTAAGTTACCCTTTGTTAACGACACGGAGAAACACGGGTCTGTGTCACCTACACGCGGGCCAGGAAAACTTCACTTGGTTTACCTTGTCTGTGTACCTCTGCTTCCACTTCTGGTGAACTGTATTCTCCCGTCAAAGTCTCCTTTCCTTCCTCTTTCCCCTTCAGTACTGGGAATTTGTGCTACCGGGGATCGGACCCAAGGCCTTCACACTGAGCTGCATTCCTAGCCTTTCAATTAATTTCTTAAAATTTTGAGATTGGGCTCAAATTTATGACTTCCCTGCTGGCTCAGCTTTCAGAGTGCTGGGATTACAGCCTACCCTCTGCTTCCAAAAGTATTTTCCTTCACAAATAATATTTTAATCGACATCTTATTAAAGATAACTTTAAAATTTTATTCACGTACATCATAATACAAAATATTACATTTGATCTCCAAAGTTATAATGTATTTTCTTTTTATAATTACAAAAGCAGTTTGTATTTCTTTTGGAAGCATTTGAAAGTAGAGAAAATCCATAAGAAAATACGTCACCCATAATCCCGTCAGGCAAAATGCATGTTAAAATTTTAGCACATCTTCCTCGTTCTCTGTGTGTGTAAAACACACGCCTGAACTATGGATTCACATTATGCACGCGTTGTTTCTTTCATAGTTCACGTAGTTTCGGAGCATTTTTCCTGGTCCTCAAGTATCCCACCCCACATGGACTTGGTGATGTCCGGCGGCTTGTGTTTAGGTGCCACATCCTCGCTAAGTTTCTGTCTCCAGCTCTTCACACCCATACGTGATGAGTGCTTTTGGGTTAAGAGCGTTGTTTCCAATAAGGTATAACTGCCCGTTTCTCTTCCTCTGTGGAGAAATAAATCCAAAGGAGGAGAGCTCAGGGGAGTCCTCTGGGTGTTGGTACTAGAAGAGCCAAACTGAGACTCTTCCCCGCGTTGCCAGCTGGAGGTCAGTGAGAGGGTCACCCACAGTGCTCGGCTCCGAGACCCCTTCTGGATGGGAGGGGGCCGTTCCTCTGAAGCAGTGGGGGTGAAGCTATGCCACACGTGTTATTTGTTCTTCTGTTAAGACAAAAGAGGTTAATGTAAGAGCTGCTTTTCTACACTAGAACCTCAGGGTTCAGGTTTAATTGCAGTGTTGGCACTTGGTGAAAAATAAGTGAGTTTGAGCACTTGTGTCAAAAACGTTTGCAGCCACTGCCCTAACGCATTCTAGGAATGCAAAGACGGCAAGAATTGAGAAAAAGTCACGCTGAGGATGTTGGTGGAGATATCTGTGCTGTTGTGCCCTGTAGTCATTTAACCAGCATGTGGGCGGCTACTATAAAGTCTAAAACCCCTGAAAATATTTCCGTAAAGGAAAACAGCATTGTACAGCATTTCTCCTGTGCTTCACCTCCCTCTCAGGTTTTGTTTGCATTGTCACAGCTCAAGGGCTTTAAAATGATGCAAGTCTACCCAGATGCTTCTCAGGGCATACAAGACACATGGTCCAGGGGACTCTTAAGTGGAGGCATCTTCTGTGTAGCTGGCCCGGAAGACCTGACTTCCCCTATTGGGAACGTGAAGTGAGGAGTGAAGTCCACAGAGGTGGGTGAGCACCACTGCTGGGAGGTGTGTCCTCCAGCAATCTCTGGGTGAACCTGAGCGTGCTTACACAAGTCAAGGTGCCGCTGAGATCACCAAGCCATAGCATCTTCGAGATGCCTGTGATGAACGCAACTTGTTCCTAACCAGAACCCTGGTATGTGGCACCTGCCTGGAAAGAGAATGGTTATAGGAATTAGTTCATGGGATTTTAGAGGCCCGGAGTCCCAGGACGGAGTGGTGTCACTCAGTGTGAAACCAAGGTCTGAAGCACATTGGGGTGAGGGACAGAAGTGTAGGTCCTGGTCCAAATCTAAATCCTGAGAGCCAGGAGATGCATCCAAAGACAGGGAGGTGGACGTCCAAGGTCAAACTGAAGTAAATCTGCCCTTCCTCTCTTTTTTCCATTCTGATCCTCAGGGCATTGTATGGTGCTGGTAGGAAGGCATTGTTTCTGAGGTGTATAGATTAGGAAAAGGTACACACGGGGAGGGGGGGGCGGTTTGCCAGTTGTTTGGTTATTGCTTAGCCCAGGAAAGTAGAGACTTAGAAGTAGTCATCACTTTTACTGTACAGTACATGACATCTCCAGCTGACAGTGTGCTGTGTGTACTATTCTGTAACCCACTCTTTCTGTGGACGGCTTCATACAGCAGCCAGCAAGGCAAACTCAAATGTGTAAACAAGCTTTTGGTTTATATACAGTACTTTTAATTACAATAGCAGGGCATTAAAATAGGGTGCCACAACAATTGCTGTAGGGACGCTTTGTAAATTTCTGAAACTGATTGCTATAAATATATGAATAAATTTCACTTTTAATATTAACTTCAAGTTTCTAGGAACCTGTAGCTTGAAAAATGAATCCTCCAATTGGAAAACTTTGTACATTTTGGCATGGCCCATAAAATAGAGGGATTCTAATAGGATTAGTTATTACCAAGAAAATTCTGAGAGGAGTATTTGTAATGTATCAATTGCATAACTGCTCACTTCCTAGGCTATAACTCCCACGATTCATTCAACATGAAAGCAGTGCTCTGAAATACATTTATCTTCAAGTTATCGATGGAATGATCCACTCCCCTCTCAGGAAGGCATCCACAGTAGGTGTTTCTGACACATTATTGGTGGTTTATAGGTACAGGTACATCACAGATACCTGTCATCTGAGGTCTGAGTCACACTGAAGCTGTTTGCATGATCTGGATTTGAAGTGTGATCATGCTTAGTGCTTTATTTACACCGCTTGATTGTGGTCTCGGTAGCCTCTGGCCTCATAACTGCTCAGTGTGAGGGCAGTGTCACATCTGTGCCCCAAGTGTCTCTGTCGAAGTCCCAGCCCACAGCATCGTGGTGCTAGGAGCTAGAGGTGGGTAATTGGTTGGATGAGGAGGGCAGGGCCTTGTCAGTGGTCCCCTAGATAGAGGCTGCAGAGAGCAGGTGCTGTCTGCGATCCTCACAACCCTGACACTGACTCTGCAGGTGCCTCGCCCTCAGCCTCCTGAGCAGGGAGAACCTTTCTGTGGTTTATTAGTCCCGGCTGCAAGTTATTTTAGTATAACACCCCAAACAGACCCTAACACTTGGCTATGTTATTTTCATCCACGAGCCTGCTCATGGAACAGGGTTCAGGGGGCCCAGACTGGGAGGGCAAGGTACGGAATCACCACGCAGACTCCAGGGAGGTTTCTGGAACACTTCTGCTTTATTCAGCAAATGCACAGACTTATGTAGGGTAAGGCAGGGGTGGAGCCAGGGTGTTTGGCTCATCTTTTTGGCCACATGCTAATTTTTGGATTGTGTGTTTTAGGGGCTGAGGCGGATGGAGTCAGGACTTTATAGAGGTTTTTGAGAGGAACAGTTTATCTGTCTAAGGTCAGATCTCTACACCTGAGGGGGTACCTGTCATCTGAGGTCTGAGTCACACTGAAGCTGTTTGCATGATCTGGATTTGAAGTGTGATCATGCTTAGTGCTTTATTTACACCGCTTGATTGTGGTCTCGGTAGCCTCTGGCCTCATAACTGCTCAGTGTGAGGGCAGTGTCACATCTGTGCCCCAAGTGTCTCTGTCGAAGTCCCAGCCCACAGCATCGTGGTGCTAGGAGCTAGAGGTGGGTAATTGGTTGGATGAGGAGGGCAGGGCCTTGTCAGTGGTCCCCTAGATAGAGGCTGCAGAGAGCAGGTGCTGTCTGCGATCCTCACAACCCTGACACTGACTCTGCAGGTGCCTCGCCCTCAGCCTCCTGAGCAGGGAGAACCTTTCTGTGGTTTATTAGTCCCGGCTGCAAGTTATTTTAGTATAACACCCCAAACAGACCCTAACACTTGGCTATGTTATTTTCATCCACGAGCCTGCTCATGGAACAGGGTTCAGGGGGCCCAGACTGGGAGGGCAAGGTACGGAATCACCACGCAGACTCCAGGGAGGTTTCTGGAACACTTCTGCTTTATTCAGCAAATGCACAGACTTATGTAGGGTAAGGCAGGGGTGGAGCCAGGGTGTTTGGCTCATCTTTTTGGCCACATGCTAATTTTTGGATTGTGTGTTTTAGGGGCTGAGGCGGATGGAGTCAGGACTTTATAGAGGTTTTTGAGAGGAACAGTTTATCTGTCTAAGGTCAGATCTCTACACACCTGAGGGGGCGGATTACTCCAGCCCTAACAGGCCTCGGAGTTTTCTCACGAGGGATGGGTGCGGCGCTCCTGACTCAGCCAGAGCTTAAGCTGATCCTCATGGCTGCAGTTTCTCTCTGTTTTGTTTTGTTTTGTTTTTTGCTCAAGTTGTATTTTTCTGTTTGATTTCCTCTAAGTCAGTGACTGGTCCCAAATAAAAATCTGATCTGTGCTGTCTCCTGGAGCAGAGGCTGCTTTTCAGAGCGTTTTCGGTTTTCGGGACCCATGACTGCCATGCAGCCCTCCATAAGGGTTCAGATGCAGGACAACCCTCAGTTCTCACCCTGCTTGAGTATTCTAAGCGCTTCTTTGTGGAAAGGTAGAGACGGTAGGGCTTGCTGTGCAGGAGAGGATGGGGAGGCCTGGGCTCTGCTGCGTAGCTCCCTCAGCGCCAATCTGCCTGTGGGTGTGGGTGGCAGTGGCTTTTTATTCAATTCTGAGCCCATCCTGGGGGACTGAGCAGGATATTTGCTTATAGGCCAAACGCCATGCACTCAGTTTTAACCATGTTAAATATCAGAGTATCGCAAGCTGTACATTCATTGTTTGGCTCTGACAGTGCTGGAACTGGGTTAGCACACGCTTCTGATAATGTGCGGTCATGTGACATCTTTGTTCATCTGGGATTCTTGACACCCTTCTTCTTTTTCCAATATTGTAGATATTATGAGCCTGGATATTTTAATATTAATGGAAATACTGTGTAAGAGAATTTATGTGTTAGCCATTTCATCCTGCTCAGTGAAGGTATTATGAAACCCATGCTTTTTTACATAATTAATTTGGAAAGTGTGAGCCAGGATTTACCAAATGAAAATCAGTCTTTCACAGATTTCATAGACTGTATTCTCTTAATGATTGTAGTAGTTTTAAAAAAATAACATCTAAACCATCCAAAAATTTCTACTGTAAGAATTATACAACTGGAATAGCTATTTCCACAGCAGGATTTCATCTTAAATTGTGACTAGTATTAGTTGCTTCTATCTAGATGAAGCAAGAATTTCTGTGTCACAGGAGACATATTTTTCTGACATCTTTGCTAGTAGTCTGATGTTTTTGACGTCTTGTCCTAGTGGCTGGCATGCATGAATATGTACTGTTTGTTAAGTCTTTGACAAGTTGAAACATGACTCCAGAGAGATGGCACAATTCCTATTATCTAGAAAGCTATATAGCAAATGAGGGAGTGGAAATTATGTGAGAGAAGTGTGATAAATCAGACATTGATGACGTAAACCCATTTTGACTTCTGCATGCACCTGCAATATAATAGAAAGCAATTTGTGCACAGTTTGGGAGACAGAAGTGTTTTACTCCTTGCTGTACACCTCAAGACTCTCAGTAAAGACTTTGGGTTAACACCAAAGACTACTAGTTGGGAAAGGCCACTTGAATGAAGAACAGATCCGATAAGAGAGTTTTTCTTTTAGCCTTAGAAATTAAATGAAAAAGAAAAGTAGAACGATGTCAAGGACAACCAAGTGCCCATTAAGGGCTTCCTCTTAACCAAGAAGAAGCAGAATATGAGATAAATCTTGTAAGTTTAATTTATAGAAATCACAGAAGTGAGGGGGACATTGTCTGTCATCAGCATGACTAATGTTGGTGGCAGGAATAAGATACCTTTGTTCAGAAGCACACGACAGAAAGGCCAGATAGCTATGAGATTGTCCAGTAGCCGGCTTCTCATAAAGGGCGGTGGGAAATGGGTCCCAGCCGAACCACTGCTTCCCGCACCCCCACAAGCCCCACCATGCTGTTTGCCAGAGCCACCAGCTCGGTTCTCCACCTGCTCCCTCAGCTCTGCGCCCAGGGAAGGAGCCGCCCTGCCCCACTCTGAGGTACCTAGGCCCCAATCAAAGAGCTGGACGCCAGGAGGGTTTGGGGCATCTCCAGCCAGTACATGTCCTCCTGTGGCCTCCTCTGACTGAGCCTGAGGGGGGGACTGCCAGTGTGCCCCACCCAGGGTATTAGGACAGTTGGTGCCCATCCTGCCTGGCCCTGTGCCAGCAGGTGGTGACATCCAGTGCTTCCGTGAAATGCTGTTCCCTGCCTACAAAGCTGTGGCCCTAGAGAGGAGAAAGGACCCTTTCACGTGTGGGTTGTAGTCTCTATTGCCACCTATGCACAGATCTTAAGAGGTAGAAAACATTCCAGGTAGAATGTCTGAGATTTTCACACAGAGGGCAGGAAGGGTCATGAGGGAGGTCACCGACAGCAAAAAAGTGGCCACAGTAGCGGCACAAGTGCATTTTAAGGGAGCAGCACTTGCTATCCCTCTCAAGTGTGCTGACTTTGATCTTGCCTAGGTTTCTGAGGCCAGGAGGACGTGAGCCTGGGATTTCATTGTGGGAGGCCTGTTTCCAAAGCTCGCTCTGCACCCTCGCCTTCCTTGCACCTGTTGGTGTTCTTTTGTACATTCAACTCGACTCCCCTGGTAAACAGGAGCCATCTTACTGTCACCACTTTGCTTTATTCTTCTTATAAGACTCCAGCAATTTCATCTGAGAACAAAGCTGAGTAAAATGCGAAGGGGAAACAACATACAGGACAGCTGGGGAGCTCTAGATTCTGGAACTTGGCAGGGACTTCTCTCATGGTCTCTCTGGGGGTTACCTGACCTGTCCCAGGTGACTCAGCTTGGGGGTTAGGTCTGGGGGCGCCTCGCTTTCTCACCTCCCTAACATCTTCACTGGATCCCATCTCCATGGTCTTTCCTTGCAGAAGGCTTTTGTCTTTTCTATAGTGGCCAAACTCACTTGCTTTTGAGAAGTGCTGTGTCCTGAATTAATAGAAACTCCATCATATTATAAGTCACTCTTCCCTGAAACTCAGGGCTGTACTCGATGCACTACTTTCACAAATATCCAGTTATATT
>NW_022900918.1:40691110-40804093 GCF_012274545.1 Fukomys damarensis
TCACTCTTCACTCTTCCCTGAAACTCAGGGCTGTACTCGATGCACTACTTTCACAAATATCTCCAGTTAAATTATCATGTGAGTTATTCAATTAGTCATCTATATGATGCGTTCTTTGTTGGGCGTCTGCTATCTGCCAGGTGCTGATTTTGCTACTGAGAGTACAGGGGTAATTCGGAAACATGATCTCTGCTTTTAAACAGATACTCCTGTGCAGTGTCTGCATATAATCACTGATGTATTTCCCTAAGTGTTTGCAGGCATGCCCTGCATTACAGCTTCTACAGAGCGCTGTGATGGGTCGGAAGAACTTCTGTGGAGGCTCAAGGGCAGGAAGCTTCCTGTAGACTCCTCAGCCCTGGGGCACAGCATGGAGCAAGCCCCACCAGCTCTGTCCTTGGAAGAACAGCACATAAAACAATCAGAGATGCCAGGCATTGTGGCATATACCAGCAATCCCAGCACTTGGGGACTCAGACAGGAGGGTTGCAAATTTGGACCCAACTGGGCAATTTAGGCAGATCCTGCCTCAAAATAACATTAAAGGGCTGGGGGTGCAGTTCAGTTAGAAGTCCTGAGTTCAATCCATAGTTCTGAAAACAAAAACAAGCTTAGAAAGTGATTATAGCATAGCAGTTGTAGTGCTGGGAATGAAGGAAATATTGGTGAAGTATTGAAGGTGAAATCAACAGTCACATTCATTATTTTCAAGTATGCATTCAAGAAGCATGGGATTTAAGGATAAATCCATCTTTCTGTTTTAGGGAGGTTAAGAGGCATCACGTGATTTACCAAGAAAGTTAACACCAGTGAAGTCCCTTCTGATGTGAGAGGACTCTTGAGTTCCTTGCAGGACACAAGAAGGCCAGGACATCTAGAAAAGATTTACCTTGAGAAGCCAAGGAGACATTTGGTCCTGGAACTCAGGAGAAGAGAAAAGGCATGCTGGCACTTGTCCGTTAACCTGTCACTGTGCAAAAGTAAAATCCCAGAACTGAACTTTTGAGTGTCCAGAGATTGTTAGAGAAGCAGAAGGCTGCAAGGAAGGCTAAGAATGAAGTCAGATTTGCGGGGAGAACAAAGCTTCTACGTCATGAAAGTCAAGGGGAAGTGCTTAGAGAATTCCCTGTGGAGATGGAAATGCTATAAATTCAGGGGAAATTAGCCATTGAAATGTAGAAATGCAAACTCTGTAGCCCAAACAGAAAGATTTAACTTCTTTATTCCTCTTCATATGCATAAAAATGTTACTGAATGGGACATCAAAGTAGGAACAGAATATGTTAGATTAAAGAAAGAACAAGAAACCTAGGTGGTGGTACCTTAAACTGCTTGAGTTAAATTAACATTTTCAGGCCCTGGTGCAGGTCACAAAGGGACAGAATAACAGCTGCCCTTATGAGTTCCTTGGTAAACAAACCTAGAAAACTCTGCATTTTCTCAGAGCAGATTAGCAAAGTATACTCTTTAGAAAAGAATGTATCAGCCTGTTTGGGGAGAATAAATGAATGATTAATGAGATAGAGGGCTCTGGATAATTTTGTGCAAGGCTTCAGTTCATAAATGTTTAGGAAGAACCTATGAGGGGTGCACAGCAGTCCACAGTTCAGTGGAAGTCTCCTCCCTCTGTCTTCCACAAACATGGGAAACACGTATAAAAATCCTACGGTACACGCACATCTGGGTGGCCTACCTTGTGCAGATTTTTTGCACTGCTCAATGTCTTAAACAACACCAGTATCTTTTTAATGATGCACAGTTTCCTCACATGAACATCATTAGGCATTCTATTTTATCATTTTATATGAATTTTCAGTACTCTTCTCTAATTTTACTACCCTGGTATATTGTGTAATTATTATGGCAATGAATAACTCTCATCATATTGTGGCAGTATTTTCTGTTTTCATTAGTGGCAGTATTTTTTTTCATTGTTATGCTGTTACCTGGCTGGATCTTGTCCAGGATCTTCATGTATAAAGAAATCAGAAGGATGCCCAAGGGTAGCAGCGAGATCAGTGATTTATTTCAAAGAGAAATAGCCTAGGAGAGGCTCTCACTCTGGAGGGCTCAGTGCTGGTCCTGGGGTTTCTAGCCTTGGGGCTTACAGTGGGGTCACCCTTTGGTCTGAGCTTGACTCCAGCTCTCTCCCTCCAGGCAGGCTTTGACCTTGGGGTTGGGGGGCTTGGAGGAACTGTGTCCAAAGCCTGCAGGGGAGAAATCTGTAGACTGTGACAGTTGCTTAGGGGTGGGGTCATGGACGGCTGCAGAGACTGCAGGGCACAGGCCTGGGGACCTGTGGTGTAGACACCACTGGGTCATCTTCCACGGTGTAGAAGTTGGCTGAGCTGAGGTCTTGTAGCAAAGCGGAACAGCTCAGCACCATATTGAAGTGTCACAGCTCAGCGTCACAGCCAAGCACCACAGCTCTGAGACACAGTTGAGTGTTACAGCCCTGTGTGGCAGCTACGTGTTGTGGCTATTGCAATTTGAAGATTCAAGAACCAGATGCTCACTGGAAGAGGTGGAGAAAAATCTTTATTAGGCTGGCGATCTCTGAGGACTTCCCGCTCTGAAGTCAGAGTGCCTCACCAGAACTGAGGGCCTCCTTATATAGGGAACTACATAGTAGGCGAGCATGCTCACTGAAGTAGAGGGGCGGAGTTACAGAACATTCCTGAAACACATGCTGTGTGAGCATGCTCCCTGAAGCATTAGGGGAAAGAGTTACAGAACATTCCTGAAACATATGCTGTGCGCATGCTCACTGAGGCAGAGGGGCGGAGTTACAGAACATTCCTGAAAAAGGAGGAAGGAACATTCCTGTGAAGGGCAGAGCTGAAAACATTCCTGAGAAGGTAGGAAGTTGCAACAGTCAGAAGACATTATTATTATTGTTGTTGTTATTTGTTTATTTATTTTTTTGGTACTGGGGATGAACTCTTGTCCTTGCACTTGAGAGGCAGGCGGAACCACTGAGCTAAATCCCTGCCCAGTCAGAAAACATTTTAACCTGGAGCAGGAGCACTCTTAGCAGCATAAACTGCTACACTTCTGAAACAAAACATTTTGTGGAAAGAACAAAAAACAAAAACAAGGGGGCCGGGCAAGGGCCTGTCTTATTGTGACATACTGCTCCGTCGATCTGACTCAGGAGGTGGACCCAGGCCCTGGAAGTAGGGGGAGCACCCTCCCCTCTCTCCTAGCCGTTTCCTTGGTTACCAGACTTCTGGGCTGCAGTCCCAGGAGTGGCTCCAGACGGGGCCCACCCTGCCTCCTCCAGCCTCCCCTGAGCCACCTGCTGCCTCTCTGTGTCCTTAGTACCCCTGTCTGACCCAAATTAGACTGTGCGTAGGGCTGGCTAGGAAAGGCATCAGTCCCCTCCCCACGCCCCTCAGGAACTGTCCCTGACACAGTCCTACTCACCTCTTTCAGGTGGGTAGTTTCCTTATCTACCATATCCGGTTTTCATGTGCATTTCATGCTACTTAACTCTGCTTTATCGCTGCACCTCCATTTCGCATCCCCAGTGCGGGAGACAGAGACAGAGACGGAGCCCTCTGTTCCCACCCTACCACACACACTAGACCTTCGCTCTGCCCGCACCCCCCTACCTAGTTGTGGGTGTGGATCTTCACAGTGGGACGATAACTGCTCCTCATGCTCTGCTCACCTACAGTTCCACGATGGCCTTTCCCTTCATTACTCAGCATGGCAGCACTTGGACACATAAATATTTATTTTCTCCCAAAGTAATAATTACTGACCTTGGGAAGTTTACAGAGGGAGCTGTGAAAATGTTCACAACTATAATTCAACGGTTATAAATTTTTAAATGGCTGTAATAAAAGTTTTTAATTTTTACTGCCATAAAAATTTGCCATCATTAAAATCTCAAAGTACACTTTAATCATAACAAGGGCCCAGCATTTATTCCTTAATAAGTAGACTTTGCTGTACCGCCACCTGTATTATCTGCCACAAATCTGGAATCAGAAGGAAAATGATGTGCTTCTTGTTTTCCGCCTTTGCATAAACACTGGGAACCCATGAGAGTCTCCGCTACCAGAGACCCTGGCTGGTGACTCCAGGCCCAGCCCAGCCCGCCGCATGCACCGGGGCCTCCCCGGCTGTCGTGTGTGGTAGGAGGTTACAGTCAGTCCTTGAAGATCAAGGCAGAATTGAGCAATGCCTGAGAGAATCTGTGTGGGTAGGGGACACACACTTTCTCACCTACCGAGAGAGAGGCTTGGGAACGGAGTTGAGTGAGGTGCCTCGGGCTGTCACTTTCACTCTGCTGAGTGCATTTTGTTCCTTCTGGGAAGTTTTCAAGAAGCAGATTTATTTTTTAAAAAATAAGGGTAGTGATAAGTACTTTCTATTCTGGTTTCCAGTCTGTTATAGATGCTATACTACAAACTTTTAACATTGTTGGACCTTATTGCTAGGAAAAAGGTGTTATGAGCATTTCTGGCCTTTGGCTGAAATTATTTTTCTCCACCATTCATGATTTCTTAAATATATTAGTTGCTAAGGGTGAAGGGAGAGGAGACATAATTGAATCCAGTCTGCCCTCTCTGCCATTTGGTGGAGCTCCACGCTGCAACACCATTCCCTTCTGTCTTCCTAGAGGCCTGTATGGATTTCACTCTGCCTGACTTTTCTCAGGATTTGAATTCTTAGACTGCGTCCAACACTGCAAACCCGAGTGGGTGGCTTAACAGACTGTAGTTAGTATACCACTCACTGGAGTTGTCCATGAAAATACTACACTCCCATATGATATTCTTTTTGCATTGGTAATCGTTTTGGAGGCAAACATAATGGAAATGAAATTGGGCTGTCTTAGCCTTTTACAGCTTATCATGCCTGGATACTTGGCTGTATGAATAGATTCTTTTATCAGTGTTTCTGCTTCTCATTGCAAAGAGTTTGGGCAAAATAAATGGCAAATACTCTTAACTTTAGCAAAAAAACACAACCCCAATTATTAAATAAGCAAAGCACTTAAACAGATAATTTATGAAGGAAGAAATGCAATTGGCCATAAACATTTTACAAAATATTTTTTTCTCAAAACTGCTAGATGAAAAGTTCTAACATGTCAAAATGTCAATGATATGTTATATAGATTATTTAGTATTATGAATCATTCATCTCTTCATTAAAGATATTTCCTCTGTAGGTTATAGTATGCTCTGTGTTAAATGCTGTGAACGCAGCAGAACCAACAAATTTTCGCAAATGGCCTTCTAGGCCAGTAAGGGATTTGTAAATTAGGAGATCCGTGTGTTTGTGTGGTTACAACATTGGGTAGTAATCATCACCTGAGAACATAGTGATGCATCAAGTATGGAGGGGAAGAGGAATTTAAATAAGGGAATCTAGGAAGGACGCTCTTATCCCAGCTCTTATTCCACCTCAAGACGCCTGTGGGTCAGGAGGATGTTCAGTCGGAAGAGAAGTTTCAGGACCAGGATCTGAGAAGGTTTGAAGGACAGCAAAGAAACCTGTACAGCTAGAACACAACCTAAGCAAGCAAGTGGTTTCTTTGCGAAATACTCACTAAGATGGATTCGTGGAAGTAAAATATGCCCAGCACTTTAACAGTGTTGCTTCATTCTGGTTACAAGAGTGTTTTATTTGAGGTTAGAGTAATGTTGCCTATATGTATGTCCAAGGGCGTTATTTATAATAGTGATAGACTAAACATGTCAATGTGTAAAACTGAAATGGTTAAATAAATTTGGTATATAAATGCAATGGAATATGACATAGTCATTTAGGCAGTGACGTGGAAGGAGAGTGTTTATGACTAACTAATAAGTAAAAGTGAGAATACAGCACTGTAAATGAATGCCTTCATTTAATTGATGTGCGTTGAATGCTTGGAGCATGACTCTGTGCACATAAAAAGAAACAGCCATGGAAACAGTACTGTTTAACTGTGAGTGGAGCAATAATAAATTAATTTTATTTTTTCTATTTTTAAATTTCTGGGGAGAATATTAATTTAATAATATAAAACAACTTTTAAAGAACAGCATTGCTATAAAATCAAACTGATATGTGGTCAGCTTTCTAACTTTACTGAAGAATTCATGACATGCATGATGATGCTTCTAAGTTATAATGTGAGTTCTCTGTCAACAATGTCTTTCACACCGTTACCGGAGCACCTCTGACCAGGGCTGCCTGCCCTTGCAGTTCACATCTGAAAGTGGAAGTTTTCATGTCATCTCCCCTTGTAAGCAGCATGGGATGTGAGTAGGAGAGTGGGGATACTGAGGCTGGAGGGCCCGGATGAGAAAACGGGCTTTTTGCAAGATAAATCCCCAAGTAAGAGTTGCTCTGGGCTGCGGGTGTGCCTCTGTGTTAGAGACCTTGTCCAGCCTGTCCTAGGCCTAGGGGCCGATCCTCGGCAGTGCCAACAACAACAAAGCAAACTGAAGAAAGCCCTGCTCTCACTTTACCACAGCTGCTACACACCCGGGTTCACTGAAGCCCTTCCCGGGGTTACCAAATACTCCTGCAGAGGGAGCCGCAAGTGAGCTCTCTTCGTGCTGTGAACTCTGGAGTTGGACAAATGTGTAATTGCGCATGTCCACCATCGTAGGACCATGCAGAGTGTTCCCACTGCCCTTCCCTTCCTCTGGGCTCTGCCTCTCATGCCTTCCCCTGACCCTGGGTGATCACGGCTCCTTCTGCTGCCTCCATGGAATGCCAAGCAGGTGGAATCACATGGTTATGTAACCTTTCTCAGACTTAGTAATAATATTTAAGGGTGTTCCATGTTTTCATAACTTGATAGCTCAGGAATTTATACAGCTGAATGATATTCCACTTTTTGAATGTACTGTGGTTTATTTATGCATTCACCTACTGAAGGGCATCTTAGCTTGCTCCTAGTTTTGGCAGCTGTGAATAAAGCTGATGTAAACAGCCAGAAATGGATGTTGGTGTGGACATAGTTGTGAGTGAATGTTTGTATGTATGTATGTTGGATTTTGCCAAGTGCTTTTTCTGAATCCATCGACAAGATCTTATGATTGTTTAACTTGCTGATGTGTGTTATATCAGTTGATTTTCAAATGTTGAACCAGCTAGGAAGCTCGGGATAAGTCCCACTTGGTTGTGATATATAAATATTTTTATGCATTTTCTGATTCAGTTTATTGGTGTTTTGTTGAGGATTTTGGCATCTGTTAAGGAGGGAACTGGTCTGTAACTTGTTTTTCTTGTAATGACTTTATCTGGCTCTGGTATTAGGATCTTGCTGGCCTTAGAGAATGCGCTAAAAATATTCAAACTGCTTCTGTATTTTGAAAGAAAATGTGAACCAATAAACATAGTGGGGTGACCAGAGGGGTAGGGAAAGGCAGCTGGGGCCTTGCTGTCTCGAGGTCTGTGGAACACATTTACACACTCAAGAGTCTCTATAGTTATTGAATGTATTTTTTGAAATAATTCTCATTTTCTCTTTGGTTCACCAGGGCTGTATCAACCTGAAACTATTTCTGGGTCAGTTTCCCAGCCAGGACTAAAGTGAAGTTTATAATCTGTTTTGTATTTTAATGGTTTAGGTATAATGTCACTTTTCTCTTCTTCACGTAGGCTGGAGCCAATGTCCTCCTCCAGGACGTGAATGGAAACATCCCGTTAGATTATGCTGTGGAAGGGACTGAATCCAGCTCTATCCTGTTGACCTATCTGGATGAAAATGGTATGCAGAAGCTTTGTGAAAAAAATGTAGAAGAAATAAGTTGATAGAACTGTAAATTTATATGAACTTTTCTAGCTCTGCTGAAATGATTTCAATGGATTTTGTTTCTCTTGAGGGTATAAAATAACTTATATTTCTCTTCCGTTTTTCAGTACTTTTACTATATGGTTGGTTTTATCAATGTAGTTTTTTGCAAAAGCCAGCCAAAATCTAGAGGCCAGCCATGCAAGAGCATTTTCACAGGCATCTGAAGTCCGTGATCAGTAGGATTGGGCTTGTGACCATGGTCTGTTCTCCCCAGGAGGGGCAGGGAGTGAGCCAGCACACTTGAATTTGAGCTAATGAGCGGGAGGCTGGCTTGAGTGTATTCTCCCTGGAGTCCTTGGTGCTGTGAACATGCAAGAGACGACTTAGGTCGAGGGCAAACGCTGTCATGCGGTGAGGCCGAGCCGCAGTGTGTCACTGAGGAGGACATGAAACACACACATGGAGGAACGAGTCTTTTCTGAGACTGCGCAGTGATGGGAAGGAGGGGCAGGAAAGTAAAGAATCGAAGAATCAGCCATTGAGACGTAGGCTGCTGTGAATGCGGATGTGCAGGGGTCGCAGTGATGTGGCATCTGGGACTGTGGGAAGACGCCTCGAAGGGGAACACCTGGGTCAAGTGGAATTTTACTCTTCTGAGGGAACTCCACACTGATTTCCATTACTGGGGCACTGGTTTACATCCCCTCCAATGGCGTGGGAGGGTTCCTTTGGCCCCACAGCCTGGCCTGCCTTTGTAATTATTTGATTTGTTGTGGTGGCCTTTCTTTCTGGGATAGAGTCTCAGTGTTGTTCTACCTTGCATTTCTCTAATGGCCAGTGATGTTGAACATGTTTTCATATTTTTTTTGAACATTTATACTTCTTCTGAGGTGTATCTGTTCATTTTAGTTGCCTGTTGTTTTATTAGGTCTATTTGCGGGATCTAATTTTTGAGTTTTGTGTATTTCTAGATATCCTCAGTCTGAGGAGTAGCTGGAAAGATTTTTTCCCATTTTGTAGGTTGTCTCTTCACTCTGTTCATTGGTGTCTTTGCTGTGCAGAAGCTTTTTGGATATGGTTATTTCTTGTGCAACTTGGCCTCTGTTCAGAAAGTCCTTGCCTATGCCTATGTCTTCAAGATCTTTACCTATTTTTTCTACCAGCAGATTAAGTGTTTTTGTTGTAACATTTTTATCATTGATTCATTCTGCATGGTTTCTCTGAAATGAGAAGTCCAAAAAAAAAGATAATAATAAAGAACAAAATCAAAGAGAGATAATAGGAAACAGGGACATAGATCTTTTGCAAATGAGTTAGGGATGAAGAGATGGAGGGAGGAGAGGGTATGGGATAGGATGTGTCATTTATATGCACCAACTCTACACAATGAATCCTAATGAACTGCAAACATTTATTAATAATAGAAAAATAGAAATCGGAAAAAAAATAAGACCCACTTTCCATGTAGAAAAAGGAAATACTCAAAGAAACCAGGCCCTCCTGTTTGCTGCTGTTTCCCTGTAACTCACCCGGAAGGCCCAGTCCTTCCAGAGCAGCCCTGGACAGAGGAAGTCCACAGTGTCCTTGGGCTGTCCAGGGCTGGTGATGCCCCGTCTTGCTTCCGGCGCTGCCGTGTCTTCTCTGTGCCCTTGCCTCCTGCAGTTCACTGATTCTGGGAGGCTTATTTCAGGAGGGTGTGGGTACTGACCGGAGCTCCACAGCCTGATTCTAAGTCCCGTCACTTCGGAAAACAAGGTAGGAATGGCTGACTCCGTGCAGGAAGGCACGAGCTCCCTGTGCTGAAGGCTATTGAGGGTGCGGGGTCCGGCAGAGGCAGGCTGGGGTGCTGGGGCCCAGGTGCTGCCCACCGCACAGCCCTCAGGCCCCGTCCCTCCTTAGGGTAGCGGTGCAGTTGCCGTCTTCAGTCCTGGGGGCTGCGCCTCGCCAGAGCAGATTCAATCCCGTTAAGTCTAAAGAGAGTGAGTTTGAGAAAGAGCGTGGTTGTGTTGGTGCGACAGTTAACAATGCTATATGGCTATATACTTCTTCTATTTCTGGTGATGGTACTGGGGACTGGAGCCAGGGCATTTGCACTGACCTGCATCCCCAGCCCTTTATTTTTTTGTTTGTTTTGAGACAGGGTCTAGCTAAATTGCCCAGGCTGAGCTTGAAATTGCAGTCCTCCTGCCTCAGCTTCCCAGAGTCCTGGGAATACAGCCATGTACCACCACTCCTGGCTTATGCGCTCAATGATTTTAAGAGTATTCTTTTGTGACGTGTTAGCATAACCAAATCAATAATAATAATGATAAATAAAGTGGGAGGAAACATTGTGGTGTAGGCTGTGCTTACATTTTCACAGCTGTAGACTTGCCTGGAAATTCATTAACTTCTACAGGGTTTGTATGTTATTTTAGCCAGATAACATGATTTTAAAAAGGATAAAATAAAAACCTCCAATGAATGCCAGTTGTTTTTAAGGGAGAAAAAAACCTTTTCTGTATTTGTGCTTAGTGATGTCAGTGTAATTATTTCCTGCCATCTTATTCTGAATTGGTAAAAGCGACCGTAATCTGTATCTCTTCTCAGGAAATAAAATCAAATGTCTCTCTTTGCAAAAGCGTTATGGTTATCATCACTCTGTAAGCCTTTTCAGTTCACCGAAGTACCCAAGTACCGTGATGGGAATCTCGGCATCCGCAGTATCAATGTTGTCTGAATAACAATAAGCGTATTCCTCAGGGAGTTTGATTTAAACAATTGGGAAGGAGAGGTTCAGGAGGCCCAACTTGGCTCCGGATGGGGAGAAGAAAATATGGCTGTCAGGGTCAGTTTGTGAAATGCAAGTTTGCCGGAGCAAACTCAGTTTCTTCCCACGCGGGGTTTCGTTCTGTTTCCCACTTGCCCGCTGCTGCCCTCCCGCGTGCCCCCGTCCATCTCCCTGCCACAGGCTGGCTTCCGTCATCTCCCTCCTGCTTGTCACTCTGTCTCCCAGCTCCCAGGAAACACTGTCTAATTCGATCTGCTCTCCAGCCTGCTCCTCACACTCGCGGAGTTAACACGACCCGTGTCTGTAGACATTTCTAATACTCTGCGAGGAGGTTTCTATGATCTGACTCTGCGTTCCCGCACCACCTCATTATAACCAGGTGATCTCAGGGCTTGAACATTGGGGACTCTGTGGTGTAGAGAGAATGATGCTCGTCTCACGGTCACATCTGGGTGCAGGTGGCAGGAGGCGGGGTGCGGCCTCCTGAACAAGCTGATTACATGGAAAATCGCCAGGCACAGGTTCTAATTGTGCTGTCAGCACCGACATGCACGGTCAACTTGGGAATAGCAGTTAACCTCGACTCGCTGCCTGGGCTTCCTGGGCCAAGAAACCAGTCGTGCATGGGGCTGACTCAGTGAATGCTGGGCGTCCTGGGCCAGGCATGCAAGTGTGGGAAAGAAAAACAGTGAAGGCCCCAGGGACGCAGGCACCAGGGAGGTCTGAGGAGGTCAGGGCAAGAGATCAGCGTTGAATATGTGTTTCCCTGTCCCCAGGAAATGCAGAGCTTCCACGGCCTTGCGCTCGTGCTCCCTGCTGTCTGCTCCCGCATGTCGTGGGGTGCACTTTCTTGGCACCCCTTCCGTCCTGCCCACCTCACTCTCCAATCCTGCTGTTACTGCCGTAGCTAAGACCCTGTTCTTCCTATTTTAGGGTAGAGCTGCTGCCTCCCAGTCTAGGCACTGTGCCCCATCAGCCCTACATGGCTGAGTTCATAGATCGCCTGTCTTTCTTCTGCTTTGTGAAGCTAGTTTGGGATCTGTTCCTGCCACAGGCTGTCGAGGGGTCACCCACAGCCAGGTGACAGCACATCCCCATCTGCACAGGATGGCCCTTGGCTCTGCCAGGCTTGGTGCAGGGAGCAGGTAGACCACGCAACTCTGCTGGAACCACTGTTCTGCATCTGCCTGTCCAACCTTATTGCTTCCTTGAGTCTCCTAGGAAGTTTGCATGGAGACCAGAGCATGGGGAAAGTGCTATTCTGTGAGTTATGAAATCTAGTGCTCAAATCACGGCATCACTTGTATATCCTAGTGAATTAGAATGCCCCCTCTATCCTGTCTCCTAGCTCTTCTATTTTTTCCTTCCTTCCCTGGGAATTGAACCCAGGACCTTCACACTGAGCTGCATCCCCAGCCCTTCTTTTGTTGTTTGTTTTCATTTTTTATTTTGAGGCAAGGTCTGACTGGTTTGCCTGTGCTGGGCTTGAACTTGTGATCCTCTGTCTGGGCCTTCAAGGTAGCCTGGAATCCCAGCTAGCATTGCTTCTGTTTGGAAAGTAAAAATGTATTTCATGTATACCCAAATAATGACGCCATACGTATGGTGCTGAATAAAACTTAGGCATGTGCAGATCTTACAGAAACACTAAGGGGAGAAAATATAACTTGCCCTAAATCTGCTACAGTGCCACACCCTTGAGTAAGGGGCTGTGACATCTGGGGCCAAAGTGGGATGGGTGACAGGCAGAGTGAGCAGCTCGGGTAGAGGTGGGGGCTTGGGGTGGCTATGGAAGGGCTGTCATAAGGTCCTCCTCTGCCGGCATTTCCACAGCAGTACACTTCTGCAGAATTGTGCTGGCATTCGCTGACCGCCTCGGAGAGCCCCAGGAGAACAGCAAGCTGGATTGACCCCACCAAAGTTCCTTAGAAAGAATGGTTACAAGAAGTTGAGATAAGGTTGTCTGACTGTGATATTGATATAATAAGTGTCTGTTCTTGTCAAATGTAACCAGTCGGTAGTAATAGTACCCAATAGAACACCTTGCGAGTTTCGGGTAAATTCTTTTTTTTCTTAATTCCTAAATTAAAAGAAATACCAGATTCATCTCCCAATAATGAATCTAAGCAGGGCTCATGCTGATAACTTTCTGGAAAATATATGGAAATAAAGCCGAGTCTCTTGGGAAATGAGAACTGGCCCATCTGTTGCAACACGGCCGATGGCGCACCCACTCAGGAGCAGCTCGCAAACCTGACGACCACAGAGAGAGGACTTCTGTTGCATTATCGCCAAAGTCATATCTATGTTTCTTTCCTAAGCAAATAATGGAAATTGAAAAATGTATGGTCCCAAGGCTTGACCCAGAGTGTCTGCACCAAGTTATATTCCTGTCACTTTTAAGTTTCTTATTTTGTGACAGAGTCTCACCAAATTGCTAAGCTCTCTAGGCCTGGCTCAAACGTGTGATACTTCTCCCTCCACCTCCCAGAGCCCCGGGCTTCAGGAATGCAGTGCCATGTCTGGCTAAAAACTGCATCTTGATGGGATGAGGATTTAGCTTAGTGGTTCTGCCGCCTGCTTCACAATTGCAAAGTTCTGAGTTCGATTCCTGGTACCAAACGAACAAAAAAATGCATCTTGATTTAAATCATATTTGATTCAGTATTGCTTTAGATTAATAGTGTACAAATTCATAATGTTTTCCTGTGGTGTCCTTATAACAGAGATCAAAGTAGATTTTTTCCCACACTGTTATATACCATGATGAGTGCTCAGTGCGTGGTATTTTAATTTGTGTCTTTCATCTTTGAGCTGTTATATTTTTTCATTAAATTTTAATTACATGCGTAAATAATTTTTGAATGATAAATATAACTTGTGAACACTGCAACATTAGGAAATTTAATAAAATAATGTAACCTTAAGATTCTTCTGCTGCTTTGGGTGTAAAATTAAATAATAACATTCAGGAAAAAACATTTTCCAAGATTAAATCACATGTCAAATCCTATAATCCTGAAAATGAAAAAACAGTGACATATTTGGTTGGTTCCTAACAGAACTCAGATGGCTCAGGATTCAGAAGTTGAAGGCGAGTGAGTTTCTAGTTCATTTTTCTAAATATAGCCTAGCTTTTCACAGCGTATGTGAGATTCACACATGGTTCAGAAATTTATTTTGCTTTATTTGATGTCCTGACCTCATCATTGCCAAGAAGGGACTCCTCATCAATGGCATGCACTCAACATGCCAGAGGCTGTTAATAGCCACTGCTCGCTCCTCTACAGCACTTACTGCAGCCGTGAGCCACTTTGTATTTGTTTTAACTCCTTCTGCTATCTTTTGGTGAGACAGGGGCACTCACAGCTCTGTTTTGCAGAGGAAGACCTAAGTGGTGGGCTCCTGCACCTCCCAGGTTCAGAATAGGCCCTAGTGAGCAGGTGTGGAGAGTCAGGAGAGGCTGAGGGCACAGAAGCCCCGGGCTTGAGACGGGCTCTTCCCCTGAGAGCGGTCTTAAGTCCGTGAATGGTAGCATTGCCACTTTGGGCTCCAAGTTCTTATCCAACGTGCCGGGGATGCTGCAACCCAGACAGGTGAAAGGACTGCCCCAAAGTTGGCCAGCGGGCGCAGACCTCAGGGGGGCACATCAGGAGCCTCACGCAGGATTGTGCATGGGTCCGCATGCGAAGCTTCCAGTCCGGGTCTGCAGCAAGGACTCACTCCAGTTCTCAGGGGGAGGCTGCTCACAGCAGATGCTCGTGAGAGGGAGAGTCTGTCTGCACCGTCACCACAGCTATCGGCTTCACTTCGACTGCAGCCCCATGGCCACCAACATCCTCACCACGATCCCCCTCCTCATCGCCACCTTCGCCCCATCCCTGTGCCACTGACATCATCACCATTATAACCTCTGTGCCACCGGCCTGTCATCATCATTAGCATCGCCATCACCACCACTGTCCCCGTCCACTGTGACCACCACCGCCATCATCATCCTCATCTCCGGGCCGGTCCCCACCTTCACTCCGTCCTCACCTCCATCCCCAGCAGCTGCCCCCACCATCACCACCCTGCTCATCGTCAGTGTCATTGCTGTCCTCTCATTTACACTGGGGAGTGGTGGAATTATTTCTCTTCAGTGAGTATCGATTTTGTCAGGGCACAGGAGATTGCTGAGTGGAGAGAGAGTCACTTACGGTGCCGTGAATTTCACGTTCAGAAGCTGCTGATGGGGGTGTGAGCAGGAAGTAAATAGACCTGAGCTTCCTGTCATGCACGACGGCCCTACTGGCTCCGGAGGGTCTGACTCAGTGTTCATTGTGTTCAGTAAGGTGAATCATCAGAAAGGGTCTGGCTGGAGCGTGCCTTTGAACAGTTACTTAGAGTTCATATGAGGTGTGTGGGAAACTCACAGACAGCGCCAAGGGTTCCTAGGTACCATTTGTGGAGCTTGCTCTCATGCCAACATCACATAGCTATGGTGTATTCCTCGAATCTAAGACATTAACTAATTTAATGCAGATGTTATTCATATTTTTGCCAGTTTTTCTATTGAAGTCTTTTTTTTTAATTCTAGGATACTATATTGCTTTTAGGAGTAACTATTTGGGCCAGAAAAGTCTTCAAGAATAAAAATCATACCTGTTCAACTTTTAAAAAATCCAGTTTAAATACTTTAAAATACTTCAGGCAGTGTATTTTGATAGTTTATATTAAAACATATTTCTGGAGAGTCCGCCATGTTTGAGGCATCCCTTCCTGGCTCTGAGATGTAGCAAGTGATGAATTTTCCTTCCTATAAAGACTATAATCTAGTTAGAAATAGAATGCATGTAGAAGGAAGAATTTGCAGGTCTGGAACTCAAGTGCAGATGGGAAAGGGGGCTTCAAAACTGCTCTGGCAAAGAATAGCTGCTGCACAGAGCTCCTCTCCAGCAGCATCTCTGCTTTGGTCCTGAAAGTTTCTTTCTCCCCAGGAGTGGACCCGACCTCACTGCGGCAGTTGAAGCTTCAGAGACCCATGAGTATGTTAGCCGATGTCAAGCGCTTCCTGTCATCGGGAGGAAATGTTAACGAGAAAAATGAGGAAGGGGTCACTCTGGTGAGTTCACATCCTTGACTCAAGGGTTGTCTCGAGTCATCTCTAAAAGGTAGATCTGAGTATAATTCACAATGAAATAGCTCCGGATTTTTTTTGATGATAAAAAGCAATACATATTCATTACAGGAATTTTGGAAAACAAAATCCATAGAAAACAAAGTGCGAAATACTTATACCTCCCTGTATATATGTTTATGTATTTCCTCCAGTTCTTTCTATGTATGTTTTTCCTACAGATTTAAAATAACTTCTGTGCATTATTTTGTCATTGTGGGTTCTGCAATGTAACTTAGAGGAAAGGCTTTCATTTTAGTTTTAAGCAAAACAAACTGGGTTCCTTTTGAAATTAATTCAGTTAAAAGATTCTAGTAAATTCCTGTCATGACATTGATGTTACTCTTCGGGACCAATTATACTACATTAAAAATAGGTCAGTTCAACTTGCCTTATTGACCTATAACACGTACAATTAATCACAGCAGGAAGAAATGCAGCAAGCCCCAGAGGGCAAAGCACTGAGAGAAAGTGAGGTGGGTGCAGGAGTGGGTTTGGATCTGTGCCGTGGGCTGTGTGGCCTGCGCGGGACGGGGGTGTCAGTGTCTCAATGGTGTGAGGCCTGACAGCAGAAGGACCAAGCTGAGAGCCCAGCACTTCTGTCAGAGCAAAGTTTCCATGACACACTTTCAAATTTCTCAGGTGGAGATTCACTACCTGGGAATCTCTAGGTAGAATCTCTTCCCAAATACTGATCTTCAAAAACTTAAATTTAATGGAGTATTTTATATTTAACATAGCATTTTACAATTTTATAATTGTATAAAATTTATAATTTTAAATTTATAAAATGTTATGGTCTTCTAAACTTAGTCTGCCAGATTCAGTATTTGTGAATTTATAAACTTCAGAAACCACAATTATAAGAATGCAACTGTAAGTCCTAAGAAAAGAACGCAAGGCATGATGGGAATGCACTGGGAAAGGCCTGATCAAGTGGTGAAGAAGCATTGTAACTAACTCACTGAAGGCTTTTGTTGGGAATGAAATGCAGTAGGGAACTGTAGCATGGAGATCCCTTGTCACAGTGTCACATTTCAGTTAGGAAGACAGGTAATGTACACTATAAATGAACAAGTCTAGTATTTTAGTAATAATAAATGCGAAGGAAAACATAAGAAAGTGAGGCTGGAGTGAGCTCACAGCATAGAGTCATAACTGGAAGGAGAGAGGGCACTAACCCTATGCTATGAGGAATGGCCCCAGCCAGGGGTGCCAGGTGCAAATGCCCTGAGGCACGAGTGAGCATAGATGGCCCAGTAAACAGGGAGAGAGGAGGAGCCAGGGCCAGACTACACAGCCTCTTGTGGGCCTCTGAGGACCATGATCGTTCCTCATGAGTGAGGTGGAAAGACATCAGAAGTTTCTGAGACAGGAAAGAGACCTCATTTTTAAAAGGATCACTCACCATGGCTGTTGTGTAGAGAATGGAAGGCATACGGGGCAGTGGGAAGCTAGGAAGACAGGGAGGTGGTTTTTCCAGCCATCTAGTGTATTAGTAAGCTTTCTCATTGCTGGGACACATTGTCAGTGCCTACAGCTTAAAGGAGGGGAGGTTTCATTCAGCTCATGTTTTCAGGAGATTCAGTCCATGGTCAGCTGGCTCCAGAGCAGGACCATCGTGGCAGAAGAGCCTGGGGGAGCAAAACTGCTCAGCTCAAGATGGCTGGGAAGCAGAGCAGAGGACAGCGCCAAAGAGGAAGGGGCAAGAGCCAGACATAGACCTATGATCACAAATCCATGATGCACACAGACACACAGGAGTGTGCTTGACTAATCCACTCTGTGGCTTCCTAGCCAATCATATTGACAGTTAAGCTTCACCGTTACATCTAGGGAGTCCTGATGTGGCTCAGACACTGGAGATGGGCTGGAGGGGGAGCAATAAAATTAAGGATATTTTATGAAAAGACTCAAGGAAGCTTCCTGATGGATGTGAGGTAGGAGATAAAGAGAAGACTTCTAAATGACTCCAAGTACTTTCGACTTAGACTACCAGTGTGAAGGAGTTGACATCAAAGGGCATAAAGAAGGCTGACAAGAAAGCAGGCGCAGGGCATGGGATATCAGATCCACTTTGGAAAGGTCAAGTGGCCTCTTGGCCACTGTAAGGGTGCGGGTGAGTTTGTGGTTGGGTATAGGAGTCTGAAATTCAGGGAAGGTCTGGACTAAAGAATAGTTTTGGGAACGGGAGCACACTCATGATACATACATCCTTGATCCTGGAGGACTCCTGGTAAAGCAGGGGGATGAGGGAGAAGAGGCAAATCCAGAATGAGAGAAAGAGAAGCAGGTGCTAAGGCATGAAGGAAACCAAGAGAATGAAGAACTAGAAACCTGGGGCATGCCATGGAGAGGACGGATGGCTTCGTGTATTGCTGAGAGAGCAAGCAATTCGCAATTGGAAATTAGATTTGGACTTAGTAACTGGGAGGTGGTTATTTGTGCTTGGGAGAGAGTTTCAGTGGATTGGTAGGATTAGAAGCTGATTGGTGTGAGCTGCTTTCACGTACTGTGTGAAATAAATGAATGCTTGACTTGCAGTAGAGGTACAGTGGAGCCTTTGTTCTGTACACTAGAAAATATAGCAACTTCCTGTTGTTTAAAAACTCAAGGCTAAATGCAAGTAACTTACATGCATCAAAAACTGATAATACACTTGTAGGCTTCAGTGGAGAAGCTTCTGCAGGAACCAGTGCAAAGCAGTAAATTGCTATCTTTTTTAGTGATCTTCAATTTTGACATTTCTTCTGAGCTTCATTTTTTTACTGAATGGAGAGCATAAAAGTTGTAAATGATTGTTTTATGATAGCTGCATCTTGTGGTGATCATCTGTGAGCTTTTAACAAGACAGTAACAATGAACCAAAGCTAGGAATAGTCTCTTGAAGATCACAGCATTAAACAAGCAGCAGTTAGGTTTGATTCTTACCTCTGAATTGTGTCTACTTACGTTAATGAGCATAATAGCTGTAATTTTCCTTAATTTTAGGTATATAGCCATATCATACTTTCTACTTTGAGGAATAAAGATTGGAAAATATTGTACTTTTATTTGCCTATTGATTGCCGACTTCCAGGTTGGATGGTCAGAAGTGGCTCAAAATTAGGTGTAATTTCTTGTACTGTTAAATTATTATGTACAAAAGATGAAACTACCAACAAAAGACTTGGGATCAGCTTCTAGCAAAGTGGTTTTATTTTTTTTTCTCCTTTATTAGAATATCCAGCTAAATAACCAAATATAATACAAATCTTTCTGAAAAGATCTTTTAGTTTATACTAATATTCTTCTGAAATATAAATAAAAGCCTCAGAAAAGGAAGTAATTTTTACAGTACTATATACCATAGCATATTAAAATGAATTCCTGAGTTTGAGCACATAAATTCTCTTTAAAATATCACTGTATATACATACTACTAAGACATGACTCTTTACTGTTGGATCACAGAATCTGATGTCTCCCATCTGGCTGTCGACAGTCATTAACTGAGCTTGTTGGGAAATAATGACCCAGGAAATGCAACTATTAAGCACTTTTATGGTGCCCCTTCTTTATTTCTGTAGTGCTGGTTCATTCCTTACTTCTGAGTGTTTAGCCAGTCTTACCAATTTTGTTTTCAATTTTAGGACATTATAACTTCATGGTCACTGTCTCAAAACATAATCTCAATTCAGAGATTATGGTGTCTGCTTCAATAAAATCCTGGAAATTCTCACCTTAAGCCAAGGTCATTGATCTTTGTGATCCCTGCTAGCCTTTGACCATGGGGGTGGGTAGCCCACATCACCCTTCTCAGGACAATGTGATAGAAAAGGTGCTCAGAATTGCAAAGCGAACCCATTATGGTGAAACATAGCAGTGGTGAAGTTAAAATTAAACCCGTGGTTCATGGTGTTTTACGCTCTATTAATGTTCTGAGCAATGGCTCTGACAATTACTATGATTTAAGGGCAGTGCTGGACACAAATGATGTTTTGAGGTGTGTTCTAGAACCATGGGTGATGTGGTCCTGGTCGGGTTTCTAGGTTCTGTTTGATGAAGAGTTGGATGTGGCATGCAATGGTAAGGAAAAAAAGCAAAGTTTAATTTAAATGACAGTATGCTCAGAGTTAGCAGACACTAGGCAGAAAGGAAGATGGCAGAGTGCCAAAGGCCTTGGGTTTACGAATTTAAAGTGTTGTGCTGGTCTACGGCGCCCCCATTAGGTCTTCCAGAGCATGACTCCTGAATCAGGTCAGCCGCATCTACTGCGCATGTCCTTTCCCACAATTCCTTCTGTTACATTGGATGTATGAGATGCCGTCCGTATGCGAACCTTCAGTGATCTCCAAGGGTATAAAGCTCACAGTAGGTTGTGCTGGCAGATCTGGTACATGGGCAGGAGGTGTGGGATTTTGGAATTTTCTAGAGCAGACTCAGAGGTCTTTGTTTTTCTTCTCTCTTACTCCATACCAGGTCTTAGGACAAAGGTTGAGGGACTGACTTTGGGGCAGTGTCCCGGTTCAGATGATGGGGGAGCGGTCCCATAGGCCCAGTGGTACTATCTATATTAATGTATATGAGAATATCATGGGTTTATTTTTATTATGATTTGCTGCCCTTGCTCATCATTAAATAATTTAAGTTCTAGTTAGTGCCTAGAAAAGAAATAAAAGAACCATTTTTCCATTGGAGCTTGCCAAGCTCCCAGATTTCACCCGTGCATACTCTGGAGGTCATGGCCCAGTTGTTAGGGTCTCTCATTTTAGCTCAATCTTAACTTCAGCCTGGCCCAGCATCATACCTGACTGGGGGATGCACAGAAGGGAGACTGGGCATGGTCAGCTCTGTCCCTCCTGTCACGTGTCTTCTTGTGAGTTCCTTCACCTCATCACACTGAGGCTGTTGGGAGAAAGAGGAAGGCGCAGAGGAACTGATGGGTGAGAGGGAGAGCAGTGGATCCTGAGCTTCTCCTTGTCCTTAATGGAGCTGCGGCAGGGTAGAAAAAATGAAGAGTAGAAAGGCGACAAGGAAAATCAAATTTTAAAATTATACTTCTAAGAGAAACCACAGCTGCAGGTCTCAGAAGCGACTCAAGCCCTTCTCCTTCTGCAGAAGCCCACTCCAACTCCCTAAGGGTCTCAAAGACTTTGCGCCTGGAAGTCGGGCTCTGGGCCTGAGAGGTTCCCCATAAATGACACTTCCTCCCCTGACCCACCCTGCAGGGGGCTCAGCTTCACACATAGGGAAGTGGGTCTGCACTGGACACAGCCGCTGGTGGGTGAAGGGACAGACAGCAGGACATACCCACAGATCAGCTGCCTTGAAGACACACACAGCCCTGTAGCCATACCCGGCCCAACAGTGTGCCTCTCTCTGGAGGGCCAGAACTTCAGCTCTTTGAGGGCACACTAAATTTCTACCTAATAAATCCCTTCAAGTTTCTAACTGAAGTATCCTGAGTATTCCTTTTCTGCAATGGGACACAGTGAACCTGCACCTTAATTCTACAGGTAGAGTAGGTTTAGGGACCTCCTATGGTGCTTTCTGCTGACAGTGTTGTGCTTTCTGGGCAAGACTTTACAGATTTCCCTTCTTTGAGGATTTGGGTTTCTTCAGATACCACCCCCACCTGTCTGGGGACACTGGGGCCCGCCCCACACCTGGGTGGACATAACTCTTCTTTAGGGTTCTTTGTACCTGCTTAGCTCTCAGGCATGTGTGGCTGCCCTAGCCCCTCTGCTGCTCTGTACTTACACCTCATGAGATAGAATCGGAAGCACACAGCTGTTCCATAGGTAGCTCTAAACCTTCTCCCCCTATGAACCCCTGGGTGCAGGAGACACCTGCTCCATGCACCAGCCAGCCCACCTTGTTGCACAGCAAAGCCAATGGCATGGTTTACATCTAGATGCCCCCAAAGCCTCGTGTTCTCATAAGGTTGGTCTTCTGAAGGATGACTGGATCATGGGGCACCTACAGCTGACTCCCTGTAGGAGGGGTGTGGTCTGGACAGACAGATCACTGATGGATGTCACCTGGAGGGGTCCATTTCTCATCCCTCTCTGCTTCCTGTCCACCATGAGGTGAGCAGCTCTCCTCCTCCAGGCCCTCCCACCATGTTGCTGACCAGGCAAGGACTGAAACTTCTAAAATGTGAGCAAAATGAACCTCTCCTCCTTTAAGTTGTGATTATCAGGTAATTTTTTTTCCCAGTGAAGATAAAACTGACTAATAACTAATGCCACCTGACTTTACTCTTTAGTTTTGCTGGAAAAATCCAAAACCTGTCCACTACATCCTCCCCCAGCTGCCCAGAACCTGGACCTTCTCCAGGTGGCCCAGAGAGTGCCTCAGAGTGGAAATAAGAGAGGAGCTCGTGTCCACGCTACAACTCTACGTAGCACATTGCAGGGATGGGAAGGGAGCTCCTGGCCCACCCACAGTGGCCTACAAATGTCACCCAGAATTTTCTCTTTCATTTCTGACTCGGTTGGGGTCGGCATTCCAAAGTCCTGTACACAGTGTTTGGATAACTCTTCAAATTAGTGTGTGTGGTCTCATTTTGTGATATGGCACACATGTGTTCGACTTTCCCATCTTCAGCATCGAGACAGTAAAAATCCTGTGTTAATATTACCATGCAAATACAGACATGAGTGACTAAAATTACGGGTCAGAAATCTGGACTGAACGGTTAACTGAACCTAATGGCTACTCCTCAAAAGTGATTTTCATTGACTCTAACATAATTTTCATGAAAATATATCTATCTCAGCTGATCTACCAGGGATCACAGACCGTAAGTGAGAACAAATTCAGTGGGGAGATATTTTAAATTCTGTGCCTAGATGTTTGTAAACAGATGCATAAAATACAAGAGTGACTTAAAAACAATGCCTATTTTCAAAGTAGATGTACAGAAAACACAAGCCTGGGTGGCAAAGATCCTTCTGATATCAAAATCAATCTCAGAGGAGAAAACACAGGAGGAATATGGATATAATTTACCATAGCAGAAATTAAAATGAGTGTTTTACATTAAACAGTGAATAAAATTAAGAGGGAGATAACAAACCAGGAATAATATTTGCAAACAGTTTTCAAAGGTTTAATATCTTTAAGTTATACAAAATTAATAAAAATTAATAAAAATGATGACCATCAATCCGTAGAAGATTAAACAATGAGAGACAAGTCACAAAGAAAAAGATACAAATACAGCCTCCAATAAATGCATAAAAAGAGAGCCGTTATTAGGAATTAAATGAATGCAAGTTTATTTGCAGTCACATTAAGAAGAAATAATGGTGAGGATTGGAAGAGCTAATGATAGTGAGAACAGATTACCTTGTTCCCTGCTGGATGGAATGCGAATAGTGTAAACCTGCAGCTCAGTGGGAGCCATGCCTCTCAAACTTGAGGAGGGGTTTTTAGCATTGGAATTCCATTTCTAGGAAGGTAGATGTCTCCCAAGAGCCTCATGGGCCCACCGGTGGGGCTTTGGCAGGTGATTCGATCGTGGGTCTCAGAGCTGGCTGCTGTCAGAGGTAGGTCTGGTCTGGGGGGGTCACAGGGGTGTGGCCTGGAAGGGTTTATTGCCCTCCCCTGCTCCTCCCTTCGTGCTCTGCTTCTTGGCCTCCATGAGGTGAGCCCCTTTTCTTCCACTATGCCACTATTTTAGTTACCTGTTATTTTAGCTTCTTGTTGTTGAGACAAAATACACCCAAAGTTAATGGAGAAAAGGTTTATTTGCTCACAGTTTGTAGGAGTTTTAGTCCATAATCAGCTCACTTCAAGGCAGGTGGCCTGGCAGAGGGCAACAGTTCATGGTGGGGAAGGACAGCAAAAGCAAGCAAGCAAGGGACCTTAACAGTGAGTTTCTTCTCCTTTTACCTTATCTGGACTACAAGGGAGGCCAGCACCCTTAATCCTAGTGCCCTTGGGACTAGCACTGCCCCATCAATCAGTCACACACTCTAAATTCAGCCACCTCTGGAAAAGACTGCATGAGGCTGGGGGGACACCTAGACCCAGCCATAACAGCCGCCCTGCCTGGGAGCCTGATGCCTGTGGGCTGAACCAAGAGCCAGAATAAACTCCTCCTCCCTTAAATTGTGGGTGTCGCTTATTTCGTCCAGTGACAAGCAAAGTGACAAGACAAAGCATGTAGGACTACCAAAAAGAAATGATTTTATGCTATAAAAAAAATGCAGAAATGCCCAATAAGGAGGAATTGGGCCAATTCTGCTGCACATGCGTGACCCTGTTCTGTGTGTTCCTGAAACACAGGGCCAGAGGGAAGCTTCCTTGGTGCGGAGGCCCGACAGATGCTTGCCCATCTTGCACCCCGCTCTCTAGGCTGGGACTGATGTGGCTTCTCAGTCTCGCTCTTGTCACCTGTGAGTCCTGTTACTGGGCTTCATGTGGGTGATAACAGTGCCCTACCTGCTGCAGGGTCCGCCCACCCATGGAGACCAGGCGTGCAGACCTCTCCGCTGCTGTCTAGGGCACGACTGCATGGGGCCTGGGTCACAGTTACACCTCGAGTGAAATGGGTCTTAAATTAGTTAAGTGCACAATGATACTTGATTTATAAAATGGCTGGAATAGTTAAATGCATACTAATGTGCAGCACATGGAAGGCAGTGACCAGCACAGCACAAGTATCGGTTTTCTTAAAGTAAGTCTGTGTACACCTGACAGTTTGTAGACTGAAAAATAAATACATAGTACTCTGTATGTAGAAGTTGGCCTTCTGCTGTGTGGATGCGGGATGGAGACAGAAAGTTTGTCACTGCGGAACCCAGGTAGGGCTTCAGGATTCAGCGAGTGGCTGAGCAGTGTTGCCAAAGTGTGGCGGTCCAGCCGTCCCAACACAAGCTTGCCTGAGTGGGGGAGTGAGGATTGAGAAAGGAAAGAACACTCAAGCCTGAGCGGAGACGAAGAGAAGTCTGATTTATTTCACAGAAACAGCTCCTTTTATAGGTACATACACAGTGGATTGAGAAAGGAAAGAACACTCAAGCCTGAGCGGAGACGAAGAGAAGTCTGATTTATTTCACAGAAACAGCTCCTTTTATAGGTTCACATCAACAGGAAGCACCAAGCAACTATTTGTATCTTTTATGCAAAGACCGGATTTTCTGACTCTTTGCAAAGAACATCAGATCTTTGGCTGTCTCCTTGAGTTTCTCCCATTGCAGCAACAAGTTTAACAAGCACAGTCCTAGAATGTTACAGATTGTATCAATGCCTTGAGTGTAGAGGTGAAGAAGTTTCCTTTTAAATGTCAAACTCCTAGAGGGCCATGGCCGGGCTCCCACACCAAAGCCTAGTCCAGAGCAAAGGCCAACATTCAGAGCCATCACTGAAATACATGGCCATCCATGCTTCTTTCCAGTTCTGTAACTTGTGCAAGGTGATGCTTTTTAAGTAGGTGTGACATGTATTGGGGGAAAGAAATTGAAAACTTGTAACTATAGAAAAGAACCCGTAGTAAATTGTAGAAATTGTAGTACATTTTCTAGCAATTAAAGCTGTCATGAAGTGACAGGGTGTCACGAGACTGTCCTGCTGCAGTAGGACCCAGCGTCTGTATGTCAGTACTCACCACCTGGTCAGGTCTTGCCGAGTCGACTCCAGATTCCCGCGCTAGGGACTGAGCCCCCCTGCTCCAGTGTGGCATGAGCACCCAGTGCTGTGCTGGGGAAACAGTGAGCCAGGAGGCAAGAAGCTGTGTCCCCGCTGGCTGTGAGCCCAGGCAAGAAGGAAGCAACTGCAAATACTGCACATCCTCCAGGCTGGAGTTTAACACAAGAGGAACGTGTGGTGGCAGGGTGGCTCAGAGGAAGAAGAAATGTTTATCTTAGAACAGCCACTGGTGGGAGAGTACAAAGGGTCGGGAGCCTCCCACGGCACTGCCACCCTCTGGCCTGGCCACCTTTGTGCCCACCATGTGCTGTTTCACATCTGAGAATTAGCGAAGCGGAAGACTGTGGTCTTGGGCCCTCCCTGCTTAAGCGAGCGCCTAAATTTCTAGACCCCAGTTTCTCCATTTCTTCCATTCAGGGTTTATTGTTGCTCTGAGGTTTTTTCTTTTCTCATTTTGTTAATTCCCAACTTGCAGTACACAGCACATTCATCGCAGGGAATCCATGCCTGGGCACTGCACATCTTGGGGCCTTTTCGCTTCCCTCTCCTCCCTCCCTCCCATCTCCCTCTGCTCCTTCTCAGCTTTTCACAGAGCCTGGAATGAAACTTGCCAGGCTGTAGGCAGCACTGGCAGCCGTGCTTGGAGCTGCACCTCTAGCCATAGCAGGGATGGTTTTTGCTTTAATCTTCAGCTTTTCAGCCAAGCACGAGGCTAGATTTGGCTGTGTTTCCAAGCGGTGGAACCCAGTTCTGCTGTGTGGAAAGAATACTACTCCTTGGGGGGCTGAACTTGACATCATTGCTACTGATACTGGGGTAATAGACGCAACTCCCAAACCTGCTCCATATCCGAACGCGAGTTCATGTTCTCTAAAACTGAAGAATGAATGCTAGGAACAGCGGAGGTGAAGAGTAGGAAAATTTTATTGAGAGAAAGAAAGCTTCTGTCTAGAGAGACAGAAGGGGGACCAGAAAGTGGGTTGCCCGCCCACCCCACTTTTCAAAGATGTTTTATACAGCCAAGCCATGTGGTGAGGTAGGAACAAAGTGGGACAAAACTGGAAGACCCAATGGAAATTTACATGGTGGGCATGAGGTGGGGCAAAACCACGACCAACCAATAAGATTACAAGAACAGTCACCCAGGTAATATTGATGAAATGGGGGGTCAAATTGGGGAGCAAGTCACATAGCAAGAATACAAGGATTTTCAGTAAGGGTGGGGGTCAGGAATATTTCCTGGAAAGGCTGGGCTGAGACCTTGCCCCCCACCCAGATGATTGATACCTATTCAGAATGTCAGTCACTGCTCTTTATCTCTTTATCCCCGGGGGGAAGCACAAGGGTGTAGTCGTTTCTTTCCTTTTACAGTTCTGGCCACAGTGAATGTGTCTTGATTATCCTCCATGTTGGCTCCTTGAGCACCATCTAACTGCCTACAAGATATCTAATCAACTTACGTATCTGAAGTACTACCATTTGCAAACCTTAGAACTGACAGGTCCATCTTGACTCAGATTTGCAGATGCCATTTTATACCAAAATCTAAGGTCCTCTGAAATTCAGATGTTCCTGCGGATTGCCCAGCCTAACCTGCTAAGTATTTACTAATTACTTGCATTAAGCGGACCGGATTTAGAAGTGCGTGTACCACTAGTTCTCTAGGACTAAAGGCAGATGCAGTCGCGCTTCTGCGATACTTGTGTATGTATTACTCTCAGTACCGCTTGCTGGACTACGAAGAAGATGAACTGTGAATATAGCAAACTATGGAAGGGTCTGTGTGTGTGAGACTTGGGTAGGACACCAAGCTTTATGTATGCCTTAAATTAAGTGAATTACTTGTTATTACAATGAAGTTGGAAGTACCAGCAATAATTAGGCTAATATACACTGGATTGAAGAGTGTAAGTACAAAGGTATAAAAACATATTTTCTGCTAAGTTTCATCACTATATGTACAGTAAATATTTTTTCTGTATAATAAAAAGCTATGAAAGATTTTGCTACCAACCTCGATCTCACTGGTTTTACTACTTTTAAGGTATTTATTCTTTTTCCTTTCATGATGTGTGTTCTATCTATCGTGTCTATGAAGTGAATCAAATACTTATTTAGTAACCCCATTTAATTTGGGTGTGATAACAGTTTGATAGTTTATTTAGGAAGAAAAACTGCTGCTTTGGAAATGGAATTACCCTACTTGAAAAAAACGTTCTCCAAATTCTGCACTCATTGTTATAGATCCTAAGCCTTCATTTCTAAACTTTAGATTCCATTCAGGAAATAAGCAGTACACTGAAAAGAAGGTAACCAGAGAGTCATGTGTAAGCTCGCTGGGATTCATTGATCTTTTCCACTGGTTCTATGCCTTCACGGGGACAGAAGTGCACTGGTCAATTTCAGGATTTACAGCTGTCTTGGAATTCCCTGGAATATTAAAGCTGGTCGATAACTCTTTGTCCTGTGGGCAGGAAGGTGTGAAATACTGAATTACTGAATTTTTCATTTTAAAAATTTCAGATCACAGTGGAAAGGAACAATGGGAGGGGATAGGAATTACAGACTCTCACAGCCAGAGGGAAAATAATCATTAATATGTCTTCATAATTCATAATATTTCTTTTAAAGAATGACAGTAACAAATCAAAAATTATAGTCATGTTCTTTTTACTTTACACTAGTTCAGATCCAGTTTCTTATTGAACCTCTCTCTGTAAACCACTAAACATTTTCTGTTGGCCTCACTGTTCTCTGTAGCAAAGCTCAGGAATGATGTCTCTTTGGTTGCAGCTGCACATGGCCTGTGCTAGTGGCTACAAGGAGGTGGTGTCGCTCATCCTGGAGCACGGTGGGAACCTCGATGTCACGGACGACCAGTACTGGACGCCTCTGCACTTGGCAGCCAAGTACGGCCAGGTAAAGGACTCTACGTCATTTCACAAAATCGTCCTCTAATCAGATCATTTCATATTTAATTTTATTGTTTTCCAGATTATATGCTAATCAGTGTAATTTGAATTTTAATGGTGTCTCTTTATTCTACAAATATTTTAGTAGTTGGATAAAAATATTTAATGTTGCAAGGGCACATGTACATTCCTTGCAACTTTGCATAGTTTAGTCAAAATTACTGGAAAAATAGTCTCTGGCAATATTCTTCTTAGAACAGTGTTAATACTCTTTCTCAGTGTAGCACATACAGGCTAGTTTTACAGGTTTATAGTAATTCTGTTTGCTTTCTACAGGGACTAGATAAAACAAAACTACATTTTATGCTCTTTTTTCCTATAAATTATATTTCATTTTAATGAATGAAGGATGGGGAGCAAATTTCTCTTAATTTTTGGCTGTAGCGAATACATCTTGAGCTACTATTCACAAGTCAGTTTCTCACTGAGCTCCAATTTGTTCTGATGAAGAAAAAGAACACAACACATGATTTATATGGGAGCATGGAACAGCGGTGTTCACAATAACTCACTAGTATCGAAAGTAGCTTTCAAAATAGGGATACTGTTCTGTTAAAGTCTTAGTAATATATGAAACAACAACCATTTTATTTGTATTTGGAAATTGAAACTAAACTGATTTCCAAATAGTTTGGGGGTAAAATATCCAGTGAAGTTAGAGTGAATTCAGTGTCTTTGATACCAACCAGCATGCAAAATATCTGTCACAGAATCTGAATAATGCACTTGCTGAAGTATTTAGAGGCATTGCCTGTCGAGCCCAGAAGTCAAGCAATTTCTTCTTCCCCTGTGGTTTGACTCAGCTTGTGGGAAGGGAGGTGACCACATCGTCCCCCACCCCTATGTGTCCAACGATCTCTCTGTGTTGTTCATTCACACCACACACATCGCTGCTCGTTGAGTCCTTCCTCTTCCTCCCTCACTGTGCAACGCTGGGCCTGCAACACCTCCTCCTGGAGGGTTTCCAGCTGCTTGAGCTGAAACCACTGTTGATTGCTCCGTGCATCCTCAGGACACCCTGGCCCAGGGAGCAATGTCCCTGCACAGTCCACCCCTCCTGGCCACACTGTCCTCCCACCAGTCTGGTCTCAGCATGGCGGCCGCAGTTGTTATACCTCAGCGTGGTGTGGCTTCCTTCCCAGGCTGTGACATTATATACCACTCCATAGCACACTCCGTAAGTCTCCGAGTGGCTGGGCCCTGGCTTAATTCTCCAGTTGCATTTCTCTTTGCTGTTTTGGAGGTTGTTGCCCTACTGAATTCCTTCCACCACAGAATAAGTCCCCCTAACCATGTGTCCTATTCTTTGTTTTACCTGAAGTTGTTGACTCTTCCTTACCTGGTAGGTACACAGGTGACGTCACTTCCTGCTAGACTTTTCTAACTCTGACCATGCTCCTCCTGCACCACCATGCATGTAGCGGCCCTGTCCTATGTGCCAGCCTTCCAGAGTGTGCTGTGATGGTCTGGTCACTGTGAGTGTGGAGTGCGGCTGTAGCGTCTCCTTGGGTTGTTCTCGTCTCACATTGTCTCCTGCGCCTGCCACGCAACGCGCTCAGTTGCACTGACGAGAGGAGCAGTGGGTGCCCCAGTGGGCAGAGCCCACCTTCGTCAGTGACCACTGAATCGGGAGGGGATGGGTGAACATTCTGAGACCATGAACACTAGGGGAACTCCTCGGGGAGCTGCCCAATAGGGACCCGGCCCAGTATGAGCTGGGTGGGGCTAGAAGGGGAGATGTGGTGCGGATTATTCAGAGGCGCGCACACTGGAAAAGCACTTCAGCCAGGGAAACGGTTTGAAGAACCACACATTTAAGAGTTGCTCTGGTCTAAATGGACTCCTTGAAATTCACGTGCAGGAAACTCCATAGCCCCACAACAGCATGAGAAGGTGAGGCCCGGCAGGAGGTGTCTGGGTCGTGAGGGCTTGTCCTTCAGGAACGGAGCGATGCCGTTGTGCTTTTCCACCCTGAGGCCTGGTGTTCTGCTTCTCCGTGGCCACTTGCTGGAGCACCATCTTGGAAGCACAGCCCGAGCTCTGGGCTGTGTCGGGAAACCTTGATCTCGGGCTTCCCAAGCTCCAGGAGTGTGGGAAAGAAATTCCTGTCCGTGAGCAGTGACCCTGTTACTGACACACAACACAAACTGAGGTACTGTTGTAAAGAAACGTTCCTCCAGAGGAGGGGTGGACAGAAAAGAACGAGAGGATGGGACTCACTGTGTGGAGTAGAAAAGGGTGCATCTGGAAAGAAGCCCCAGGACGGCCTCATAAAATACCCGAGTGTCAGCAGCATCTGTCCCTCCGATGACATGGAATCGGGAGTCTAGTGCACAATCTTATAGTTGAATCATAAATAAATATTAATTTACAGACAGTTTTACACTTAGATCCAAAATTCTCCCAAGGTCTTCAGAGTTGGAGATGCGCACTTCTGACCATGCCTCGTGTGCAGGCCGAATGTAAGTGCAAACTGTAGGCAGAGCCCGGGCTCTGGCGGACATCAGCAGTGTCACTGCCCCTCGTGCAGTGAATCATGAATTAATTATCAAAGAATATCAAAGAATTAATTTTCTAAATTTAATCAGACAGAAATAGAACTACCCCAAAAATTAGTAAAGTCTGTGTCCAGGAATTTAAATTTTAGTCACTTACCCTTCCCTTTGTACACCCGTGCTTGCACACACACATGCACACATGTGTTTGCACACACACACACACACACACACACACACACGGCGATGCACTCACACCATGATACTGCCCTCCTGGCCACCAACTGCCAAGCTGCTTCTAAAGTCTCGGTGTGGTGGAACTGATTTTCCTACCTGTGGTTGGTCCTTGGTGAGCTTGGCAGATATCCAGGGTAGGAGAGCAGGAGTAAGTCGGCCGCCTCCTTCCAGTCTGTCTCACTGCCTTCTACCTAGAGGCTCATGGGAAATTCTGTGTGATCAGAAAGGAATTCCCCGGGTCGGAGAAGATTCTCTTTCCACACGTGAGTATTTATTTTTATGGGCCCTAAATAAAATGGAATTACTTTTACTGTTGGAGATTTTCATGTAGAAAGCATTTTTGCTTTTATTACTTAAATGATTTCTGCATTTAAGAGTTGGAGAGAGAAGTAGGTTGTTGGCATACTCTCTAAGTTGGATTCTGAAGTGCAACATAATTATTAAACTCTTGAGACTTTTGAAAAGATCAAATCTTTTATGCTTACTGCCATTCTTTTTAATTTGTGAAAAACAAGGTCAGTCTTACTCAGTTGTGGGCTTTCCTTGCTTTCTTCTTCAATTCTCTCTCCCCCTTGCTCTGTCTCCCCTCCCCTCCCTCTTTCCCTTTCCCTCCCTTCTTCCCTCCTTCCCTTCTTTCCTTCCCTGTGACTTAAAAATGCAGGCTCTCTAACAGCCTTAATTTAAAACAAAATTCTGTCTGGAACCTATTTTAATATCCTGAGAATATACTGTATTATTTTTATCTTTCAGACTTCAAAAGAACTCCTTTTCTTAGTTAGCATCAGTAAACTATACACTTGAAAATCGAAATAAACTTCTAATTATAAGAACTCTGCTATAAGAATATTAATTTTACTGAAATAATTTGTATTCTGTAAAGGCAAACACTAATTTCAAATAAACCCATGTAAGATTTGCCAGTGGGGCACACAGTGAAACCTAGTGAGTTTTATAGTGCGAATACTGACAAAAGTAATTACTGATATTTGCAGACCTCTGAACAGGACACCCATAAGGGGTAAAGAATGCCACAGGAAACAGTACATTAGGGAAAAAAATTGAAGTGACAAGCCCCATTGGAATCTGTCTAATAAAGCAATATATAAATAAACATGAAATGCAAAATTAGGACAAGAGAAAAAAAGAATAAAAATTCCAAAAGAAGTTATAACTGAAAAAGAACATCCAGAACACATAATGAGTACATACAGAACCAAAGATAGAAAGATTTTAAAATCCAATAATAAATGGAAGAAAAATCTGCAATAGATATTTGACGAAAGAAAATACAAAAGTGGCCCTTGAGCACTTGAGAAGGTGTCCAGCATCGTTAGTCATGAGGGAAGTGTAAATTAACATGTACCGAAATCCGTCTTCACTCCAGGAATCACAGATAAAATTGTTCTACAGTGACAATACCAAGTGTTGGAGAAGATGTAAAACTGTCTGGCAGTCTATTTAAAAAGAGGAAATGCCTACTCTCCAGATCACCCAGGATTCTACTCCTAATGTTTTCTAAAGGGAAATGAAAATCTATGACCCTTAAAATGGCAAATATCCATGACAGCTTTCTTCAAAGGACACAAGGGACACAGCTCAAACGGACGCATGCATTGTAGGGAATTAACACAATGCACCCTGCCTTGGCCAGAAAAGGAAGCGAGAATAGTTGCATGCAAAAAGATGAATGCGTGTCCAGAACAATGTGTGGGGCACACCTGGCTCTCAGTCTGTCTACCTGCTCATCTGTCTCTCTCTCTCTGTCCTCTAAGAAACTTACATGAAGTTTAGGACTAGGCAAAGTAGTCCAAGGTAGTACAAAGTACAGTGTGGTTTCTTGCATGGTGGACGTTAACTGCAGAAGGGGTGCAAATGCTCTGGATTTTAATTGTGCTGTTTACCTGTTGGGTCAGACTTACAGCTGTGCACTTGATATCTGTGAATTTTATTGCATTTAAATTATTTTAAAAGGAATAAAGATGTGTTATATACATGTACCAACTCCGCACAAGGAGTAGAAACATTATGTACTGCACACATATACTAATAAATAAAAATGAAAAATTACCAGAAGTGTATATAAGAAGTTTCTGATTTCCACAATAAAAGCTGAGTTGAGGTCTTCTAATTTTGTGGTTGCATTTCCATTATTTTGGCTCCCCTTGCCTACCAAAGTGCTATGTAGCAATATTTGTTAAGTGAGAAGGAGCCATTTCTGTTGCAGATGCATGTATTATCTGAGAACCTACTTTATAAATATAAAATGAAATCATAATGACAATTTAAGGATATTTAGAACAAAGTCATAACAAAAATGATAGTCCTATCTCTATATGAGATATAGAAAAATGGTGTTATAATCAAAATGTATAACCTTTAACACAGTAAAGCCAATATAAATGTTCATGAGTGTTCCCAAGTGAAGGAGCTAGATGACCAGTTTGGAAGAGATTAGTAAAATAAGCACAGAGAATGTAGCGGGTTTAAAGACATAAACACAAAAAGTATTGAACTATAACACAAAATACAATAAAAAGGATCAACAGTACCCAGAATTTGTTTTGATTGAGATGAGCCATGTTCTATAACTATTTGTTCTGAGAGGGAAAGATAAGAGAAAGAGAATTTGTGTAAAGCAGAAAGTAACCAGAGACACAGCACAGCTGTGGAGTAGGCAGGAAGAGACCAGCTGGGGAGGAGCAGCACAGTCGTGGTGCATTTGCTTCGTAGCAGACGCCTGGCACTTGGTGAAGCCAAGGTGAGAGAGCTGGCAGTATTGGTGTTTGCGGAAGACCCGTCTCTACCTCCAAGAAGGCAGAGTGGATGCTCTGTGCTCCACGGGGGCTGCACCATGGCCTCAGCCAAGGAAGGGGGGAGGGAACAGGTGAAAAGGGCCCAGGTAGTTCCCCACAGCCCATTGGGAGCAGCAGGGTCCTTGTGGCCTGCATCCTCCCTGATGCCCCTGCCTCTTAATGCTGCTGCACTGTAAGGTCTGATGTGAATTTCAAACCAAAGCAACAGCCGATGGTGTTACACCAACAAATCTGAAGAGTTAAACAAAGATGGAAAATACTAGAAAAAGCGTAATTTAGGAAAGTGCCTCAAGACCAAAAAGGAAGCCCAGAGAGTCCTATAGGTACTCAAGACTTCCATTTCCGACAGAGGGGTTTAGGGACACAAGGACTAATCCCACCACACCAAGAACCTAGCAACCTGTGAAAATGTCTGCTGGTAAATTTATACACAGAGTGTGGAGCAGCAAGACCCCTGTGTGGAGTAGGAGTGTAAATCAAACAATCATTTTGAAAAAAACTGGGGCCACCCAAGCTCTGTGATGACTTCTCCTCCCAGGTTCTGACCCATTCCATCCTGTGTGTACGTTCTATAAACAGTGCATATTGATATTAAACACTGATATCCGCACTGGTACTTCAAAGCTAGATAAATGACTGCAAACAGCTTGAATATCCACCAAGGCGAAGGTGCATAAGTTGTGACTTATCTGAACAGTGCACTTCTGGGTAGCCAAGAAAATGAGTAAACTGGTTAAACTCAGCTTGGAGGATTCTTGGACTCGCACTGATGAAAAGTCAGAGAGGAATCTGTAAGCTGGAATTTGTCAGCAGAGTAGGTATACTTCCAAATGTATTTGCTAAGCATGGAAAGAAAGATAATAATGTCCCAGCATTCCTGATAGTCAACTCTGGGAAATTGGGAGGGGCAGTTGGAGATGCATCACAGATACTCAATTTCAGTACGCTGAGGTTAGTTATTGCTCTTTCATATATGTAAGTATGCATGTAAGTGTGTATGGAACAACCTAGAGCAGCTGGAAAGGTATGAATTATCTCCTTCCGGTCCTCAGGAGCTGCCCGCTCATTTCCGTGGGGTTCTGTTGGAAAGCGCACCTTGCTGAGACATTCCCAGGGTCAGCCAGCAGGGGGTTCGGTAGGAGCACTGTACCGTGCTGATCCTCATGCCAAGTCGGTCGGCTCCTTGAGGCCACCGCTGCCCACTGCTTGAGGGGCCCTCAGGTTGGGCGTCCGCTTCCTCTGTCCATTCTCTTTGTGTTGCAGACAAACCTGGTGAAGCTCCTTTTGATCCATCAGGCAAACCCAAAGCTCGTGAACCGAAATGAAGAGAAGCCATCAGGTAGGCGAGGGGCATGCAGGGCCCCGGACAGGTCCTGCCTTCTTCCATCTCTAGCTAAGGCACGGGTTTCTGTGGAACTGGGGAAAAGTGTGATTGCACCCACACCCCCACCTGTGGAAGGCTGTCAGGGCACAGACAACCCTGTGGGCCACTGTGCTGCGTCCTTCCATTCCGCTTTTCCTGCTCTAACTTCATTCGGGGCACACACGTAGAAACGCACTTTTCTGTTACCTCACCAGTTTCTTCTCTTCGCACGTATGCGCTTATTCCTCAGGGTACTTTTCAACAGCAATAGTGCTCTGTTTTCTGCGCAGGTATTTAGATTATAGGAAATAGAGGCTAACAGTCTCACAGTAAGGTAGAACTCTGAAACCTGGACTTGAGGTCACTTATTCACTAAAAAGTAGTTTTGAAACTTTCCATAATTATCCCTGCTTTTTCCTGTGTTCATGTTCTACTTAATAACATAGATGCCACGTTGGTTTCATAGCTTTAAAATTTAGTAACAAAATTTTTCGTAGTTGATTCTACAATGTTAAAGGCAGAAGAATTTTGAATAAAGAGTCTAGTATAAGTCACACCAGAATGTAAAGATGTTTAAAAGAAGTTATTGATCTGAGTAACTGAATAAATTATTTATTTATTACATCTCTGGGTCTCTGCCAACCCTAAAAGGCCTTATTCTTAGATGTTATCATTCTGTTAGTGCTAGGAGTAAAATTATTTCATAAATCTCTAGTTCAAGCCAAGATGCAGGAATTTGCTCTACTTTTTGTTTTGTAGGTATTAAATGAGATTGTTCAGTGCTTATTAAAATTCTCTGCTAAAATGAGGTGAATAACAAGAAGAACTGGAATAGATAACTTGTCTCAGGCTTTAGATTCAGGCTATTGCTAGTGATGTCTGGTTATCATGACATTGGCCACTGAACACTGATTGTGCCTTGTAGTAAACATTAAAAAGGCGAAAGAACATTGCAGCTTTTTAAAAATGTGCACGTTGGCATCCTCTGCTAACTCTAGTTCCACTGGGGCCGTGGTGTCAGCTTCTTGTCCTGCACTCGTACTGGACAGGGGAGGACATCAGGGACCCTGGCGCACAGGGACCCCCCTTCTTTCCTCTTCCGAGCCACTGCCAAGGGTCCACAACCAATGCCAATGACGGTTGACCTTCTTGGGGCCCAGGGAGGGAACAGACTTCTGATGTCCATCAGCCCTGGTCACCTTAGCCAGTCCAGCACTTTCTTCTGCCATCCAGACCCACGGTACCGGGACCCTCAGGGACCCTTGGGGCATATTTCTTAATTAAATAAAGGTATTTCTGACACACACAAGGAGAACTGATACGGTGAGAGATGTCAGGGGACTCCCAGAAATCCTAGCATCTCACCAGTGAGCAAGGAGCACGGACAGGAAACAGGGTAGTGCACAAAGTAAGGAACTGGCAGCCATGCGGCAGCTGAGCAAGCGGAAACCATCATCCCTGCTGCATTCTGCTCTCATCCTTTTCCAGCTCCTGAATTTTAGTGTCTTGGGGAAAAAAGTGTTCGAGATGTAACTTTTCTGTGGGCTAGAAGCTCAGCTTCTCAGCACGAGGAAGCGGAGCTCTCTCCCCTCTTCACTTGTGTGGTACCTAATCCGAGGCAAAGGGAGACCGTACCCTGCCGGTCTTGTGGCAGCTACATTACGTGGCCTGGCCCACGAAACCCTGTCACTCACTGTGGACAGGCATAGTCCCGGGAGTTGGTGGCCGCCTCCCGCAGTCGTGGGGCTCATCCTCCAGATGTTACAGTTTCAGTGTTAGATTTGCTAGGAATAAACTTTGGAGCTGTACGTATATTGCTGCCCAGATGTGTACAGACATCATTGCTGAGTTGTCATTTTATAGGACACGTATTAGTCGATGTTTCCGATGGGATGAATAAAGTCGTGGGAAGAGCCTGATGCACTGTTCTGATCACAGAACCTAGTGTCACTTTGCACACACGTCCATCGGGCTGAGTGTTCACAGAGCGCTTCACATCCCAGCCCTAGGAACACAGCTACAAGGGGGAGATCAGCATACGCGCTGGACGAGTCCCCTTCCAAACCGGCCCCTTCACCTGGAACACACTCTCCCTCCTTCCTGCCCCTCCCTGCAGTGGCTCTGGAATCTCCTTTCCCGGTGGTTTACCAGGTGTGACCACAACTATTGTGAGCATTACTGCCGAGCACTGCTTAACAGAAAGGCAGGTTCACAAAAACGTGAAAGTGTTTTCCCATCCACCTCACTCCCTGATCGGGTGAAAGTGAGCGTGAAAGGGAAGCGTTCTGAACCCACTCAGGACATCAAGGCACCAGGACAGTGCAGCTAGAGGCACTGAGGAGAAGGCTCCAGAGCTGCTGCAGGAAGGGGCAGGGACGCTGGGATAAATGTATGTGGTGCAAGGGGGAATAACTTGAGGGGAATTAACGCTAATGTATCTTTTACTGTAATAAAACTGTCATAAATGTAAGCATTCTCTGTATTTTATGATCATACCTTGTATTATTATCATTTTGAGTCAGAGCGAGACACAGGAAAAGTTTTAGTAGGAATGAAATGGCATTAAATCCTTTGAAGCCAATCCTCACCATAATTTTCCATTTTACAAAACACCATCCGGTGAATATGTCCTTATTTTTTTTCATGTGTAATTAAATGTGTCATTGATTTAAGACAAAATAGTCTTTTTAAATGGCCATATTGCAATTTTATCCGCACCATAACCTTTTAATGTGTTGGATTTGCCTCGTGTGCTGATAAATTTCACCCATTTTAGGCATATCTGGGTACTGAAAGTCAAGTGTTCTGGGCTGTCACCCCGCAGTGCCTGACTTTCTCGTTATTTCCTGCAGATGTCGCTGCCTCAGAGTTCATCGAGGAGATGCTGCTGAAGGCCGAGGTGGCGTGGGAAGAGAGGATGAGGGAGCCAGTGTCTGCTCCCTCCTTGGCCCAAGAGAAGCCATATGAAGAGATCCTGCACGAGCTGCCCACGCTTCCCAGCAAGCTGTGAGTGTCCCCTCCTCGCTTGCAGACCGTGGACCCTGCTCCCGGGAGCCAGTCGCATCTGCTCTCCCCTCTCTGGCTGTGGCCCTTTCACGCCCAGAATCAGCCCCCTCTCCACTCACGGAGGTAGAAAACGTGACAGTGCTTTTCGGCACATTCAGCAGAAGTGGTTGTTGATGGTGAACTTAGCATAACTCAGGAAAACCTCCCGATGTTTTAAAGCCCTACTATCCTAGTTGTCTGTTTGGCTTCAGAGGCTGTGACACTAAAGGCAGTACTCAGAACCTTCCTGTACACTTGGCTAAACTGACTGTGAGGTTCCAGAGACTGTTGGCAGCAGGCTTTTCTAAAGCAAGGAGTACAAATACACATTTTTTTCTTTTACATAACACTAATAATTTTTTTCTGGTCTAAACTGTATCCTATGGAAGGATATTTCCTCTGGCTTAAAGATGTCAGATGCTGGGGTGAAAACTGTCATTTTGTTCAAGGTCTGAAGCATCTGTACAAACTGAATGACGGAGCAATAACTCACACCTAATGCACGTTGAATTCACTGTGGGGGATGTGCACTAAACCCAAAACCAGTGCACAGTCTCCTCCCAGAGCTCCTCTCTGCCAGCACAGGTGTGCACGTGTGGCATAGGTGTATAGACACGTGTGGAATGCGCATGACTCTGTATGTCACACACACATATGCGCGTGAAGTGACCAAAGCACACATATCCTTAGGAGTGGACCATAGACACCCTTGCCAGGCTCCATGAGGGGTGTGGGTATGGGCGACTCCATGGCTGATTGCTGCTGTGGGGTGATGGAAAAGTCCTGGACGAAGGCTCTCGTGGTGCTTACACCAGTTTTTGAATATGCTAAAATCCACTAACGTGATGTGAATTTTATATCACGATCGAGGAAATCAATTTGTGAAGAACATTACAGGTCAAAGTTCCTTCTGCTGATGTCTTTTCCGAGAGCGGGGTTGTGAGGAATGGCTTCGTGGGTCTGAGCCTGTTTCCCGTCTGTCTCATGCTTTGGAGTGTTTCAGGACAACAAAAAAGCAGACCACTTAGGTCTTCGGCACCCCAAGGAAATGTTCAGATGGGAAAGACAGAGGCCTACATGACCCACACAGCACAGGGTTCAAGGCCAGGGAGAGTGGCGAGAGGTGAAGAGAAAAGAGAGATATGAGGAACACCAAGGTTATGGCTGGAGGCCGGGACCAGGTGGAGCCACAGCCTGTCGGGTGCTAAGGTCCACCCGAGGTCCAGCACGCTCTTTATTTGTAGTGTAAGACAAACCGGAAGAGGTGGCATGGGAACTGGTGCTATGTGGCCTGGGCTGAAAGTAGCATGGTTGTCTTCGTGATTGGGGCACGTGCAGAAAAGGAACAAGGAAGGATACAAGGTATAACTGTCTCCTGGGGCTGTGCCGTGCAGAGTCTACAGTCTGGGCCACTTACCTAGTCTGTGGAGGACAGGAATCACATGGTAAAGTCCCTCATGAGACAGAAAGCCTTTTCTGCTTGCTGGAGCCCAGCACAGGGCACATTCCTCATGGAAGTATCCCCTCCTCTGGACGAGGATGCTGGTCTCTGCCACCCAGCGTGTGCCTGTGCACCACGTCCCTCGGGGGCAGTTATGCTGCTGCAGTCCCTCCCAGCACCTGCTGCTTCAGCGCCAGCCTCTCTTCTGCTCCCACAGAGCAGCTCTTCTAAATGCACGCCAGACCTGAAGTGGCTCACACGTTTCATAGCCAGCACGGCCCTAGCCACCATTCCCAGGAAAACAGCATCACCTGAGATAGAGACCAGCAAGACCTCTGCAGATTTGTGCAGAAGCTCATGGCAGTGAGCTGTGGCAGCAGTGGCCAGGCTGATTTTACGAGCACTTACCCTGGAAAAGAGCACTGAAATGCAGACCTGACGAAAGCCACTTTGTGATTGGTTTCAGGCTGCTCACCAAGTCTGCTGTTGCTTGCTTTTCTCCCAGTGGGTCTGTTGTGGGGTTTTACAAGCAAAATTAATAAGCATTCCCAATTGTGGATAGTTCCCAAAGTTTCTCAAGTCAGTGTGCTTTGATCTGCAGTGGTAAATCTTCAGCAAACAAGAGAAAGTGGACAACTATAAAACTTTTGTAGAGAGCCCAGCACAATGCTACATGCCTATAATCCCAGCTATTTAGGAGGCTGAAGCTGGAGAATTGAAGTTTGAGCCCAGCTTGAGCAACTGAATGACTTAACATAGTGTTTTCTCAGAATAAAAAAGGGGCTTGGGATGTAGCACAGAACAAGGTCCTGGGTTGAGTCCCTGGTCCAAAAAAATTTAAAAAGTGAAAAACAACAACAACAACAACAACAACAAACCCCAAGCACAAACTTGCAAGTAGGTGAGCAAACATCAGCATGGTCCATGTACATCTGAGGAAAGACCAACAATGCCGCCCACTACTTACATAAAATAGAGCAAGAAGACCCCAAGGATGGGGATTCCAGGGCTTTGCACTGCTACCTGCTGGTGGCATCTTGGAGGCCCAGGGAGCCTGTGGTGTGGATGAAGGAGTAGAGTTTTGCTCCTCGGTCCTGCACTGTGTAGGTGTGGAGAGTGCCTGGCCCAGTGCTGATGACTTTCAGTCAGCCCAGACCTCTCACGTGTCATTAACTGGAAGAACTGCATCCGGCTCCCCCAGGGAAAGCTGTCAGTTCCCCAGGGCAGAGCTAGGCTATGGGACGCCACCCTGAGTGTGTGAAACAGAATTGGCCAGGAGAGACCCAAGACACAGATGCTCCACAGCAAAGCTCTTCCTGGGCATTTTAGAGGTGAGGTGAATACCACATTGGCAGATGGCATGGAAAATATGTGCTAGAGATGAAATGAAAACTTCTGTTACCTGAAGTCATTGGTTCTGGACCCACACTTGCAAAGGCTCTCTTGTGAGCCTACTGTCCATCACTATAACAGGATATCCAAGTGCCTTTAAACTCGCAAAGAGAGGCTCGCGGTCACAGAGGTTCCAATCCATGGCTGGCCCCAACGCTCTGGACTCGTGGCAACCCCATCAGGGCTAGAGGACTTGGCAGAGCAACGCTGCTCACTCCATGGCCAAGAAGCCAAAGAGAGGAAGAGGAAGGGCCGGCTCTCAGGGTCCCCTTCAGGGACACCACCAGAGTGACCTAAAGACCCCTCCTGGGCCTCAGCTCCTAAAGTCTCCACCACCTCCCAGCAGACCCAAACTGGAGACCAAGCCTTTAATACGTGGACTTGAGGAACAGTCAAGATCCAGACTGCAATACTGGGCCCTCCAACTGCTGCTCAGAAAACCCAAGGCACTGTCACCGCCAGGAGGCCCTCAGCCAAGCAGTGCTCAGGTTCTTGTGTCAGCTCAGCTGTCATCCCATTAGGGACGCAGCATCCAGTTTCTTCTTTCTCTTCCTTGTAGGACCACCATTGTGTTTGGAATGGAAAGCACCCACTTAAGTACTTGCAGCCTCAGCCTCTGAAGAGGGCACTGGCCAGAGGCTCCAGCCTTGGGCTGTGCAGACTCCTGTAATGAAACACCCTGAACCTCGCAGATGGTGACTCCTTGCAGTGTGTCTCACGTGGTGGAAGGACGAGCAGCTCCCCAGGCACCTATTCTCAGGGCTTTGATTCCTATTCCTGGGGTTCCACCGTCATGGCTGCCCTGCTCAGACCTGTCACTTTGGCAATTCGGTGTCAGCATGTAAATTTGGGGGCCACATAGTTTCTGACCCTAGTAGCCACTGTACTGGCCACTGAAATGTATGGGTCTGGAGTATAGAGTGGTCAGTTAAGAGTCAAGACACCCAACTCAGTTTGAATTTTCAATGTGAAAACAATGATTTAATATAAGCATATGCCAAAGATGGCACCTTTATTTGCTGTTTCTAACAAAGCCAACTGGGTAGGGCCTCCAGAAGAGGTGCTGTTTTCTTGATTAAAAGGAACAGGTTTACCTAGTTAGCATACTGTTTTTGTCCTTCTGTTCTCTCCCTGCCTGCTGCATGAATGTGCTCTATGGAGCTGGTAAGTGATCCTGCAAGCATAGGATGGGATAACTCTCTCAGAATGGCGGAATGGGAAACTAGAGCCAACCAAAGCCCCGGAAGTTCTACTTGAGAAGGTCACCACCAGCCCAGGTTGCTGCTTCTGGTTCTCTTGTTTTGTGAGAAGAACAAAAATCCAGTTCCTGAAAATCCTGTGCCTGGTTTCCCATTTGTGCAGCCTCACGGAACAGCGGCTGGTATTGGGACTTGGAGCACCTAAGCTGCATGTCCCTTTGAGTACCAGCCTCTCAGGTGTCTTGATCCTTGCTCCATAATCTCAGAATTGCGGACCAGAGAAGTTGTGGTCTTGGTAGTTCAGTGACGCGCTGCATGCTGATGTGTCATTCAGCATGGGCCACGTGTGCCAATGCCCCGTGGTTCCGTAAGATGATGCCATTGTAGACATCTTCATCAGGGTAAGGACTCTGTGACATTCCCGCAGTGACAACCGAACGACACGTTCTCAGAATGTTAAAATGATGTCAGGCTGGACTGTAACTCCCCAGTGTGTTTCAACTCTCCGAAACGGTTTTATGACCCATCTGTCCTTTTAATCCATCACGCTCAGGAGAGAGTTCTCATAGGTGACACGGGCCCTGGTTTGGTCCGAAGTACTTTGTGCCTGCTTGTTTCACATAATCACTAGCAAAGCCCTCTTTCAGACTGGAAGTGTCCCCAACTTACATTTTACTTTTGTTAGAATTTTGGAAGTCTAGCGTAAAATTTCTTTTGTGGTTTCATTTCATGTTACTATTTTGAGAAAATAAATAATGGATAGTTATTTCAGCAATAAAAATGCATGTTTATATATTGCCCTGCAGATTACAAAACATACCTAATACCTTATTTAATATATGTATTTTTCATTTAGTAGTAAGTGCTATAAATTATCCACCCTGTTTGCTAATCAAATATTACAACTGTATTGCTACAATTATGCAGATTATAATTCCAGAGTGTTCACAAAACTGACAATTAATTTCCTAAGACTTCTCATGTGGAAGGGAATTCTGTGGTCTAGTAGTAGAGAGAAAGAAATAGAAGAAGGGCTAGAATAGTACATTTAAGGGGTCATTTCCAGGAAAGCCAACACTGGAAACTTTCAGAAACTCCCTGCATAAAGTGTTTCCATTAAACTTATTTTAATTTAGAGATATTTCAGTCAGCCCAGACCTGTCACGTGTCATTAACTGGAAGGACTGCATCCGGCTCCCCCAGGGAAAGCTGTCATTTCCCCAGGGCAGAGCTAGGCTATGGGACGCCACCCTAAGTGTGTGAAACAGAATTGGCCAGGAGAGACCCAAGACACAGAGATGCTCCACAGCGAAGCTCTTCCTGGGCATTTTAGAGGTGAGGTGAACACTACGTTGGCAGATGGCATGGAAAATATGAGCTAGAGATGAAATGAAAACTTCTGTTACCTGAAGTCACTTAGATTTGATAATTTTAAAATTTCTTTGAAGATATATGTGAAGGACTGATGAGATAAATATAAATTGTCTCAAAAACAATACAAACTCTGTGCAGCCATTTGATATAGAGCTGTATTTGTTTGGTAAACCACTTTGCCAAAGTGGTCTTTAAATTGTAAATTTGTTTTCTGTTATGAAACTAATTCTGGGAGAGTTGAAGTATAGCAATTAATTCAAGTGTCTCCAAGATCTGTCTTACTTAACATTAATAATAAATGGTCTCCAGCAGGTTAATGGAATTCTCTGGAGTACATTGTCTATGTGGTTCTGTCTCCAGGATTGAACACTGAGAGAGATGCGCTCAGTCCTTTCCTCTAAGCACCAAAATATCTGAGTCACGAATGCAGTGTCTTTGCATTTGTTTCCGTTCAATGTTTTTCGTGGTTGTGATTGTCAGCCTAACAATATCTCATTTGTTTTCTGTTATGAAACTAATTCTGGGAGAGTTGAAGTATAGCAATTAATTCAAGTGTCTCCGAGATCTGTCTTACTTAACGTTAATAATAAATGGTCTCCAGCAGGTTAATGGAATTCTCTGGAGTACATTGTCTGTGTGGTTCTGTCTCCAGGACTGAACACTGAGAGAGATGCGCTCAGTCCCTTCCTCTAAGCACCAAAATATCTCAGTCACGAATGCAGTGTCTTTGCATTTGTTTCCGTTCAATGTTTTCCGTGGTTGTGATTGTCAGCCCAACCTATCTCCACAGAGTCAATCTTATTTCATCTCTGCAGTGTTCTAAAATCGCTTTAGTTATAATGAGCAGTGATTGTTGTCAGTCTTAGTTTCATTTTATTATTTTCCTTTTCCCCTTGTCAAAAGTAAAAGCCTGTTTTCTGCAGGCTTGTTCGCTCTACCTGAAACACTGTTTATGTTTATCAGAACGAGGAAGTCTTGGCTATGTCCGGGAGAGCTCAGACATCGTTGTCCGCTGGTGCGCTTCCCTGCCACGTCTCCTCTCCCTGGCCCCCACTTTCATTTCGGCTGTTTCTTCTGCATTATGTCTGTGGAGGCTTTCAGAAAATACCCTATTTCAGTCCTACTTTTTGTGTTTCTCATTGGATAAATTTCTATCACCAATAATTTTGTATAATCAAGGTAAAGTCTCATTGAAGAAAATTTGGGAAATACAGACTATGCCTAGAAGCATGAAAAAACTCACTCACAGAACAGTTGCAGCAGGAAAGGGAAGAAGAGAAGGAAGTCTTTATCAAAGGCTGTGGCGGGACAAGACTATCAGGGGCCCATGAGAAGCGCCACAGGAAGAGGCTGGCCGTGGGCCTTTATCTAGGTGGCCTCCCGTGTCCAACATTCTCCTCCATGCTCACATCTCATAGAGTGGCTCCCAGGTCTCTCCTGAGTCTGGAGACTTGGAAGAGGCTGGGAGAAGGAAATATCTCAAAGAATTCCCACTGACGAGTTTTCTAGAGTTGGTGCTGTAGGAAAACGAAATCAGGGGCCAGGAGTTGGGAGAAGCCAGTCTTAAGTCCTGGGGCACTGAGGAGGATGCTAAGACTCTGGGTTGTTGGTCCACCGTGCTCATGAAATTACCCCTCATTTGGCACATGTTTTTCTTGTCTTTGATGCATTCCTCCTTCATTGAATCTTGTCCTATAAGCATAATTGCATTTTAGTTTTAAAAATGATCTTTGAATAACCTTTTCCATGATCAATAAGTACTCAGTGTGCATCAGAATGGGCATAAAATAGCACATACATCATGCTGTGCTTCCTACAACAGAGTTAACACATGCTGAGTGCTGAGGACAGAGACGGTCCCATGTGAAGCGCCGAGTAACCACTAGGGCATTTCACAGATGGCTCATTCACATAAAAGAAAAAACAGGGAAGACACAATGACCATCCATCTGAGGGGCTCCTGTGTCAAAGCAGTTTAGGCCACACTCCTAGGAACTAAAAATGAGGAACATGAGTCAGGGTGGATAAGAAGAAATAAGAACTCTTTGAAAGTTATCAATTGATTATTATTTACTAGTATTAAGTAGACCTGGATATGAGCTTTTATAATCATTACAAGCATTCACTTTGTATAGTGATCTTTTTCCATTACTTAGTGCTACTGTTAACAGCTGTGTGACAGTCTCCTGTGGACACTGAAGTACAAGCTGTAGAAATCAGGTCAGGGTGATGCTGGCATAAGAACAGAGAGCAACAGCAACTGGCCAGAAATAAACCCAACATGGTCAGTTGTGTCTTCACAAGGGTCCCTGGAACTCAGCAGGGGAAAGGATAGGTATTTCACTAAATGGTGATGGGAAAACTGGGTATCTATGTGCAGGAGATTGAAATCAGGACTTTGACTTATAGCCATACAAAATTTAAATTGAAATGGATAAAAGAAAACTTTGAGGAAAAACTTCGTATCTTTGGTCTTGGTGATAATGTTTTTGGATCTTACACTAGGACGATGTTACACTAAAGAGCTTCTGCATAGCAAAGAAATCCATCATGATCAACATTGGAAGCCAACCTACAGAACTGGTAAAAACAGGTGTGAGCCATATATATGTTCAAGGGTAACATTCCCAACTTGCAAAGAATTCACACGACGCAACAGCAAAAATTCAAATCATCTGATTAGAAATGGGCATTCAACCTAAATAGACAGGCTCCCACAGAAGGCGCACCAGTGGTCAGCCAATAGTTTTATGAGAAAGTGCTCAACACCACTAACCAGCGAATAAGTGCAAATCAAAGGCACAGGCGATATCACCACCCCACCCCACCGCCTGGCATGATGGTTTTTGTCAGAAAGGTAAGCGGTGGTAAATGTGGGTGGGGGTTGAGGAGAGAGCGGCCGTGTAACCTGGGGGTGGGCATGTAAATAGGCACGGGCACTGTGGAAAGCAGGATGGAGGGGCCTCGAAAAGGAGAAGCAGGTCTACCATGTAACCCAGCAGCATGTAGCCGAGAGAGGCGAAGTCAGGACGAAGAGACACCTGTACCTGGTGTTCATGTTGGCATTATGCATGGCAGCCAAGAGAACGAAGCCATCCAAGGTGCAGCCAGCGGCTGGATGGGCAGAGAAATTGAGGCAGATATACACAATGCGGCATTGTTGAGTCACCAAAAAAGTCTTGCTTACACTATGACTGAGCCTGGAAGACACTATGCTAAGTGAAATGTGCCAGACACAGAAGAATAACCCTGCAGGACTTCATGCATGTGGGAAGTCTAGAGAAGCCAAACTCATGGAGCAAGAGTATAGAAGTCGGTGCCAGAGATGGGAAGATGTGGGGCAGTGGTCCAAACTTTGTTAAAGATGGTCAGGTTCCCGGGGTCTGGTGTCCCTGGTGGTCACGCATGCTCTTCAGTGTGGCCGTGGGTGTCAGCATGCGTGTAATCCACCACCATGTTGGACACCTGCAATATATTCAATTTGTATTTAGCAAATAATTAAAAATTCAATTCACACTACATTTAAGAGCCACTAAAACAACTGATAATGGATTCCAGAGGGCACAAATGGTATACAAAAAATAACTCATGGTTATTTTGGTTACAAAGCTATGAAAATTTTGGCAAAAATCGTTGAAGTATAAGTCTTGAAAGGGGATATATTACCTTATATAAATTTGACCTCAATAGCCTTTAAATTTAAAAAAGCAAACAATTGCATTGAGCTCTAATTAGAATCATAATTGGTGCTGTAAACTGCAGGAAGTAATTATGTTTACATATGTTGACTTGATTACATGTGCGTGCATTTCTGCTTGTATGAAAACATTTGGGGAATACATTTTTGCATCCTATAGTAAAGTATTACAATGCCAATTTGACATTTAAATTGTGTTTGTTCTTGATGAACATTATAAAATAATGTCTTTCTTATGGCATTGTACTTTATAGAAGACTAAGATGAACTAGCTTTTATTTATTTTTGCCTAGTTTGAGCTGTGTGCAAGTAACAAATTTCAATCCTTAAACATTTTTCTAGTTCTTATATTACTATTGTTATTTCCACTATAAGCTTAAATATTGCCCATAGTTCTGTATTTTATATCCTCAACGAATCATATTTTAACTGAATACATGATTACACATTTCTTCACTTGTTTTCTATCTGTTTTTTACATTTAAATATCTTGATTATTTCAGTCATGCATTTCAAACGTAGCTTTTAAATCACTCATTGATTTGTCTCTTACAATTAAATATGTAAACATTTTCTTCTGGAGCTTAAATGAATGTGATTTTTTTTTCTTAGAAGCCCAAGTGAATGAATGAAATGTGGTATTAATAGAAAACTTCACAGATTCTATGTTGTTATTTTCTCCTACAGTTTCTAGAAACTGTTATCTGAATAGACCACCACTGTAGCACCCAGCTATCCTGCAGCTTTTGCCTGATATGATCATGTTAGAAGAACACTAATCATGGTACTGATTGTTTCCTGTACCAGCCCCCTGGTGCTACCCATAGCCAAGCAAGACAGCTTGTTGGAAAAGGACACCATGTTCAAAGATGTGACCAAAGGGCAGTGCAGGCAGCAGTCCCCGGACACCACCCCTGAGCGTGCCACGGCGAACGGCTGCAGCAAACCCGAGCAGGTAATCAGTCGCTCACGGCTGCGGTATTCTTCCATGTGCTGTCCCGCTGATGCTCCAGCATGTTTCAGAAGCAAACGTTCACTCAGTCCATTCAGAGAAAAACTGAGGAATGCATGGGTTACCGTTTCGCGTACAGTTCCCATTATTAGAGAGTGCACTGTGCTCATCATGACAAATGTAATTGCTACTGCGTTTTGCACCACTTTGGATTTCACCTCCATGCCAGGAACATAGGCTCATCCAGTTTGTTGTTACTTCTCACACTTTTCCCGTTAAGTCCTTTGTCATTATTTTGCACATCAGGTAGTCTGCTTTTCTGTTTCCCCCAACTATCCAAATGCAGGCCAGAAAAAGAATGAGCCACTGACAGCCATTATACTTAGAAATAAGTAACTATGGTGGCACACTGTGTGTGTGTGTGTGTGTGTGTGTGCACGCGCATGTGCACTCCAAGCATGGAGCACCATGCTGAGGTTAAAAGAGACCACTTTGGAGCTGGCAGGCTGATGAGGTTGGGATAACAGAAGTGAGTGTGTTCTCTTTTTTCATTGCTCAGAAATAAGTGATTTTATAAATTGTGTCTTGTAAATGCCAGTGTAATCTGCATCTTCGAAATGATTTTCTTTCAGGGTCTCTAATTCTGAATATTTTAGTTCAGCTAGAGTTTCTAAACACGGTGCTCTCCAAATTAAATTTTAATTTAATTTAGATTGCTTTAGATACAGAAAACTTTAAAATGTTCTTTTTGTTTTTCGTTCTTATTGACATTGTTTTGAAATACTTCTCTTAATTAGTTTATAAAAATTTGTGGAAACTCTAAAGTTAATTTGATATTCTACAGTTGAGATTTGTCAACATTTAAAAAAAAACACTTTCTGATACAAGTAGAGCCATTGCATGATTTGTAGTGAATTCTTATTTCTGGATTTATTTTATGTTTCCATTGATGTGCCCTTCAGCTCTCACTTATTTGTCTAAGTTCAGCAGAAGTTCAAAGATAATTGTGTATTTAAGGAAAGATAAGCAAATTTGGCTCAGATCTTCCATTAAGGTACTTAGATTTTCACCTCCTGGAGACAAAAATAATTCCAAACAGGCAAGATGATTGTTTTTCAATGTTAACTCAACACAGTATTTTCCGAAAATCTAAAGCATTCTTCAGAAGTGAGAGGACCATCACAGCTTGTCGGCATCACGTGAGGCCCTGGCAGGGCTGCTTTTCTGCTGTTAATGTCAGCGCTTCACCTCGTGTCTTAGACACGGAAACAACCGTGAGGGCGAGGTGGTCATGTGTCCCGTGGAGGGCATGGCAGCGTCCGAGGCCTCGGGCTGCTGCATTTGCCTCAGACCCGCACAGCCTTGGCCAGGAGACATAGGTGGGTCCCTCTGGGTGACGCAGTGCAGGGACCGACTATGCTAGGCTCCCCGCTCCCCGGTCACAGGGGGCCTTGGAGCAGACTTTCTGAAGCTTACAGAGTTCTGAGTCACATTTTACAGAGACATTCATAATGTGGAAAAAAATTTTAATCAAAATATAAACCAATGAGCATCTTTGCTCCCAAAGTTTTGTAGCATGTGAGTCTTCTCAAATGGTGTCTGCAGATGGAGATTCAAGGTTTGAGTCAACGTTTTAAAAACATTTCTGAGAATCAGTGAGAATAGGATTTGCTTTCATAATGCCTCTGAGAAAAGAGAAGTTTTCTTTTGCTGCTTAAAAATACACATTTCCCCTCCTCTCCCCTTATGTTCTGGTCTGCTCCTCTCCACACAAGGTGTGTGTTCAATTGTATTTCCTCAGCCAAGAGAGGGACTAGCAAGCCACAGGGCCTGGCAAGGTCACCAAGAAACACAGCTAAGAAGCAGGAGGAGGGTGGGCCTGTGACAGGGCCATGCATTCAGCAGGGCCGTGTGTGAGCTTCGGGAGGCTCAGATGGAACTTGTCCCGTTGTTGCTCTGTCCTGCTAGGACCAAGGTCACCCAGTGTTGTCATCTAACTTCCTCTTCCCTTCCCGTTGAGCCATGCTTGATTCTGTAGCTTCCCCTACACTGGGATCCCCTGTCCTGCTGCCCTCACCCCCGGGTCAGGCTTCTCTGCTGCCCAATGAGCAAGGAGCTGCTCCCTGGGTGTCTGCTCCATCTCCCAGAGAGAAAAATCATCAGCAGACAAAGCAGACCAGAGCAGTGAACCCAGCAGTGCTGCCAGCAGCCTTCTAGGAGCGGAGGCAAGTGCAGCGGGGGTTACAGTAGTCCTGGAACAAATTTCCTCAGACCTTGAAACATTTCTCAAAGCACTTTCAAGTTTTTCAGTATCTTGTGAATTATGTCCGTTTTATGTTTCAGATTGTTCCTTTTGGACAAATATATATAAAATAATAAAACATAAAGGTCAGTCCTGAGGAGATATGCAGCCCTCTGAAAGCTTTTTTATAGGATACTGGCTTAGACTATCGTATCTGATGGTAGACATTTGTCCTGTGCAGTACTCACCCTACAGTTACAACATAAAACCAGTCAGACAGCTCCCTCCTCCTTGGTGCTCACTGCCTGCGGCCAACATGCCTTTGAGATCTTCATAAAGAATCTGTGCCTGGGACAACCCTGCTTAACGCTGCTGATCAGAGCTTCCTTCTGAGCACTTTGCAGTCCTGGCGTGATTCGGTCAGTGCCAGGAAACCTCCCCTGTTGTGCCCCACTGTTTTGGCATTGCCTTACTATAAACAGGCTGGGCGGGGCGGTCGCACTTGGCTGTCAGCCCCATATTTCTCTTGTCCACACAGCAGCTGTGGCAGTGGGGAGGAGACCCTGTGGGAACAGCAAGGAGAGACCCTGCGTGTCCTCCCAGCCTCCTCAGAGCAAATGCCAACACCTGTCGTTGCCATTGCTTCTTCTGACTGCGGGGGCAGAAAATGGCCCTGGCATCATTAGCGATGTGGTTGTGAGAAGAACTTTACTCTCTTAGTGTAAATCATTTCCGTTGAAGAAAAGCATCTTGCTCTTGATTTTTCTCTGCTTCCAGACTGCTTTGGAATTTCAATAGTTATGCCAGCTTGCTGTATATTTTGGCCATTTTTGCATTGTTCAACGTTACTACAATCATATTATTAATTATATATTCATGCATATGACACAGGCATATTAATATTTGTGCCTAAATAAATATGTACACATACTACATTGTTAGCTTTGAGGCATCCATGAGATGCCTAAATTTTAATTCTTTGGGATAATGTTTGCAAATACATTAGAAAGAAAAGATACTTACATCTACCCGTAAATTGATAATATAGTCTCCTCTCACATATCTCTCTATGTAAGACTTTTGACGATGGGTGTTGCCCTTCTGGAACACGCAGCCTTGCCCATTAGAGAATTTGTCTTTTTTTTTGGTACCAGGGATCGAACTTGGGTCCTTGTGCTCGTGAGGCAAGCAGCGGCACCCCGAGCTAAATCCCTGACCCTTGCGAGTATTTTTCAAGAGCCTTTTTATATGCAAGTCAAGCATTCCAGTCCACGGTGCCCATCAGTTACATTACCCATCAGTGCAGGAACACCCCAGCCTTGTCCAGATTGACCCCAAGTCGGGAACCAGGTGCGGTGTGGCAGCTCAGGGCTGAGTGTCCTGACTGGTCTTTCTCTGGATACCCTGCTTGCCTGAGTCCTAGGCCAGCAGGATCTGACTTCGGGTTCTTCCGACAAGGCAAGTCTGACCACTCCCTCCAGAAGCAAGATGGGGACAGTAATGGTGAAAGACAGGAGTGGGATTTGTTCAGTAGAGAACACAAGGGCAGGGAGGGGGCAGGCATCCTCAGCGCTGTCTCAGGGCTCCCAGGAACACAAGGTTTTATAGGGGCGCAGGGCGAGAAAGAACGACAGCCATCTGGGTCCAACCGTGGTCTGCACCTGTGGTTCTGGGACACTGGGGAAGTCAGCATTGCTTGCCGGAGCACAGTGCAGTGCAGCAGGCCCCTCTGAGAGACCCTGTTTCTGGGAGCAGCCTTGTGTCACAATTGCCTGCCAGCAAGCTCCACGGTTCCTGGCAGGTGTGGGTCTAGGGCGAGGCCTGGTGACATGGAGGCATCACTCCTGGGCCTGCAACAGCTGGCAGCCTCTTGGTGACGAAGCTCTTGCAGGTACTGCGAGTACCCCAGTGACTGGATGGGGAGGGTTGTCCTGTGAGGCAGGGGTGGTAAAGGTCCAAACGTAAGAATTTAGAGAAGATGGGTCCAGACTCATAGGGAGGGAGAACGGGCCTCATCCCCACAGGGCTGTCCCTGTCTCCAGACAGTCCACCACTTCCTAAACGACTGACACGCTCCTGGGCGGCTAAGCAGGAGTCTGACCCAGCATCTAAGGGGATAGAAGGGACAGGTGCACAACAAGGCCGGTTGCCCGGTGTCGCCTGCAGCTGCTGACCTCCTCAGACTCATGTGCTCCTCTCCCCTCCCGCCTCCCTCTGGGGCCTCCCGGGCTTGGAATTGGCTAGCCAGTGTCCCCCTTCCACCGCGCCCCTCTGCAGGCGCTGTCCCTGAAGCCGGTCTTCACCCCGCCTGCGGTGCCTTCCATGACCTTGAACCCCCTTGCTGCCTCCTTTAGCCCCAGGCTTCTTGGCTCCTCCCTGCTTCCGACTCAGGGCCTCCTGTGTTCTCTCCTCTTCCGTGACAGTTTCCTCCTGCACCCCAAAGGACAGCGTTGCCAGGCTTTTCCCAGTTTCGCCTTCCGTGAGGGCTTCTTGGAGGGGACACTCACCCCCCCACACACACCATCACTGAGCTAAAGCAGAGCTTTGCTGGGCTCCCTCTTTCCACTCCAGCACTCTCTGGGCTTCGAAGCTCTACCTCAGGCCCTTGCTTCTCAACTGGAAAGACTCCGAGGTCCAAGGCTTATTTTCATTTCATAACAAAAGTCACTAATTCAGTGCCTAGATGCCCATAGAGGAACAAGGAAACCTGGCAAACAACTGCGCCTGTGGTAGCAGCCCTATCCTCCCCTGAACTTCCTGTCCATCCTAGTTTCTGCTTCCTGCTCAACAGCTGAGGCCCTGGGAAGGCTTTCACCCACTAGCAAAGAACTTGGAGCAACTCCCACGAATATCAGAATTTCAGAAAGTATTATTTAGTGGGAGAAACTTCCCCAGAAGTCACACGTGGAAGGGAACTGATTTTTTAAGGCAGAGGAAAAGCCGGGCATCTGTGCTGAGGGCAGCGCAGTCCTGGGCTCTGTGCTTGCCGCCCGTGGCCGGCCTTGTGGACCTCCTCTCAGGCCATCTGCGTGCTTCCCTGTAAATCCAGATTTCTCCAGAGGGCCCAAGGTTCCAATGTGGTCGAACTCAGCATCTGCCAGGCTTCCTCGTCCCCTGCCCTCGCCTCTGTGACTTCTGCTCACCTTGGTTCTTCGCTGAGGACCTGCCAGGATGGATTCGCCGGAGCCCCTCTCAGCCCTGGTGCCTCCTCTCCCCGGCCTGTCCTGCTCCTTGGCTTCAGCCAGCCTTCTCCCGGCCGGGCTGTATTCAGAGTCCAGTCCCATTTCTTGCCCCAAGTCCAGGTGCTTCCTGGTCCTGCCTTGGTGGCAGTGTGGTCTTCCTCACCGCACGTCAGTGTGGACCAGCAGTGTTTGCCTTTTCCCATGGCACTAAGAACGAACCCAGGACCTTCACAGGGCCGTACATTCCAGCTCTCTCCTCACACACTCACCTTTATTTTTTTCCCCTTAGTTTTTAGTTTTAGTTTTAGTTTTAGGTCTTGCTAAGTCCCTAAGTGGCTCACTCGTGGTCCTCCTCTTGCTCAGCCCGTCAGCACGCTGGGGTTACAGGCACGCGCAGTCATGCCCAGCGCAGCTGGAGCAGTCTGTGTCCACAGATAAACAGACCAAACCAGACGTGTCAGGCTGCGTGCTAGCCAGGAAGCCCCCGGGGGGCTGGAGAGCCGCTCGGTGGTGCCCTGGTCATTTCTCAGTGTGTGACAAGCAACCCCAGGGACCCACACTTGGCTGCAGAGCAGGTGCCAGGCTGAGGCCCCCAAGTCGTCGTCGTTCTCACCACCAGCTGTCCACACTGTTACTTACCACATGTCCTGGTGCTGAGAGGTCAGGCCGGCTGCCTGGTGTTAAGACAGAGGATGTTCCAGCGCGCCCAGCCAGGAAGGGCATAGCGGGGCTTATGCCAGAGCGTGAAGGACCCATGGCTTTGACTGGACGAGTTTTTGTGTTCTTGTTTGTATAAGGGCATGTTCACAGCACGTAATCATGACAGGCCTGGTGGGGAGTCGGTGCCTGTGCAGAACACATTTCTGTTCCTCTACGGCTCCTTTCTCTCCTCTTCCTCCTTCCTCCATCTCTTGGCCCTTTGAGAAAGATCTGTCTCCCTGTTTCCTAGCATCTGTCTTTTATTTTGCTCTTAGTTTTCACTCTTAGGGCCAAGAGGAGCAGCTGGTCTGGGGTGTTCACACATTAGCATCATGGATGAGGGCCAAGGACACAGCCTGGAGACAGGAAGTGTGGCCTAGCAGCTGGGCCAAATTTCTTGTCCTTTCCCAAGCCACTTCCTGTGCCTAAAAAGATCTTCATAGTAAACTATGTTATCAGGTTAGGAAGCTGATTTCATATAATCCCTCAGTTGTCCTGAAAACCCAGGAAATAGTTAAGAAAGCTGGGACCATTGTGACTTCTGTTTCTGTCTTCAAAAAGTGCCCATCCTGGCACACTACTCCGGAACTATTTAAGTGGATGCCTCTAAACTCCAAAACTATGTTAATATTAACCAATTATAGGAAGTCACTATTAAGTAATTCTGATAAGGCTGTGTTATCTGCTTTGTGTTGGTTACATTTGTGAGATACTTCGGCAGATGTTTCTTTTAATTGTTGCAGAGCAGAGGAAGTGATAACCCTTGAGATGTCTGGCTGCTCGGCTGTTGTGTGGCAGAGCTTGTCCTTGGCATTTCTAACATCAGAATATTGTGCGAGTTAGTTTTTAAATAAGTAAGCATGCCACCCCTGGGGTATTATTTTCCTGCCTAGAGAAACACTTGTACCCCCAATGCCAGGAGACCCACCCATGGCACCTTTGAGTGGAATGCGTACCACGGCCCCGAGCTGCATACCCAGGACACGATCTGCTCTTCTGTCATTCCTTTGCTGAGAGGGACAGCTGAGAAATGATGGGCTGACTTAGGAACTCATGTGAAAGATTTAACTTTGTGAGATATTCACTAATAGCAGGAAATTAATCCTAGCTTTAATATTTAAAGGTGTAATTTTCACTATGCAAATATTTCATTGATAAACAGTAATATTTGTTTAAATTATTGAGCAACGATACATGCAATTAATAATGTAACATATGGCACAAGTACAGAGAAAATGTAAATGTAGGAAGCAAACAAGAATAGGAAGAATACAAAAGACTTGCTGTTATTAATTTTTATCGTGGCGCCTGTGAACTCACAGGATGTTGATAGGAATAGTCTTGCTCTTTTGCTGTCCTGTGACTGACGTAAGAGAACTGGTACTCATGGGAAATGTCTGCTTTTCAGAGCAGATCCCGTGTCCATAAAATGAAGCCTTGCTCATTTCTGTCTATTTAAAGGATACAATTTTGCCTGCATTCTGTTTGAAACACTGCCCAATTTTAAACTCTGTCACTGTTCAGTTGAGTGAGAAAGCTTATGACAATTCTCCGAATCTCACAGCTACTTTCATCCTAAGAGTAGTGTTGAACAGAATGAAAATCACAGGCAAAAGTTCTGGAGTCTGATGTGAAGATCTGGCTCCGTCCTCCGTGAGCACAGAGGCTGACACTTCCTGCCTTGCCATCGAAGCAGTGTGAGCAGGAAGAATTGGGCTTTGGGGACTGGACAAGCCCCTGTGTGTGGCAGCTGTGCCTGCCAGGGGGCTCAGGACAGCGCGAAGCTGCCTGAATTATAGATAGGAACGGGAAGAGTCAGTGTGCAGGACTGACCTTGGCGGACATGATGACCTTGAGTGTCGGGTGGTGTTCAGGCTGCAGGCCTGTGTACACTGGGGGCAGAAAGCACCAGTGCCCATCTGAGTGCATTGTTCAGTGGCTTTGCGTATTTTTGTCATTCTCACTGAACCATTTCGTCCTTTAGTAACGCTTTCATACTCGGGTGGTCTGCAAACTTTTGACATGTTAAGAAAACTAGAATTTCCAACTGTGCAGAAAGTTGACTGGAAAGCAATCACAGCTGACCACACTTATTTTCCCCAGGTCAAGCTCATGCCACCTGCTCCCAATGATGACCTGGCCACACTGAGTGAGCTCAACGACAGCAGCCTGCTCTACGAAATTCAGAAGCGCTTTGGGAACAACCAGATCTACGTGAGTGCCCTAGAGATCACCTCTCCTGCTCTGTCATCACCCTTTAGTGGCCTGAACACTGCAAATAACGGCTTGTGGGAGCTTACCCCCTGGGCGTGGCTTGGGTCACATTTCTGAGTCTGGGTTCATTGTGTCTGCATTAGAAGTGAGGTCAGCTGAATTCCCAGCTGGGAGCTAAGTCTAAAGTGCTACTCAGAGTAGTCACAAATGCACACCACTTCCCTGCTGTTGTGCTTGCCACAGAAGGTCTTGGTGGTACCAGCAGGGTATGTAGACCGCCCACTTGTAAGATGCTGCCCCCCTCAGTCTGGAGGGAAAGGTGAAGAGGGCCATTGACAGTGTGTGAACTGCCTCTCCGTAAAGGGAAAGTCTTGCTGCTCTAAATGATTGGGAATTGTCTTGTCTGTAAAGCAAGCAATTTATGCAGGGATTTCTGATAATAGGATAAAAATTGCTCTCTCTCTCTCTCTCTCTCTCTCTCTCTCATTGATTTTGTTATCACTGGCACAGACCATAGAGCAACTCAATCAGAATGTCTGTGGAGAAATCTGATTACACACATACCTGTTATCTTCTCTTGATAATACCCATTTTTCCTAATCTACTGGGAAATTGATTAAGTAATTTTCATGTAAATGTGACATCTGAGGTGTCCTTAACAAGTAATAAATGGCCAGAGCTGATTAGCCTATGAGAATGTAGTAGAGCATCTTAATGCTCAGCTGAATCACTGTCACTATAAGCACACTTAAAGTAAAGTGATTTCTATCAGACTGAGTGTGATGCAGTCATCCGCATAAAGTGGTGAGACCTGTTCATACTGGACTCCGCTCCACCCGGGTGCAGAATGCACCGTCTCTCTGTCACTTTTAGTCTTTGCCCCAGCATTATTTTGGTTTTTCTTTGCTAATGTTGTCCTTGTAGTGACAGCATTGGATGACCGTGGGGCAGAAAGACCGAATTGTTTCACACCTTTGTCCCCTCGCTGCTGGTCCTCTGACTCCATGCCCCAGACACTGAGGTGTCACCCCTCTCCCTGCGAGGGCCTGCACCTCATCCTCAGCCCCTAACTTCCCGGGGACCATGTCCTCTCCCTGGTGGGACCTTCAGACCCAGGTCCTGGCCAGGGCTCAAGTGTCCCTGCATCAGGCACCTTCCTGAGACTCTGCTCCCTTGAGCTTTCTTTTTGACCCCATGAATGACAACAGCTTCAGAAAGTCCCTCTCAGATCCTTCTTTTTTAATTAATTTTTATTAGGCAGGTAGTGAGGCCTGTGTCCCCGCAAAAGGCATGGAATGAATCGCCTTGCCCCTGAGTCATTGCAGCCAGGCCAGCAGCTGCAGTGGGACAGAATGCGACTGTGCAGAATTTTTTCGCGCATGGCAGGGAAGCGGGTTCTGCACCCACTCTCAAGGGGCTGGAGGCCCAGCCGGAAAGCCGGACCGATCGGGAGACCACAGCGCGGCCCGGACGCGCAGCCAGAGCCCAGCACCCTGAAGTCAGCATCCTAAAAGCTTCAGTGGAAGGAGCCAAATAGCTTTTAGTGTAGCAAGTACGACTTGGATTTGTGCTTTTTCAGATTCTTGCCGGTCTAGGCCTTGTGCTGCGGTATCTCATCGTGGTTTTGATTTACACACCTCTGGTCGTTAATGAGGACGTTGGTAGAGGCTTGGGCTCATTTGATTGTCTTCTTCCATGAACTGCCAATTCAAGTGTATCAGCATTCTTAAAAATGGGTTTAATTTCTCTTCGTGATGTGAGGCATTTTCTACATCCAGGGGCACACATGGGAAGCATTTTCGTCCAGTTTCTGGCTTGTGTTGTTCTCTTCCAGTGGTGCCTATAGGCGAAGAGCAGTTTGTGATTTTTACAGATTCTTTAGTGTGAATGAATTTATGTCCTGCCTAGGAGGTCTTGGCTTGCGCTATGAGGGTGCTGTTGTGTATTTTCTTCTTGATGTTTTACTTTTCCGTTGAAGGCTGTCCCCATGTCAAACTGATTATTTGCACAGTGCTAACAGAAAAGGGTCCGATTCATGATGTTTTCTCAGTGCATCTCAGCTGCACTGAGATGAAACCTGCCCCACGAATGAGATGGCCACAGGGTGGAGCTCCTTCCAGAGTCTTTTCTGCTGTATTCATCTGTCCTTTAATGGATACTGAACTTTCTAACCATGATAGCTATATAATTAATACATCTTGATGGATGGAAAGTTCTCTAACTCTACACAAAATGCCGGAGCCAATAATATCGGGCTCTGGACACTGATGTATATTCTAACATCAATTAAGAAATTTTGCCAGGGATTTAGCTCAGTTGTTCTGCCACCTGCCTCGCAAGTGCAAGGTCCCAAGTTCAATCCCTGGTACAAAAAAAAAAAAAAAAAATCAATTGGATTTTCATTGGAATTACATCAGATACTAGGTTAGCTGCAAATAATAGAGGTTTTTATATTTCACTTTTCATTTTACAGACTGTTATCTCTTTCTTTATCAGTTTCTCTACCATAGTTTTTTATATTTTGGTGTAAGAAGACCATATGTATTAAACGTATATCCAGGCATTTTTGAAGTTTTGAGGTTATTTTCTTATTATGAAAAGAAGGAAATTTCATTTTCATTTACACAGATAAAACTTTTGATTTTTTTGTTTACCTTTTCATTATCAAATTTTGTGAATTCGTAATAAATATTTATTATGGAGATTCTATTCCACTTTTTGCATACAGTGTCATTCTCCAAGTCATGACTTTTATTTCTCATTTTTAAACCTTCTTACTTTTTCTTGTCTTTTCTTGTGTGATTGTCCACAAAAGAAAGCCTGGAAGCTGAGTACTGGGGTCTCTTTCCATTTCAGCACCAATATTTCATTACAGGTCCTTCGAGAGGCATGGCCACCTCTGACATTACTTTTCCTTGCACTAGTGAGAAGCATTACCTCAGTGGCTCTAGAATTTACCACCATGTGTAAAGCAGGGATGGGGACTGAATGTTATTGTTTTCCTTCCACTTAGGAAGAGGATCGTATGTTCCTTTTTAATATCAGTAAAACTGTCGATTTTTAAACATACAGCCAAACTTGCATTTCTAAAATAAAGCTTACTTGTCTGACATATATTTCTTTTCTGTCCTTTTTCCCAAATAGTTTGATTCAATTCATCACTCTTTTGCTCTGAGTTTTTAACTTTTTTTTTTTTTTTTTTTTTTTTTTTTTGTAGCAGTTCAAACTCCAGTCCTTGCTCTTGCAAGGTAGGCAGCAGCACCACTGAGCTAAATCCCTGGCCCTTTTACATGTATTTGTGAGAGGTCACCGTGTAAATCTACTTTCTTGCAATATACTAGTTAGACTTAATATCCAAGTCATGCAGACCTCTTAAAGACAAATAGGAAGTAAGTGTTCCTTCTGTCTTTTCTAAATAATCTGTATAACACTTTGTGTTTTTGTTTTGTTTTGTTTTGTTTTTGGTACTGGGGATCGAACTCGGGACCTTGCGCTTGTGAAGTGGTGGAACTTCTGAGCTAAATCCCTAGCCCTATGACACTTTGTTTTAATCAATACCAGGAGGAATTCACCAGAGAAGCCTAAGTGTTCTTTGAGAAAAGGATTCATAGACATAGATTCTGTTTCTCTCTTGGAGAAAGAGCTAGCTAGATTTTCAATGGAGTTTGATAAGATGTGCTGTCCTGTCATTGCCCGCCTACCTAAAATAAATACCAAATCCAGTGGGCCCTCCCTCAGGTCTGCTGGACCTGTATCAATTTCCCTTCTGACACTGGAATGGTGTACCCCCTCTTACCTTTTCAGTCAGTCTTGTTACAGGACTGTCAATAGTAGCGGACTTTTTGAAGGATCACAGTTTGGCTTTTTTGCTTCTATTCCACTGATTTCTACTATGCATTATTTTCTTCATCTTTTTCTGCACAATTTGGTGTTATCTTAAGAGCTCCTTGAAATACACATGCTCACATCACTAGGATCACTCTTCTTTCCCAGCGTTTTCGACTATTCCTTTCATACCAAGTACATCTGCAGTTGGTATATTACACCTACAGGGTGTAATATGCTGTGATCAAAATATTTTCTTATTTGCATTTTTATTCTTTTTTCACTACTGGGTTACTTGCAGTATATTTTCTAAAAGTTTGGTGATTATTTTAGGCACCTATTCTTGATTTCTATATTTTTAGTTGAATGACAGTTTTTGAAGCATTACTTTTTACTGGGTATATCTGCAGTGCCAACCCATTGTGTTGATATGCATGTACACACCTGTAGCCTACACTTCAAGTCAGTTCTCTTCTGTGGTAAAGTCCCTGAACCCTCCTGCTAATTTCCAGCACACAATAAAGTTAGCGTAATTCTGCCTTGATCGGGGGTCATGGTTCTCTGCCGGAAGCCCTCTACATTTACTGAATTGCTCTGTGTTTAATTTAAGGGAATGCTTATTCCGACAGCACACTGTATAAATCAAAACTTTGCGTGCTTATTCCATGAATTCCTAAAAAAAGCTGGTAAAGTTTCTCACTGTCTTTATAAAGTTTCTCAGACTTATATCTGTCTTTTTTTCATATAATTGAGTTGGATTTTATTCTGATGGAAATTTAGAATTGACGTATCTTCCTAATCGATTTGTCAGTTTACCATTGGGAAGTGTCCCTTTATATTCCTGGTAATGCTTCCTAAATTACATTTTCTGTGCATTAAGGAGTGCTACAATGACCTTTCCTGTTGTCATTATTGTTTATGGCTTCATCCTTTTACTTTCAAATGTTCTTACTCTTTACATTGAACATTTTTGTTTTTGCTTTTATCAGTCCATGTGTTTAGTGTGTAATAATGACATTCACTGTAGGGAACTGTACATGTATGCTACAAATTTCACTTGTTTTTTCCCCCTTTCCCCCACCCATCTTTATTTCGCCAGCATTGGATTCATTGATTTTTCTTAGAAGACCTTATAAAGTTAATTACCACATATACAGATTGAATGTACCACATATTCAGTATTTTAATCTTGTTCATAATACTTATCTTTAAAATATTTAGTAACTTTACATTTGCTGTAATTGCTGGTATGCTAGGGTTTAAATCCATCATTTTATCTTTTCTTCTTCCATCTGTTCTTTGTGCCTTTGTATCTCACTACTAAATTTTCATTAATTAACAAATTATTTTCTTTGTGTGCTTTGATAATACTTTAGATTTGTTTCATCATTATTCTACAGCAGAATAGAAGCCACTACTCCATTTACTTCTCCTCATGTGCATGTCATGTATTTACATGCTGCATTTTCTATTCAGACTGATTCTCACAAAATCCTTCTCAGGTAAACACTTAGAATTCCACCATTTCACTTGCTATGGGCTTAGTGGAACAGAATCTGTTGGTTTTATTTAATTTAACATTTGCATTTATTTAATTAAAATGAAACACCTTGCAAAATGTTAAAGGGTAGTTTTTACATAATCACTATCTTTGCCAGAGTGATTTTTAAATTATGTGACTTTTAATTTTTAAAGACACTGTTATGGCTCATGAGTTATTTACACCTTTCCTTCGCAGACTTTCATCGGGGACATCCTCCTGCTGGTCAACCCATTCAAGGAACTCCCAATTTATTCTCCCATGGTGAGTGTAAATTTTAAAGTAGCACTCAGTCCCATAGAATAACAACACTTGCTAGGCATTCTCACGTCTATCCAGTGAATGATTTAGAAGAAAAAAATCAAACAATAATTAAAGTCATACTTCTGAGAAAAACATTAAATTCTCTATTGAGTCATGTGAGTCACTTTAGCTAGTTCCAACGCAACTCTGAAGATAAGTAATCCTATCAAAAACTATTCTTTGCACTTAGAACAAGTAATTCTCCTTTGACTGTTCACTAGACAGACTAAAATTAAATAGTAAAGAACTGCATTTCCTATACATTTTTGATGGACTCAAGACCAGCTGGCACCCAGGTTTTACTTGAGCGTGAGCCTCCACTCTGAAGAGGTTCTGGTAAAGCAACGGGACAGGAACAGTGACACCGCATGTGCCTGTCTTCCCAAAGGACCGGCAGGTTTTAGGTATGAGATCCTCCAAATCAAGGGGCAAATTACATGTAGGAAAATATACCAGCTAACTGAAAACATGATGTGGTTTTCGATAGCAATGGATCAAAAAGTACAACTGTTTTGTAGGGGCTGTCTTTTTGTGCACCCATGAGACTGGTCCACTTGTGAAACACAAATCCTAGTACAGAGCGGGTCCATGGCAAATAAGAGCCCTGCAGCAGAAACACAGCCATTGACACTGCAGGGAGCCAGGGGGAAGGAGAGACAGAGCCAGAGAGAGGAAACTGTGCACCCTCTAAGGAGTAAAGGCACAGCTCCTGTGGGAGCATTCGAGAGTTCTGCTTACACCCAGCCTGCACCCTGCATTCCAAAGTGCAATTCCACGTAGCCTGCAAACTGACTTGAAACCTGTCCACTGGCCTCCTTCCATCCTGCCCACCTAGACCTCACCCTGCGTAATCAAGTTCCCAGTGAGGGAAGGCAGGGAGAAGTCTCCTGTGATCATTTCAGAAGTTCACAAAGATTAGCACTAATCTGATCTGTGGATATTATTAAATAGTTCTGAGGACAGCTCAGTGCTATTTCTCCCTTTGCTGCTGTGGCGTAGCTAATGTTTCTGTAAGTGTTTAGCATAGCAATGCATCAATATTGTATGGTGTACACATATAAATATCATGTTCATCTAATTTATATAAAGCAGTCACACTCAAAACCATCATACAGATCAAGAAGTAGGGTTAATAACGTCTTCCGTGTTTTTGTGTGTAACAACATAATAAATACAGTGAGAAGTGGAATAGGCTTTTTCTCTTGTGTTGCTATGTAAAATCCCTCTGTAGCCTGGCAGGATGGTGCACAGCTGTGTCTCAGCTGTGACACAGGCTGAGGCCGATGGGTTACGAGATGAAAGTCAGCCTGGGTAATTTATGGAGAGTCTGTTTCAAAGCAAAATTTAAAAAGTGCTGAGGATGTAGTTTACACTGGGTTCAATCCCCAGTAGCAAAAAAAAAGTCCCTTTGTGGATATGTGGAAATCTAATTATTGATGGAAATGTGGTCTGTTTGAGCGAGGATGTCACTACTAGGAGCATTCTCACACATGCATTTAGGTAACATAGATACATACTTTGGCTGTTGAATGTATGCCTAGTAGTGAAATTGGTGGGTCAAAGTGCATATATATGTTCAGTTTTGAGAAATATCAACGATTTTCCACGTTGTGTCAGTTCATGTTTCCCCCAATAGATTACAGAAATTCTTCTTATTTGTTGTGTTTGTCTGTTGTTCTACTGGGTATATGTAGGGGACCTCGTTGTTTGGTGTTCCTCTGATTAGCAATGGGACTGGCCGCATTTTCACATGATTTTTGTCCACTGCCAGCCTCTTTTGTGAGGTGTCTGTCTGTTCAAGGCTTTCAAATGAAAAGGATTACAATTGTGATGTCACCTTTTCCTTCGTGGAGGAGAGTTAAGTACTCTGGAGTTTCCATATGTGTGGAAAACACCTTGTTAAAATGCAGAGTCAGTTCAGTTTTGTTTTCTTTACGCACATCAGTCTGACATAAACCTGTTTCTTAGAAAGGCCATGCTTTTCCCACCGCACCCCCTTTTGCATGAATCAGGTCACCAAACACGAATGACTCATTCGTGTCGTGAGAGCCCCACTCCATTCCATTGGTCTGTGGTAATACATGGTGATTCCTTGAACTCAAGTCCTCCGTATCCGAACTTCAGAACTGGCCTGGTTCTTCTGGGTCCTTTGTGTTTCCTTTATGGGTCAGAATCTGCTCACCAGTTCCCTGGGATGAGAGGGTGCAAAATTCCTGGAGATTTTTAATTTTATTGCATTAAATTTAGGGACAACTAAACACATAAGCATTTCTAAATGCACTCACTTATTTGGGTCTGTAAACTTCCTCTCAATGAATACTCATATTTCGCTTTTCTGTGAGATTTCTTTTATAGCTTTACTTAAATGATGTAAATACCATTATAAATAAATTTTAATGTCTGCTATTTGTGAATGTTTATTGTTTAAAAATATTTTAAAAATACCACCTCAAGCCCAGTAAGTTTATGAAATTCACTTAACTATAAAAGTATTTTAAAATTTTGCTATGTACACGATTATGTTGCCTTCAAAAAATAAGTTTGCTTTCTTTACAATCTTTTGCTAGTTTTTCCTTTTTCTTCTGGGTAATTTGGTATAAAAGAAGACGATTTTCCTGATTTCAAATGAACTTTTAGCAGTTCTGCATTAAGAATGCAGATGGTTGTGAATATTAAGGAAACTGGAAATTGAACTCAGGGCCCCACACTTTTGAGGCAGGCACTGTGCCACTGAGCTAGATCCCCAGCCCCTGAACTATTTTTGTCTTCTGTCCTCTGTCTTTTATTTTGGGGTCTACAAGCTGGATTTATTGGCCTATCAAGTTATTAGTTCTGTATTCTGGTTTTTTTTTGATCCACAGATAAAGTCATCTGCTAATTGGAGACGTTAGAAATTTCTTTTTTAGTATTAAATTTTCCATTTTGTACTCTTGAAGATTCCTCTTCTGTGGTGAAATTCTTTATCGTTCCATCTATTTTCATGTCAGTCAGTACTACTTTAAATTTGGTGTCTGAGAACCATAATTGGGGTCTTTTTTCCATTCCATGTGTGTGCACCCATTGTGTCTGTTTCTATTACGTGGAAATTTTTGACTGACTATGGAACATTCATTCCTTATGAAAGTTTTGTAGAGGCCAGATGACATTGTGTTTTCCCAAGGAAGAATCCTCTTGTTCCCTCCTGGCGGGCAGGTGAGCGGTGGGCAGACATCCTGAGCTGCTAAGGCAGCCAGTTCCGCCGCTCTGCTCCCTGAGCCGCAGCCCGCCCAGGCCACAGGTGAGAAGGTGGCTTGCTGTCCGTGTGGCTTTGCTCTGCCCCTGAGCCCCAATCAGAGTGGGACTGCTCCTCCTCCTCGAATTGCAGAACTGCTAAACCCGTGCCCAGCTTTCTCCACGTTCGCTGTGCACTCCCTGTGCGGCCTCTGTCTTGGCCCAGAAGCAACAGCATGTCCGCTGCTGGAAAGGCTGCGCTGGTAGAACCTGCTGGCTCTTGCATCTTGGTTCTCTCCAGAGTCTTGGCTCCTTAATCCAGGCTGCTTGGGTGATTTTCTGAGGCCTTCAGTTGGACGATTCATTTAGCATGCTTTTCAAGCTAGTCATGGTTAGCAGAATGAGTGTGATACCAGCTTCTTCGTTGTAGCTCTAACGTATCTATTTTAATTGCCTCAGTGTCAGAAAATCAGGTTATTTGCCTTCACATACCTTGGCCAGTTGGTGATTCCATATCCATTACATTGAATTCTGTCTGCACCTCTGGAGGGTGCAGTGGGTGCTGAGAGAAAGCATAAGAATGAGCATGTGCTATTGCAAATCAACTGCTACTGTGTCGCTCCTGGCTTGAATTTGTGCTGTCACAGGTGGTTGTGGAGTTAAGAGACTTCCACAGTGAGACAAAGTCAACTTTGAGTAACCTACTGAAAAATAAATGAACAAAAACCTCCAATTTAGATTCTTCTGTGAATGTGGAGGTCAGATTCTAAGTCAGCCAAAGTAGAGCACAAGAGGTCGTTACAGTTTGACATTTCTGCACTCTTTGTATCTTGGGGTGGCAAAGCCTATTATTTGTGGTTTGTTTATCTTGAAGATGTCAATAGTGTGACAGTTTTATGGCTTCAAATAATAGATTGTGTTTGCAGGTTTTTCAGAAATATATAATTCCAGATGAAAGGAGAGACACATTAAGAGGCACATTTCTTTATCAATGTATGAATAAGGTAAAATACATTGGAATAATTATCAAATAGTCTATTAAAACTTAAAATGTAATGTCCTTGTCTATATCTGTAAATATATTTTATATAATATATATATTGATATAATTCATATAAATTTACACATAAGTTTTAACACATATATATTAAGTATTTAATAAATGTGCTTAGTATGCACACTGATCACTCATTCTATTCATCATCAACTAAGTATCATAGAAGATAAGAAAATATATAGAAAAATACATGAAGTAAAAATACATGAGGTACAGAGTGCACTGGTCTCAAGCTTGCAATACAACTGTGTGCTTTTAGAGTTCATAATGGATTTAACATGCCTGCTGCTTGGACTTCACATCTGTTATTCAGAATCCATTAGATCCTCGTTGCCTTGTTAAAAGTAACAACCCACAAATGTGATGTGAGTTGACATGGGGAGCTGGTTTTCCGTTGAGTTAGCACAGTGTCCTCTCTAGTACGTTGGAGCCTCTTAATGTCAGCTCCTTGTGTGAGACTCGCTTTAAAGTGGTCTCCTCATTCTCTGTACACAACAAAGAAAAGTCCATTTCTTTTTGTGTCTATTGGCTGTGACTGTATTTGTGTTGTTTTAAATGATGTTCTCTTTCAAATATTGTAGTTTCTTCTGCTGCTGATTGGACATACTAGGATGATCATATCTAGGAAAATAGCACAGTGAATACGATCGTGTATATAAAGTATGATCTTGTTTATAAAGACCAGGAGAACTACTTGCTTGTTTCGTGTCTAAACAATTCCTTGGAAGGTGTGTTTCCCTCTGACTTTGCTAGCACTTGTGTGCTATGGTAAGCCCGGCAGGTACTGATTCTGGCTCCGAGAACTTGTCCTTCCCGGCCAGCCTCACACAGACTCACAAGAGCACTGGGCAGCAAGAAGCTCGGGCCACTGGATGAGTGCTTCCGTAGCAATATGGTGGTTCTGATGCTAACAACCCTGAGGAGAGGCCTTGGTGCGGTACTGAAGGACAACCGACAAGGAACACGGTTGGTGATGGTGCTGCCTGGTCAGGCTAAGGACACATGACATTGCTTGCTGTGAACAACAGTGAGATGGAGGGAAAAGAGAGGAGATGGAGATGTAGCCAGATCTCCCTGCTCTGGCTCTACCAAAGCAATCTGAGATCAGGACTGAACTGGTTTTTCAAAGCCAGGAACACTCACTGAATACATCACCAGGACCAATCGTGTGAGATATTGAGGGGTGCTAAGTGACATCTCCTTGTGACACTTTTCCCATAACTGGAACAAAATACATGGCCCCTCACAACTTCAAGGAGGAGAGGTTCGTTTAGGCTTACGTTTTAGAGGGTTTAGCTTGTGGTAGACTGCCTCCCAAGCAGAAACGTCCTGGTGGAAGGGCCTGTCAGAGGAAAGTTGCTCCACTAATGACAGCCAGGAAGTGGAGAGCGAAGGAAGGAGCCAGGGACAAGAGCACACCCCTCTGCGCTCCCAGCAACCTGTGTCTTCCAGCCAGGCTCCACCTCCAGACAGCACACTTTGAACTCCTCAGTGGATGAATCGTTGATGAGCATGTTACCCCTGAGATCCAGTCACCTTCCAAAAGCCCCAACTCCGAATGCATGAGGCCTTTGGGGGGCACTTCAGACACAGACCATAATAGTCCTCATCCTTCAGACTGCAAAGGAGAACACAAGACTCAAGTAACAGAAAACATCACAGACTTCACTTGGAGCTGAGTCCCCATTGAAGGATCTGAGTTGAGAATTTGCACTACTAACAAGTCAAGATGCCACCAGTTGCTCAAGTCCGTACACTCAGGTGCATTTTCTCACAGCTCCCATGCAAACCAAGGGAGGACATGTTTGGCAAAAGAAAAAAGCTGTATTCAACGCTAGCTCGGAGGAGAACGAGGGGCTCATGTTCCTACAAATCATCATCTCACTGTTCCCTCAAGTGCGAGAGTCTTTAGAGTAAGGAAGAGAAAGGAGAGGGAACACAAGGAGACAGTGATAATCCCACACTTGCCTCCTCCCCTCCTGGAGTGGACCCTGGCCTCCTGGGGCCAGCATCTCTTGCATATTCCATCCATTCCTTGGAGCTGAGGAGAGGAGAGGGCCATGGTTATTCCCTAGGCCTGAGGAGGTCTGGAGAAGCAGCTGTTTCTAAAGGGAGCGTTCTAATTTTAAAGTTTCATGTTACCTTATTGCTTATAAGGAGGTTAGAAGGGACCAAAGCTACACCGAGTTAAGAAAGCCCTTTCATGGAAAGGAAATGTGATTGGGTAAAATTGGAGGGAATCAGTAAGATCACAATAAGGGAGAGGGACATTGTTCAGGCAGGAGAGTTCGCTAGAGCTGCATTATGAGGTGAAAACAATCTACAAGCACAGGGGGCTTGCACAGTCCGGTTTGATCAGGACAAGAAGTTCAAAGGTTAGATATTTGAAGATCTATTTTAGGCCTAGTCCCAGACTTGAATTCAAGAGTTTCTTTTCAGCAGCACTGGTGTGGGGCCCAACACCAAACATTTTCTTTAACTGTATGCAGCTCTTTGTAAAAACATGTACTTCTCCAAAAGGTGACCTGTACTCCATAGTGACCGTGTGTGTAAGGAGCAGGAGGTGGAGTCCAGTACGTAGAGTGAAATCGTCGTAGTGCCATTCATGCAGCCAACTTCTAGTGCCCCTTGGCCGGAAGAGGATGTGTCACCCCAAACAGGATCAGAGGAGTGGCCCTCAGCCTGGGAGAATCATTCATGGGCACCCCGAGGTCTCTCCTACAGCACTGATGAAATCTCTGCAGTCTACAGAACAGATGGAGTTTAAGGGCATTCTGTCAAAAATCACATTAAATCCGTGTTGGACTTGGGGAAAAGGGAAACTGTTAGGTTAAGTTTTCAAATGGCAAATTTGTCCTGCAAGAAAATAAACCTGAGCGATGATGCGCTTCCTGATTATTTTATGTCTGTATTATCATCGTGTAATGATTTTAATTGTTCATTCCAAGTCCCAAAATAATGAAAAACACAAAACATGCAAGTATAGTACATTGGAGAATCGTGTACCTGTTCTCCGTCTATCTCAGAAGAAATTTAAATGAGAAGAGGGAGCTAGGGAAGGGGAAGGGATGAGAAGGAAGGGAAAAAAAAAAGAAAGAAAAAAGTGGAAATAAAGCTTTGCAAAGAAGAGGAAGAGAGGCTGAAGGGAGGGGAGAAGAATGGAAAGAAGAATCGAGGTAACGTCCTGTGCAGGGACAAATGACCTGTGATGAACGTGGTCGGTGTGTGGATCTAAAACGTACGGACGCAGTCATTTAATTTAAAAAGTAACACAAAAGCAAAGTACCGGTTCCCCATGTGCCCCTGAGGAGACGCGGCTTTGGAAGTGTGATGATAACTGCAGCATTTACTTGCTCGATCGTGGGCGCGGAGCCGTACGGCTACAGTGTAGGGCACTGCAGAGAGGAGAGGTGGTCCAGTGGGCATGGAGGGCACAGGTCGCTTGTGCGCAGGGTGGCGAGGCCCGCCCAGAAGTCCGCTCCCATCTTCCCACCCCTGTGTGTTCACTGCTTAGGTAACATAGCCGCACAGATCCCTGTGCTCTATGGGTCCGTTACTCAGCCTACTGTTTGTATCCCATTTAAAAGTATCCTTAACTGTGGTGTCGTCAAAACAGTTCCTTGACGAGAGGTTTAGTCCTTAGTTCATTTATTCCAAAGGACCAGCAGTATATTTTTGTCAGTTACATGTATCCTCTGGTCCATTTTATTACTGCCGTCCTTTCTGTTCTTAGAAAACCTACTAAGATTGGTTCTAGGAGTTCCTTTTTGACTCGTGCTTGAGGGATTTACAGAGAGCGTATACCCCAGGTTTAGGAGACGCCAGCAGCACTGGGTCTGCAGACCGAGCCTGCACAGAATACGCTTTGGTGAAATCAGGCTCCACCACGAGCTGGCTGGGTCAGCTTGGCCATTCGCTGATGTGCCCCACCACCCAGCTCCCCAGCAGCAGACAGGGAGGTGGATACTCCTCACACCGGGCTGTGGGTTCCCGGGAGGACGACCATGTGTGCTGCGAAAAGCACCTGTAGCCACCCTTGGCATTGTTATTAGACTATCCTTGATTAAATTTGCCAGTATTTGTCAGCAATATGTCATATTGTTTTAGGAACTAGCATTTCCACAGTCATCAGAGAGCATTTCGTCTTTTTTTCTTAAGTATTCACCCTTTTTTTCAGTTTCTTTTCTTGGCCCAATTTTCTGTTGTATTTCCATCTTATCAATTTTCAGGAGTCTATTACAAACTGCTGAGAATTTATGATTCGACGTGCCGCTTAGTCCCCTTCTCACTTTGCTTGTCGTGTTTTTATTGCTAGGCACTTGACTAGGAGCTCTTAAATTTAGTGTAGTGAGATTGCCCCATGGTGCTCCTTAGGGTCTAATATCTGTGAACCCCTCTTGCTTCCTCCTAGTTCACGAGAGTAGGATTGCTTATAGACATAAGCGTTCCAAACTCTGCTGTCCAGATTTGGAATTTGGGTTCACACCTAATTAATTCAGGTGTGGGGTGTGAGGTGGGCGTGGCCATCTCTTCCTTTTCAGACAAAGGAGGGAGGTGGTCCCCAGCCCCATCCTGGGCGTGGAAGCTGCCTGTGTCGGGTGCTCTCAGCCTCTGTGGCTCACTGTGGCAGGCTGGTGAGGCCGGGAAGCAAGGGCAGGGGGCCTATTTTCACAACCGCTCAATTATGCAACACAAGCCCTGCTTCAGAAGCGGCGCCTCCCTGCATACACGCTCCCCTGCCCAGACCTGGCCACCTCCTCACAGTGACCACGGGGCGTGGCTCAGCCTGCTGGTGTCGCCCAGTGCTGGAAGCGGCAGCCTGTGCTTGCCAGTGTCTGATACCTGCCACCCACTTTGTGAGACTCTTATTTCTTGTAGCTGTAGGTCATTTATTTGACTTTTAAAAATTCTTCTCCTGAATAAATAATTGTAATTTTATGTAAACTTTGCAGTTAAAGCATTCAAGCCACCCTTTTCCCTCCCTTACTATAATTTGCTGCAAGGTCTGCGTCGTCTCCGCCATGCCCGGTGCAGACACGGTGCAGAGCCTGGGCTCTGGAATCTCCTTCTGTCTGGGGACGGCCAGGGTCTCTCAGCTTCCCAACCATGATGTCCTGAGATAACAAGCAGTTATTTTATAAAATAAAAGTTAAGTTTGCCTGGCGTTTCTTCACCACCCCAAAGGCCTTTTATGTTCAGTTTTTAATTCTAATGTAAGGGCATTCACTAGAAACTGAGGACTGAGACCTGCCAGCAGAGAGTCACTGTGGCAATCGCAAATCATCCTTTCAGTGGAATGAAGTTCATTACTTTTCTGTTTTTCCAAGAAACCTGTTGATTCCTGTGTGACTCAGCCTCACTGGCCTTCTTTTGCTCAGGTTTAAAATGCTTGCTGAATTGTGTTATTGACGTTCGATGCTGCTAGAGAAATCCTTTGATGTGAATAACCGAGGTTTTAGCTTACTGCAGGGATCTGTAGTAGAGTGGCTTCTTCTTACCAGCAGAATAATCTAAAGCTGTGGACCGAGAAGTGAGGACCAAAGCCACAGAGTGTCCCCGTTCCCTAGTGGGAGGGACTCCTGGGTGCTGCATGGCTTCTGCTGAGCTGCAACATCAGAGCGCTGGGCTTTTGTCACGTGTGGGACGCGGGTCAGGGCCCAGGCGGGGTGCGACGTTTCCACAGCCGGGTGCTTCTCGCCGTCCAGGTGTCGCAGCTGTACCTGAGCCACACGGGGACCCCCTGCCCCTCGCTGCCCCCCCACCTGTTCTGCTGTGCCGAGCGTGCAGTGCACCAGCTGTTCCGGGACCGGAGGCTGCAGTGCTTTGTGCTCAGGTGAGTCTTGCCCATGGCCCACGCAATGTGGCCACGATGCGGCCAGAGTCCTTTCCACCCCTCCCCGCTGCTGGCTCGTAGCCTTCTCCACAGCCAGGCCCCTCTCTCTGCCCTAAGCACACTGACTTGTGACAGCGCAGGAGCCTCGCTCTGTCCCAAGGAGCCCCAAGGGGGCAGAATCCGTGCCTGTGAGTTTAGAGCGAAACTAACATCAGTCTGGAGATTTACAGACTAGAACCACAGCACTTCTCTCCTGCCTGAGAAGCCTGGAGAAAGGGAAGCTCCCGGGCCAGTGGGCCGAGCCCCTCAGCATGCAAACGGAGGCAGCGGGTTTCTTTGCAGAAGAATATTTTCCTGTCAGACTCCTGCGAGGAGCTTTTGCCTGACACGTAATCGTGATTTTCACTTTATTGATTCACATGGGACCAAAATCTCTTCCAAGATAACAGAGGGCTAACAGGGGAAGAAGGGCTGACATATAGTTACATAAGGAGAGGACTGAAGGAATATTTAAGTACTAGAATAAGACCTGCGTCAGAGAACTGTCTTCTATGTTAGGCCAGACTCTCGCAGAAGGAGAGGTCTGCAAGTCCTCCTGTCCTTGCCTAGTGGTCAGTGGGGTCAGCTGGACCCAGACCATGGATGGAAGGTGGTTCACAGCCCATGCTCGTCCGACATAAGATGGAGTACAGACAGCCGGACGGAAGGACTTACACACGCACTTCTTTGTGGTCTTCTGTACATTCCTTGTCTGTGAGCCCAGAGGTCAAGGGAGCCAAGGGGACTGAGGTCCGGAGCCGCCCTCTGCCTCCACCCCGTGGGTCCTGGCTGACTTAGAGGCTGTCTTCGTTCCTACCAGTGTGTTGGAGTCAGTCGCGTGGGACTCGCTGGATGAGCTGTCCGCACAACATTCCAGGGCTTCGGTAGTCCCAGAAGTTGCCTTAGAAAGGGTGATTCAAGATTTGAGGAACAAAGCTTGGGTGTCCCCGGAACAGATGTCCCATTGCCAGAAAATCTTCAATTTTCTTTTCAGATTTTACTTTTAATATCTCGTTTTGTAGATAACATTAGGTGCTGATGGTTAAAATGTTTTAAGGTCAGCGCAGATGAGAGGAAAAAACTCATTCGTTAGCAAGTTGAGACTTAAATAATTATTTCACTCCAGGAAAATAAACACCCTTTGACCAGATTCATTAGAGTAAATGTTCCAACACAAGAACCTAAGAAAGGGCTAGTAAAAGAACTTCAAGAAATAAGATTATTTCATTACCAGCTAACAACTAAAAAATGAGTTTTCCACCTGAAAGCACAGATAATTTTATGATGTATCAGATCACTCTGGTAATTATTGCATAGGAATATTATGGTGATTTGGCCTTTTCTAGTGCAGGAATAGAGCTCAGATGTTGTTTGTAGAAATCGGATAAATTTACGTGGGGTGCCTGACAGGTGTCCGAGTGTTGTCTCCGGAGATTCTGAGTTGAGTTTGTGATAAGCCAGATCACAGAGGTGCAAACCAGAGAACCCCAAGCCTGGGAAGTCCACAAGGGCTCTGCCCAGTGGAGACCTGAGCAGCACGGCATGAACAATTTCTCTCTCCAAAAGAAGAGGTGCTCTGAAATATGGGGTAACTACCGAGGAAGATGAGTATCCTTCCCAGGGGGTTCTGGGGGACGTCACGCATTCCCTGAGCCAGTGCTAGGTAGCTCTGGGGTGGCCATGCTTGCTGCGCCACCCCCTGAGCTCTAAGACCCTGGATGCCAGAAGTCACCTCCCTCTGGCCTGCTGTCCCGTCTACGCACCTGTGACCCAGGACTCACGTTGCTCCCTAACCTTGATGAATGCGTCAGATGACGGAGCGAGGCCGCAGCACAGACGCGCTGTGTCACCATGCTCCCCTGCCAACTCTGCGTCTGAGAATTGCCTCAGCTTCCTTAATTTCCTTTTCTGTCTTCTCCAAAACAGTGAGCTCACCTCTTCCCTCTTTTCTCTAGTGGGGAGAGAGGATCAGGGAAGTCAGAGGCCAGCAAGCAGATCGCGAGACACCTGAGCCTCCGAGCCATCTCTGGCGGGGCCCTGCTGGACTCCAGGCTCAGACACGTGAGTCGCTTGGCAGGTTGGCAGGTGTGTGCGTGTGCGCGTGTGTGTGAGGCCAAGAAAAGTGGCACTTTCAAATGGGCATCATGGGTAAAGGTGATCACAATTGTGGGGAAAACACACACACACAAGATGGAGCCCTGGTGCCATTTAATATTGTTCAAGTGAATTTTAAAATGTATTGATAGATACTTTGAACATACTCCTTTTTTTTATATTTCCTCCGGTCACCTGGTCACCATGCATTAGTTGGCAGCCAGAGTTTTTGCTATAGAATTTGCTGTGTTGGTCCTTCTGGTGAGACCAGCCTCAAAGCCAGTGGTGGTGGGGAATTTTTAAGAGCCGATCTTAAAATTTCAAAACTCTGGTGGTGCTGACAGCGGCAAAGGGGGAGGCAGGGACAGGTGGTGGTCATAGTTGGTGACAATGCAGCGCCTGGGTTCTGTTCCTTCCTGTGTGGAGTAGGGCCAGGACATCCCCATCCTGCCCAGGGAAGAGAAGAAGCTGCAGCTCAGGCAGCCTCCTCCTCACACCACTGCACAAGCTTTGTTCCTGCCTCCTGGACCACGCAGGAGAAGAAACAGGGCAGGCAGCTCCTGCTGTGGACCAGGGACCCTCAGAGGGCCAAGGGAGGCCCGAGCCCAGGGACCTCATGGAAGTCACCGGGGCTCCTCTGCTACTCTGGTGGCCTGACTGCCACCGTAGTATCTCCCTAAGCCGCTCTCCAGGCCCGGGTGGGGTGCAGGGCTGTGAGCAGACCCGCTGCTCCCCACGTGGCCTGCGATTCAGTGATACGGGGACTGTGGCTCCCAGCCTGGCCCTCTGCCCCTCCTGGCATGTACAGGCCTGGCTCCGCCTCCCATGGTCCAGGCTGGCGACCTTGGGGCCCCCTTCACCCCACTCAGGCATGATGGACACGGGTCCTCTCGGCAGACCTGGTGGACAAGGACGAGGCCCCTGAGGAAGGGAGGGATGGATGAGGATGCCAGTGTCTGCTCAGGGCACAGCACAGAAGCGGGCACACTTGGCACAGGAAGTCAGCCTTGCACGCAGCCAAGACGACGCCCTGAGGAGACCAGAGATTCTTTGTGGGCTGCAGCTCTGCACCTCTGTTCCTGCTTACCTCCTGCACCTGCACAATCTGCAATCCACAGGCAGGCGACGCGCTCCCTCATGCTCCCTGTCCGCCCCACGCAGGACCCGGCTGGGGACCTGGGCCTCGCTCTCCCAGTCTTCAGCCTCTCACCCCGCCAAGCCCAGGATGCTCTACGCCTGCTGCTGTGGTGCTGCCTTAGCCTGCTGCCTGAGTGTACGAGTGACTACAAGGATAGAAGGCTCTCTGAATGTCCTACGTTAACTTACCCTGATATCAGCAAATAAATCCAGTGCAGATTTCCACGTAACCAGTTCCAGTGTATGCTGAGAGTGAGTGAGTCCCGTGGCTGGGCGTTCTCCTGCATGGACCATACTTGCCCTGCTTTTATTAAGAGTGGGAACTGTCAGCCTTTCTTCCATGTTTTATATCTCTGTATTTTAGCTCAGGCATAGCAAAGACGTGTTTACAGTCTCGGGGCAAAGACTATTAAATGTGAGTGTCAAGAATCCGTTCCATTGTGCTCAGAAATCCTGTTCGGTTCCTCCTGGTTAAGACCGACCGACCTGCTCAGGGCGACGATCAAGGAATGATGTACATGTGTGCTTCATCCTTTCCTTCAGCGCAGACGAACAAGGAAAAACAACAACTGAGCCACAACGCACAATGCGTTGCGCACATCTCAGTTGTGAGTCCCCAACTTCCCGGTGAGGCGGTGCCCTGGCCAGTTCCTGGGTCCCCCGCCCCGAGCGTGGGCTGCAGAAAGACACCTGCTGTCACACACCTGGGGACCAGATGGAGTGGGGCCGGGCAGCCGCACCAGCTGGAGGACAGCGGGGTTCCTCACCTGAGAAGCCTGAAGTGTAAACAGAGCGAAACAAGAGCTACTGGGATGTGGGGAGATGGGTCTTCTGCAGATGGAGAGAGGGCTGGAGGGAGGGAGGGGAAAGGGACATAGGGAGAACCGGGTGTGTGCTGCCCCCGCACCAGCTCCCCACAGGAATGAAAGCCCCCTGCGCTGTACACGTGGACTGGTAAAGCTTCAGAAAGGACAGCCGCCTGCATTCGACTCAGAGACCCCAGCTGAAGGTGTGGGTAGAGTGGATACAGCAGCTGCTGTCACTTCAGATCACCCCCGACAGCCACGCCTATCCGAAAGGGCACGGCCTCCAAGTCTAGACACCCAGGCCTGCCTGCGGGTGCTGCCTTTGTTTTCTGGCCACCGGCCCTTTCCATGGGCTCTGAGGAGCAGAGCTAACCCACTCTGAGGTAATCAGACTCTGATGCAATCACGCCAGCCAAGGAACCTTTTAGGAGCTCATAGCATCTGATTCTGCATTTACAAATCAAGAGGCTTCAGTTTAATCACTGGATTCGGATCTTTCCTTCATACTTTTTGCTAGCTCACGTCTGTCGTGCGTGGCACTAGGTTTCAGTGTGACATTATTAGTGCATGCGTGTGGCACACTTGGCTCATTTCCAGCCCTCTTCCCTCTCTTCCTCTCCTGGTTCCTTTCCTCCTTTCTAATAGTCTCCCCTCTGCTTCCACATCATCTCTTCCCCTTACACTGTGGGTGCTACTTACACATCTCTAAACATTTAGATCTCCCCGGTGGGTCCCTGTGCGTCTGCTTGAGTCTGGAGGCTTTTCTCAGAACAAAGGACAATCGTGAAGTCAGCTCTGCAGCGTTGTCTGGGCAGCACTGCGCTTTGTGGCCATGTATTAGGCTCCTGGCCTCGGGAGCATTGCAGCGTTCTGCAGCACAGCTCAGAAGAGTGGAACAGCAGCAATGGGGTCAGCGTGCAAGGAAGAGTCCCACTGGTGTCTCCGTCACGTGGTAACGTTCTGACTGCCGATACTTGGGTCAGAGCATGAGTAGGACGCCATGTTCAGAACATAAGGCAGGTTCACGGGTGGAAATAACAGAATCTGTTAACTTGGTTGAAATGAATAAGAATAATAGTTTCCCTTCTGAATTAGAGACTAAAGCATTCATTTGTTAAAATGATCATTTAAGATGGCAAGCTGTACACACCTGTAATCCCAGCACTCAGGAGGCTGAGGCACGAGGATCGCTGTGAGTTCGAGACCAGCCTGGGCTACATAGTGAGTTCCAGGTCAGTGTCAACTATATGGTGAGACCCTGTCTCAATAAACAAACAAACAAACAAACAAAACAGACAGCAAGCTGTATGTTCTGAGAACGCATTCTGCATGACTTCCTGTAAACTGGCTTTGCATTTTTGCTCAAGTGAATGTGTTCTAAGTTGCCTTCCCTCAGACAGGAAGATACAACTCCTGCAGTATAAATTTCAAGGAAAGTTATTCGTTTGTTTATTCATCCCCCATGAGACGTGAGCGATATTGTAAATAAATTATTGTAAAATCATGACGAAGTACTGTTCAGGTTTAAACACGGCTTACACTCCCTATCAGCCATGGTTTTTGTTTTCCTTTTACACTGCCGTCCAGTGGATCTCATCCCGTGTCTAGGAAGTTCATGAACATTACTCAGCCACGGCTTCGTAGAACATCCAAGTGTGTCAGCGGGCGCTGAGCGCACGGATGTACGGATGTGGGTGGTGATGAGAGCTGGAAACCCGGGTGCATTTAGGAGATGCCTGGGGCACTGCAGGGAAGAAGAGCTGACGGAGGGAAGGGCCGGAGACAGTGCCCATCGCAGCCCACAGCACATTGGAGAGCAGCAGTCACCAGGCTCCCCCGAGGAGGGACATGAACCTGACACCCAGTGGTCAGGCCAGGCCACCTTCCACGGGAGGTGCCTGGCAGGGAAGCGGACCCATGAGGCCTGCAGCAGGCAGCCTTGGACAACCGAGGTTGTGCTGGGCCGGCCCCACCCTGCACCCTGAGTTCTGGTATCAAGCCCTGGAAGCAGGAACTGTGCGTAGTGTTAGAATTGCTGGAACAGAAGAGTCAAGTTTTGGAAAGAAGCTGACTTGGACTTCCGGTCCATCCTGGCCCGGTGGATTCCAACTGTAAAAAACAGCTTTTGATTCCATGTGCATCGTGAAACCAGCATTAATTTGAGCAGCAGCTTTCACAGAGCAGAATGTTCAGCTCAATTTGAAGGATGGAGAGTTAATTTTTACAAAGGAGGCCACAGGTCTTCACTTTTAGAAAACAGAACACGGGGGTGTGGTGGTGCGTGCCTCTGATCCCACCACTTGGGAGGCTGAGGCAAGAGGATTGCCACAAGTTTGAGGCGAGCAGCCTGGACTACATAGTGAGCTCAAGGCCGGCCTGAGCTACCTATAGAAACCCTTCTCGAAAACAAGCAAGCAAACAAAAAACAAGACAGATCCATGGCTACTGTGATGGCAAGTAACCGTGGAGATGTAGACCCTGCAGTATGAATGGAAAACATTGCACCAATAAAATGGGAATCATCTTCTTGAGCATGTACATATCTGCTTCCCTTCACTTATATTTTTATTTAAATGTTAATACTATGCGACATTCTCATCATTTCGTTTCAGGGGCAAGGCCAGCAGGTGAATCATGCCAGTTTCGTGTTTTCTTGGTATTTCCCCCAATGCCTTTACTCAGTGCTGGCCTAGTGCTGGCCCTCCTGCCTGTTGGCCAGTAGTGGAGATGATAACCACTCTGGTTATTGCAGCATTCAGGGTTTTAATCTCTGTTCTGCAAGAGCAGGGTGCAGGGAAAGCAAACCAGGAGGGTGCTGCATTCTGCTGGCGATCTCTGCTCTGCAGGAGTGTCACCCTGGAGGGCCCTGTAGTTACTGTAGCGGGGCAGCTCGGCTGCCCGCGTGGGCCTGCGGCTCTGCAGAGAACCCAGGATTCAGCACCCGGAGCTCTGAGCCTCGGGAAGACCATTTAGTCTGCTTGCTTGTTTGTGAAAGGGAGACCCCGGTGGGAGGAGTGCACGAGATCTCACACGCAGTGCACACATGTGCGTGCTCACCTGTGCGTACACCTAGGTGTTCCCGGGCGTGCAGCGAGCACAGAGAACCCTGTTTGTCGCCGGAGCCAGTGTGAGGTGAAGGGCACTCGCTGCCAGATGCTCGCCCTGCAGGTGCAGGGCCGCCCAGCCGCCTCCCCACATCAGCGTCAGTGGGGAGTGAGGCCCAGAGGGGCGCCTGTGTGCTGTGTCTCCTGCGCTGCACCTGGGCAGGGCCGTGGATAGCTCGGCGCCCTCCTCACAGGATGACTGAGACCTCACTTTCCTGCCAGAGCAACTAGGAAGCCGGGGGTGGTTAAAACTCACCCTACCTCGGAACTTCACAACAACTGTGTGACACCATCCGCTGCATAATTCGTAAGTTGCAGTGTGAATTCCACTGTGCATCTACGCATTTGGCTTTTGCAAAAGGAGCACAAATATATCCACTAAGCACTAATTCACATTTTCTTCTGAAAACATTTCTGTCATCACTGCTATCAATTAGCACTTAATCGCCTTTAAAATCGCTGCACGCTGCCCAGATCATAGGGTTTCATAGAGACTTGATGTGTGCTGCTCTCCAAAGGCACAGACTGCATAACAGACAGCTGACTGCACTTCACTCACAGAACCTTTAGCGGATCTGATTTTGGATTAGCATCGGTGTTGTATGAGCTTCTATAATATAGAACACTTCCCGGAGAAATGAATCCCTGGGGTTAGCAAATGTCAAGAAATTGAGAAGTAGAGTCAAAGCACACTTTAAAAATGTCTAATTCCTCAAAAATTATGGGGAACAGTACAGTGTCCTCAAAAGGTGAGGTGGTGCTCCATCTTGTGGCTGACATAGAAACTGCAGTTAACCTCTAACCCTGCGAAATCACCGTGACCCTTCCAGATTTTCAAACTTTTTGGAGAATTGCTTGGTTACCATCACTATCGACAAACTGGCTTCGAGGACATGGCTTCTCTTCCATGACCAATGTCCAAAAGAATATCAGAACTGAGGGTTAATCTGAGGAACTTTATTCTTAGCCTTTTGAAGCCGTGAGCTTTGCCACCTAAGAACACAGGCTCAGGGCAACGAGGATATCACCTACAGAAGCCTGGACCAGGCCTCTGCTTCCTGCCTCTGGGGAGAGAATGTACCATGTGTGTGCGTGTGTGTGTGTGTGTGTGTGTGTGCGTGCATGTGTATAGATTTCCTCCACTTAGGTGGAGTGAGGAGCCTGCATGTCATTTTAGTAAAAGTGGCTACAATTGGAGACGCCATGTACAGTGCGAAGACTTTGCATTTGGACAGAGTTATGTGAAACATTTAACGTGGTATTAAAAGAATTAGTCATGGTGGTGCCTGCCTGTACTGTAATGTGACACTCTGGTAGGCTGAGGCAGGAAGATTGCAGGTTGAAGAACCGTCTGGGCAACTTGGCAACTTTTTGAGACCCTGTGTCACATAATGCTTTTAAAAGGCAGGAGCTAGGGATGGAGAGAGAGATAGAGAGAGGGAGACAGAGAGAGAGAGAGAGAGAGAGAGAGAGAGAGAGAGAGAGAGAGAGAGACAGAGAGAGAGAGAGAGAGAGAGAGAGAGAGAGAGAGAGAGAGAGAGAGAATGAATATACGCGTGCAGATAATGGAGAATTCCCTACGTCTTTGTTATTACTCCCATTTCATTTTTTAAGTGGGTGGTTTAGTAGGAATTCTCTCTCCTGTTGCAGGTCATGTGCATCTTAGAAGCCTTTGGACATGCCAGGACACCACTCAACGACCTGTCCAGTTGCTTCATAAAGTATTTGGAAGTACAGTTTAGTGAGACCAAGAAGCAAGCGACTGGAGGTAAGTGTGCAGCTGGAGAGGCAGGCTTCCTGCACCGCTGGAGGGTGTGCATGGGGCCCCAGCACACACCCTGTGGGGGCACAGGCGGGAGAGGCCAACAGTGAACCTTCAGGGGCGCAGGAAGCCTACTGTTGCTGGGTGTGTGGTGATGAACTTGCTGGGACGTCTTGGAAAGCTTTTATCATCCTATTAGGAGGATCGAGACTCGGGTGCACGGAGGGGCGTGTTACACGGGGGGTGCGCAAGTGTGTACCTGGGGCTGAGGTTGTGAATTCCAAATGTAATGTACTCTTAAATGCAAAGTGAATCTTTTTCTGATGATTACTGTATAAACTGTGTGATAGGAAACCAAACCCAAGCCAGAAATAGCTGGAGGGAATCATACTTGTTGAACATGAAAGCGAATTTAAATACTCAAATAAATCTTAACCTTATTTAGTTACTTCACTCAACACACAGTGAAATCTATTTTAAATAAAACAATCTATTTTAAAAATGACTGAATTAGAACAAATCAAAACATTAAAATAATCAACAGTGAAATTTAAACGGAACCTATTTCTTGTTTGAGTTAAATATTTAATGTTTGTTTTATGAAAATTCTTCATTTAAAATTCAGCTAATTTAGAACCCACCCAGGATTTTATATCTTTCCAATCATGCAAATTAATAATACAAACACAACTGTGGATGGAATACCTAATCTACATGGAGAAATCATCTACTTTTACAACTTTTGTAAGAGCTGTAACGAACATTTGCTAATTATAAATGATTTTTGAAAGCATTCAGTTGCATTTAGCTTTTTGACTACCTTCCTTTCTGGAAAGTTAGTTTTTACTGTAATTTAGTATTTGTCAGCTTTTCATCAAATATCAAATACCTCAGAAAAACACTGAAAGGAGGGAGGATTATTGTGGCTCACGGTTTCAGAGGGTTCAGTGTGTGGTGCCTGGCTAGCGCCAAGAAGAGACATCACGATGGAAGGGCTTGGCAGAGGACAGCCGCTCACTCACAGCAAGCAGGACCAGAGGGTGAGAGGAGAGCTGCAGAGAGACCAGGGATCTAGGGACAGAATATGCCCTTGCAGAGCACATCCCCTGCTCCTCCAGCCAGGCACCACCTCCTGACACAGTCAGCTGCCAAGCCACCCGCGGATTCATCTGTTGACGAAGTTTGTACCGCAGGATCCAGTCATCCTGCAGAATCCCCACCTGTGAACACATGAGCCTCTTGAAGGATATTTTTGATCCAAATCATAAAATCTAGAAACAAAAAGAGCTTTATTTTGAAGCAAGTGTAGGTAGAAATCTAATTTCTGCTAAATGAAACTTGATGAGTAACATGCAAAGGCGGAATGAGAAGCAGTTGTTTTAAATGTGGCATTCAAGTGCTGCAGGGAGAGAGTTATCATCACTGTTCCCCTGAGTCAGTCCTGAAGGCCATCGTCTAGGAAGAGCCCAAGAGGACCGTCTTGAGCCCTGGCCTGGACACCCAGCATTCACACTTCTGCCCGGAACAGGCCCAGACCCGCTTTCAAAGAGGAGCACAGCTTGTTCTTGCTCTTGCTCCAGTGACAGCTGGGGGGCCACGGGCTCTGGGTCCGAGGCCCAGAAGGCTGTGTCCTGGCCTCTCACTCTGGGGTGGCGTGGCTGTAGCTGTGACCCACGAGCGTCCTGACTGACCTGAGTCTGTGCCAGTCCTGAGCCCGAGGGCTTGGCTGGGCTGCATTTCCCTCAGCCTGCTCTGTACCCGGCGGAGGTGTACTGGTGGCCCCTGACGGTGGCACCTCTCACGCCTCCAGTTTTCCTTTCTTGTATCTGGGCGGTGAATGTGTCCCTGTCTTCAGGAACGTTCACTTAGGAAATAGTGGTATATACATACGAAAGAGAACCGGACAGCCTCGGCAGACCCCAGGCCACACCAGTCACCCACAGACACCACCAGCTGGCAGCTTGTGGCCGCACACCAGTGGGACGCTCGTGCACACCCATAGCCATGGACCTGTGAGTCGGAGCTGTGAGCGCAGTGGAGTCCGCGTGCTGTGCGGCAGGGTGCATTTTTCTCCTCGGGAACTGGAGCTGGGCTCGGGGAAGCTCTCCCTGCGCTGCTTTCTCCTCATTGTGCTCTACTTCACGGCCCCTTCACTGCTGCTCATCCCTGCTTGAAGGTTTCATAGCTTCCTCCTGTGCTCCTTTAAAAACTTCACCAGATGCTTCAGTGATTATCTTTATGGGTTTTTAAAGTTGAGAGCAGCATCACCGCTTGGGGGGAAGAAGCCGGTGCTGTGTGAGACTCGTTAATAAAAGTATATTCCGTGATGAGCTTGGGTCTTCAGGACACCCAGCGCCCTGAAATGGTCGCCTCAGAGCTCGATTCCTTGTTTCCTGTATTTAAGAGGAAACATCCAGAGGATGCCTTCCAGGGGCACAAAGCAACAGGCAGGTATTCTTGGGAAACGAGTGCCCTGGAAAAGGAAAAGCTTGGAGCTGCAGTGAGTGTCCTCGCCTCTCGAGTGCCGCCTGGAAGGGCCTGTGCTCAGGGGCGTTGTGTGCACTGCAAGTCCCTGCATCACTGGAACACCCACCCAGCTCAGAGTTGCTGTGGCAACCGCAGGACGGAGCCCCACCCAGAGTGCTCCTGACGACCCAGGACCGGGTGTCTAAAGACGCTCCGGGGGCCTCACACTCCTGGACCCAGCCATGGGACTGGGCCGCTTGGACCTGTCCCGGGTACCCTTGGCATGGAAGCCGTGGAGTTGGGCCCGGGAGCTTCAACATCCTGGCACTGCTGCCACAAGCTGCACAGACCAGGAAGAGCAAGAACGCGCGCTGCTGGCACGCTGGGGCTGCGGGTTCGAACTGTGGGCTCCGCACAGCCCTAGCTCACCTGCTGTCTCCAAGGAGGACACGTCCTGCCCGCCTGGGCTTCCCAGCGCTCACGGCTGTCCCTCAGTCCCTGGCCTGAAGATGGCCCGCTCCAGTCTCTGCCTCGGTTTGCAGTCTTCACCCTGTTTGTCTCTGCATCTCAGCCCTAGTTCCTCTGCTCTGGCCCTCCCCGCAAAAGTCCATGCACAGGGCTGGGGAGGACCTGCGGGCCCTTCCTGTGGGACACAGTGCAGCCCGCAGCAGAAAGTAAGGGAGACTTTCCTGTCCAGATGTACAACTGCTTGAGCACAAATGTCTTCTCAACTCAGAAAAATGGACAATGGACACTTGAAGAGCCTACTTCTGAATAGTCTGTTACCAAGAATCTTTTTTTTTTAACCAAAAGATGCATGAAACTATTCCACTTTTAAAGGTGGGCAGTCATTTGGATTGATCCCATGTAAAAGCTTTTTGAGTTTTAGTGTTCACTTAAATAGCTAACCAAGTTGCAGTAGGGCTATGGTAGGAAATGCAGGTTGAGTACATGTGGGAAACAGATTGATTTTCTTCAGAAAGACTGTTACTTCCTTAAATTATCAACATGTATAAAACCGTTCTTACCATTTTATTAGACAGGGGCATTACTGTACTAATTTAAGATGGATAGATGCTGTATGTTTTCTTTACTCTGACTCCTACAGGGCTACCTCCATTCACAAATTTACTTCTTTCTGAGATTCATTTGCAACCAGAATCGTGGATAGAATTAAGTTCATGAACCCAGGTAGCATCGTCATGATACTTTATGATTTAGTGACATTTCTTTCTCAAGGACAAAAACCACAAATAATAACAGAAAATATCAGGCCTAGTTTTGTGGAATGCTAGCTACAGAAAAGTTCAGAATGTCTCTATTTCAGAGAAAATGTAATTAATAAATAGCATTCTAAGCTGGCATTGGGCCCGGTATATTTCCTATCTGAACATTTATTTAATAAGGGATAATTCCTGTCCCCATGTATGTTCCCGCAGGCTTCACAGTGCAGTGACTTATAAAGTACCTGCTGTCACCCACAGACAAGTTTATAGGAGGTCAGTCCAAAGGAGGAGGAAAACTTTGCCTAAAAGCCTTAGTGTTGGTCACTCACGACCTCTCATTTGGGACTTGCGCTGATTTGCCAGGCCTGCTATCCCCGTCCAAGAGGCTTTGTTTAGCGCTGAGGTTTACGTGGCCTGAGGCACAAAACCACTGGTGAAGTAACGCAGAGGCGGTGACAGCCACCACATTCCCAGGGCGCCTGTTCTTTTAAGGAAATGGGAACAGAGGTGGGATTCACTCCACACCCCACGCAGACCTTTACAGAGTGCGTGGAACTGTGGTCAGAGCAGAGCGGACTTCCAGACTGAGCAGCAGAGTCATTCTCACCATCAGCACGTGGCTTCCTCGTCCATGATCTTCGAAGCCTGTGAGGACATCTTCGTTCTCATAGCACCCAGGTGGCTCTCGGTCATCTACTTCAGTTGCCTCACAGCTGCCGAGTCTTGGGAAGTAGAAAGCAGGCTCCCGCAGTCTCCTCTTGAGGCTGCTGTGGTGGAAAGGGGCCGGTGTGGATTTCACGCCTGAGGAATGGGTGCATTTTCCTCCGCTGTAGGATTAGAAAACTGAGGACTCTGCACCCACCTGTGTTCCTTCCCACTGTTTCATTCGATTGGAAATGAACCACTTTTGAAACATTTCTCAGTCTAACAGAACTGTGAGGCCTAAACACAGTCATGTCTGCAAAGAACAAAGGCCTGTGGGCAAGATGATCTGGCAGAGAGAGCATCTGAGAACCTAGTACTCAGTCCCGATCTTACTGGCACCTACAAGGCCCAAATCAACCAGTTCTCTTACCCAGGTGAATCTGCTCAGGGAGTGACAGCTTACTTTTCAACCTACGAAGCAGTCTCTTCTTCTGGAATATTTATAATTGAAGAAAAGAATACTCACCAAAGACCCACGGACCTTCCGAAAGTCGTCCCCGGAAACACAGGGCTTTACTGTCCTACGTGGCTGCTGTGCAGGATGGATGGTCTTCAGTGGTCCTGTTTCCTTGCCTTGCCTTTTCTATTGAAACCTGACCTCAGGGGTCCCCCAGACAGACCACAGAACACACAGAGAAGGAGCAAATCAGCTTTGGCTGGTGGCTTCAAGGGATTCAGCTCACCTCGAAAGAATTGAACAGAGGTATACTTCCATTTTTATACCTTTATGTTCATTGGGGGGAAGGAACAGCAACCACAATCACTGGGGAAACAGCCATCAGTCTAAGCATAATTACACAAGCAGAGGGGCAGTGAAGGAGTAGCAGGGGGTTTGGCAGGGCTTTCTGAGATCGCCTTGCTCTAGTGAGTTTGCATTGCAGCAGTGGCTGTAGTTATAATACATCTTAGCAAGCATAGTTATGGTTAAGCCATAGCTGCCCACTTTTACACCAGGAGACGGTGTCCACCCTAACTGTAAAGCTTTCTGGTGAAGGACTGAAGGAAGAGGGCTGTCCCTGAGGGCAGACCTTTCGGCACCCCAAATGTGCACAGCCAAATCCATGGCTCCAGAGTGCAATTAGCGAGGCCAAAAGCAGATGTCATTGTGAACCCAAGTTCCCCAGGTCCCTGGGAGGGGAAGGAAGCCATACCGAGAGCCGGATGTCCTAGGCCAGACCCTGGCCCTCCTCTCGAGCTGCGTAGCTTTGGGCAGCCGCTTGACTTTCTGTGCCTCAGTTTCCTCATTTGCAGTATGAGGATACTCGGCACCCCAAACTCTGGGTTCCCAGGAGGGTCAAATGTGTCAACATCGCTCTTTGAATCTCTTACCATTGTCTTGCTCTTTCCCTTTTATGCCACATCTTATATTCTTTCCCCTGATGTATGCTGGACTCACTGAATAGAGGGCAGAGGGGGACCAGAGCCCCCACAGAGAATGGGATAGTGTTGGCTTCTCTGTAGGCTGAAGACTCAAATTTACGCTGACAGTGACATGTACTCAGCACGGGAAATGCCTTCCAAAGAATGTGCCAAGGCTGGATTACCTCCTTAGGAAATATCGGTCAACCTTTAGCGTTAACCCAAATGAGATGGAAAACATATTAAGGTCTTTGCCTTGGATGTTGTTCCAAGTCCTGACTTTGAGATAAACCTGTTATATCAGGAGCACTGAATACTCATCTCCCTTATTCTGATGAGTCACCCTCAGCACGGCATTCTTCACCGGACACCTGTGCAGAAGTCCCAGTGAGATCAAGGACCTTGTCTCAAGGGAAGAGCAGGGCAGGAGGAGCCCTGGGCTCCGGTGTGCAGGGGACGGGGAGAACCGACAGGCAGTGTCTCACCAGCCCCACAGCAGGTGCTTTCCCTCGACGTGCAGGCAGATCTGCAGCATCCACATCTTTCCTCCCATGTCCGGGATGGGAAGAATCAAGCTGAGAGGGAGTGTGGATCGGCACGCTGAGGAGCAGGGCCAAGCCCTAGCTGTGCTTCCCACTTGAGCCCGAGTTTCCCCTGCACCACCCCAGGATGAGTGAGGCGTGAATAGGAGGCAGGAGGACATATGGGGGTGTGAGAGCAAGTGCCACCATCCCTGTGCCCAGGACGACTTCGGGGCTGCTCACTGAAGGCTGAATGTATCACTGGTGGGCGGGACGCCGGGAGTGGGTGTGGGGTTTTAGGGTCAGTGGGAAGGGCAAGGTAGGGATTCTTTCTTGGAGGAGAGAGAAGTTCATTTCCTTCACTTCTGTTCAAAACAAACTGATATAGTTCTAGAAAATGTCTGTATTGTCCATTATGTCCTCCGGTCTGCTGTCCAGTGTACTGTTTCAGTACAAAACAGAAACATTCACATGGATATTACTCACATCAGAGGGTTTTCAAAACCATACAGTCTTAAGAACTCAGCAGCATAGAGAATCCCCTTTGGCGTGTGCATACTCCCTTGCCCTGGTCTTGGAACCTCTCGGAAACCCAGTGTCTGTCCTTCATTTCAGACACACTGGAAAGGCCAGGTCTAGTCCCTCTGGAGCAGGAGGGGTCTGGGGCCGGTTTGAGTCGGCTTCTTCAAGGCTTCCTTTTCTGACATCTTACTGATCCAAATCCCACTGACCCACAGCGATTGCATTTGCATGAGAGGAGCTGACTAGCTCAAGTCACCGTGATGCGGCTTTTGAGTTCAGATGAAAGGTCCCGGAGTCCTTTGTGAGTGAGGCGGGGTCAGGTTAGCCCTGCACGCTGCCGGAGGGGAAGTGCTTGGCCGGTCCCCTGGGCAGAGATGTCCCCATCCCAGAGCGCAGAAGCACGGAGGCCTCCCAGCCTGCCCGTCCCCCTGGATGTGTCCTACTTGAAGACAGTAAACAGTGGTACAGCCGGAAAGTTTGTGTCACGCGTGTGCAGATTTAAAACATTCTCTCGAGCAGTATTTAATTTCAGGATGAGTATCGTTAATATTAAACAGAAAACGTTTTCAGCCAAAAATGAAAGAAGAAAAAGGCAGGAAAACTTTTAAAGACCTCAACCTGCAACTACTGCCTGGGTGCACATCACACGCCGTGTGCACACACCCACCCTGGCAGTCTAACTGCGCAGCACTGCCTGTGTCCCCTACGCATCCTCCCGAGGTCCCCACAGCTGTGTGACACAGAGTGAGCTCTGACCTAACTACGGTGTGTGGGTTAAACACTGGTTCCTCAGTTCTAGGCTGTGCTCACACAGATGCACTGACAAAAGAGAAAGTGGTCATTCGGGGAGGAAGAAAGTAATAACTCGGAAATCGCAGTACTTTCTGCTAAACCTACATCAGTCTAAAACTTGCCAAGAAAATAAAATCGCTGCATTTCAGCAGCATGTAAGTGTACTTACTGATGAAAACGGTGTGACTTTTCCTGTGTATAGATCTTGTCATTCACAAATCTTGCGTGTGGCCATGTCTCAGCGCAGAGATATTGATTATGTACTTGACAAGTAAACTCTCGATGTTTTAAAGTCTGAGTTGGATGCAGAGCTGCCTTGAATGCATGGGAAGAAAGCCACGGTGCCGTCTAACAGTCACTTTCCGTTACCAGCTAGAATCCACACCTATATGCTGGAGAAGTCCAGGCTCGTGTCCCAGCCTCCTGGCCAGAGCAATTTTCTGATTTTCTACTTGTTGCTGGACGGGCTTTCTGCTGAAGAAAGGCATGGACTGCGCCTCCACAATGGGTGTGCACACAGGTGAGTGACTTTCCTGCCTAATTCCGCCTTCAAATCATGCCTGCACTTTTGTAATCTTAAACTGTCTTTGTAGTTTTCAGAGGACAGATAGTGGCTAAAGAGAATGGTTGCACCCCATGAGGTCAGACTTGTCTCCGTCACGGGGGTCATGGTTATTGAATGTGTTGCCCAGATGCAGGGTTAAGTGTGCATGTGAACTCAAATGTTTCTGTCTTTCTGGTTACAGATACACTGAGGTGTGTACACAGTTTTCTATTCCTTTTGGGTATTTTGGATATAACATCAGTTATGCATTCCAATCTCTGGTCATGGCTTGGAACAGTGGAATAGTTTAAACTCATTATTTTTCATGAGTAACAGACTAGGTTGTGCCTGGGAAGGGAGAACAATACCCATAGCCTGAGGGCTGTGTCTTCACTGGAGGCAAAATGACTGGGGATAAAATTAGGAGGTGTTGGTCATACTCTGATGGGTGACAGGCACAGAGACTGAGCAGAGCCCTCTGTATCTGGGGGTTGTGAGCCCTGCTCCAGGGGCAAAAGGCAGCCAGAGAGAATCCGACCCATACCCCAAATCACTCCTGTGTTCTAAGGCAGGGATAGGGAGTTGGGCTCTCACTGCCTGATCTGGTTCACAGGAGCTGTGCAGGGGTTTGCCAGTGTGATGGGGCCACAGTGCCCTTCCAGTACTAGTTAGAGATGTGACCCTTAATGTGCATCCTACCATGTCTGGGAGGTATGACTAATTCTGAGTGTAGTGTCGGGGAAAAGAGTAAATTTGCCACAGACTAGTTTACCTTTATACCCCTGTCATCAGATTTTGGTAAAAAAATACACATGGGGGTATGGTAATAGTTTGCCATATTAGAAGAAAAAAAGGAGCCAAAAGTTAAAAAGCCCTTATGAGAACTTATATAGAGGAAGACCACCTGAGGCTCACTGTCTCCAAAACACAACAGAAACTTAGGAGAAACGGAAAGCAGTAATATTGTGGTCTGGAGGCAGAAGTGTGGATGCAGCACCAGTGGAAATGATGGACTCAGACAATCCAAGCTCTCGGGACTTTGGAGATATTGTCTATCAAGCCCTTGAGAATACTAAAGCCAGAGCCATGAAGGAGCCTTTGCTGACAACAAATCTGATGAAATCCATTACCTGACAGTAATTTTTTTTTTTTTTTTGTAGTAGTAGTACTAGTAGTAGGGGTTGAACTCCAGGCCTTCACACCAAGCTACATCCTTATTCTTATTTTATTTTTGATTTCTGAGGCAGTCTCACTAAATTGCCCAGGATGGACTCAAACTTGCGATCCTCCTGCCTCAGCCTCCAGACTGTGGGTATCACATGCCTGAACATCTCTTGCTGAACACGTCCCTTGGAGGAGCAGCATGATACAGGCGACAGTGGCTGTGTGTTAAGCAGCAGCTGCAGGAAGGAGAGTGGGTGGGTCTGCCTGCCCCAGTTCCTCCTCCCGCGGAACTCACAGCCCATAGCAGGCAGGCAGCTTAGAGGACGCACCTGTGTGTGTGTGTGTGTGTGTGACACACGTGTGCCTGGCTCAGGGACTTGAGCCACTGGGACCAAGGCAGTGACCTAGGCCACGGCACAGAGGAGCGGTGTCTGTTCTTGGCTGTGGTGCAGGCGCAGGCAGGAGATCATGGGGACCTCTGCCAGCTCCACAGAGTGCACTGGGCTGTGGGTCCAGCGGGGCTTTGTGAGTCCTGCAGCCGGCCTGGTCTGTGCTCCTGAATAATTCAGCGGCCTTGGACGAAGCAGGCCGTGTACTGAGATGGACTCTCAATACCCGAGAGTGCCACAGTTTCCCGTGAAAACCACACCCTGCTGCACATTCCCAAAGATGTCACTTGGAGCATGGGTGCTGGGACCGTCCGGCAGAAAATTACACGTTTTCGCAGTAAAAAGCCGCCTTTCAGAGTTGTAAAATATCGCACATCGCGCTGTGTGACGGAGTCTTCTCACATTTATAACACTGGCGAGGGCAGGAGTTTTATATCGCTTTGGCATTTGAGTTCAGGTTGGGGCTTCATGTTTGTTTAGACGTAATGAATAAGAAATAATCACAGTTTTGGAGATTGTTGGCTCGTTTACCATCAGAAGTATTACATCTGAATTTTCAAGCTTTCTAAACTTTCGCAAGTCGACACATCCGAGTGTGCTCCTTAGCATCAGGGCTGCCGTGGCAAGCGTGTCACTGTTGGTAAACTGTCTAACCCCGCGAGTGAGGCGCTGCGCATTCACATGCTAGTGCCATCGCCTCCATCCACCAGAACTCCGGCGCCCTTTTCGTAGTTTGCCGATCTCAGCCCTTACCCCGCTTCCCGAGAGGAGGCACGAGAAAACATTTGCCCCGCGCTTGCTCCAAACGTAGTCTGGCTCTGCTTTATCCCTACCACAGTGTTACCTGCGTGAAGGGAAATACACCTCGCAGGTAACTGAGCTGAGGCCTAAGGATTTCCGTTCGGGAGGCAGAGAGGAAGAAGCAGAGCTGCCGCGCGCTCTTCTCCACAGTTTCACCGGTGTGCTTTTTCGGCACTGGCGCTGTGTCTAGGACTAGAAGTTTTTGCATATGGAGTGAGAACGTTGGGCTGTACATAAGATCAGAATGCCCCTGGGAAGACTAACATGGGCGCACGGGAGAGAGCACTGCAGACACGGGCGTGGTCCCGGAGGTTTAGGCTTAACCGCGGAAGACAGCGCTCCTGACCCTTTGCACAGCACCCTTCCTGGGCGGTTGTTAAAGGGGCGGTGAGGCCTGCAAGTCTCCATTTTTTATTTTGAGCTGTGGCTTTAAGACTGCACGTACCTAGGCTTGCCACCAGGAGGCGTGCTCTCACAGTGTCAGCAAACAACAAAAAAGTGGGAAAGGAAAAAAAATTACAAAAACAAGTGCTCATCGCTTACAATTTTCTTTTTCTTTATTTTTTCTCTGCCTCATTATTTTCCTAGCTGTTCACTTCTCAAGTGGCATTTTAACTTTTTTAGGATTGCACTCACATCTAGGGAACAGATGTCCTTTACGGCCCTAGAGATGGAGATGCCACCGTTAGAAGTCATTTTTCATTGTTTATCTTCCTCTTACTTGAAACTACCTTTGTGAACTCAATCCCTTTCTCTGGGCTCTTTAGGGAGGCGGCACCAGCCCTGTGACTCAGAGTGCGCCCCGGGCTTCACCCCAGGCCACCCAGAGGCAGCGCTGACTCAGTCTCTGAACCTGAGGTCCCCCGGAGCTCACAGCTGTCACCAGCAAAGCGCAACAATTAACTCCCCGGGAGAGGTTTATTTTCTCCTCTCTCTTTTGCTAAGGAATTATTAGGAACATCGAATTTAACCCGAGGATCTGTCACTGTCTTTTAAAAGGTAAAGGAAAGCGTGAAGGTTACTTAACGGTGACTCTTCCTAGTCGTGTGATAGAATGCAGTGTTCTCTTAGCCACACATTTTAGGCAAGAAAGGCCTGAAGTGCTCCTCAGAGCCCCAAAGACCTGAGGTTGTTGAGCGATTTCGCACAGGCTCTGCTTCTGGTCTTCAGAATGGCCCAGGCCCGGCTCCCCGGCAAGCGATGAATCCTCCTCCCCATACCAGGGACTCCACACGCTGCCACCCCGGATCCCGGAAGCTTTTCCTCTGCCCCATCCATGCTTTCACTAGTGACATTTGAAGGAAAATGAAACAGCACAAAGTAAAAAAATCTGTCCCTGTGTGGCTTTATTTAAATTAAAAGTGGCTCAAGAAACTAACTGTAGTGTTTTAGGGCTTGTCATGTTTACTACTGTAGATAATAATTCTGGGTTACTATCTGGTAGTATAATAAAATGCTTTAAACTAGCAGGGTGTGGTGGCACACACCTGTAATTCCAGAATTCTGGGAGGCTGAGGCAGGAGGATTGCAGACCCAGCCTAGCTAATTTATCAATTTAGGGAGATTCTGCCTCAAAATAAAAAGGGCAGAGCTTAGTTCCATGTGAAAGCCCTGGCTTCAATCCCTGGTAACACACACACACACACACACACACACACACACACACACACACAGAGGGCTTCTTATTTTACTAATAGAGCTTGATTGCCCATCTGTTTGTTTTTTGGTTTTTTTGAGACAGGGTCTCACTAGGTAGTTGAGACTGACCTGGAACTCACTATGTAGCCCAAGCTGATCTCGAACTCATAGCGATCCTCCTGCCTCAGCCTCCCAAGTGCTGGGATTATAGGCACGTACCACCATGCCTGGCTTGATTGCCCACCTGAAGGGTGCAGCATGGCAGTGGTAGAAGCTTTGTGCCTGCCCAGGCAGTGTGTCCTTCTGGGAACCCAGGGAGAGCACTGGCTGCCCACTGAGTGCCACTGATGCCGAGCCTGTGCCCTGCCTCCTCCAAACCCCAGAAGCTCTGAGCGTCCTGCACTTTATTCATCATAAATCTGATGCACAGCTACAGAGTTTCTCAAGGACCTTTAGCTGATATATTTAGCAGGAGGTGGAGGCAGATTCCTAAACCCAGATCCAGCACAGATTTCTACTGATCAAAACCCTTTGAGTGGAGGGGTGGGGCCCACAGCTCTACCAGCAGGGGGCGCTGACAGCAGACGCAAGGTCTGTGGTGTGGTCCAGGGGCCCAAGTGCTCTCTCACCCCCTTGTACTCCTTCGGTCTCTCTCCATTTCCTGTGTTTTTTCCAGCACAGAGAGGAGCATGGCCACACAGCGGCCCCTAACTTGGGAGCTCCAGAGTGACAGTCATACAGGTGGCCTTGCATGGTCTCCAGGACCCAGCCCCTGGACAGAAGTCAGGGAGAGCTTTGCCACAGCCACCCTGAGCCCATGCTGTGGAGCCGATGTCCGAGGCAGGCCGGGCCCTGCACGATCCCCTGCGGGCCCAGGCCTGGCTGGCACATCTGCTATGCCCAGGGCCGAGCTAGCCACCTCGACTTCCCAGATACACATAGAGCCACGAAGATCCTACACAGGCCCCTGCGTGCTCCTCGCCTTTCAGGTCTCCGCACCAGCCTGGGTGGCTGGGCTAACCCTGCAGCTGTGTCTCTGTTTGCTCAGTGGGATTTGCCACCCCAACTCCCTGGCTTCCATCTGGGGGACACCAGAGGGTGTAGAGGACCTGGGACTTTGTCACCTTGCAGGGGACAAGAGGAAGTTGTCTCATGATGGGCCAGGGAGCAGCACCTGCTCACACATCTCACCAGCAAACGAATGTCCGTCCTTGGGGTTGGCACGAGAAAGCGGAACTGCACATTCTTAGCCCTCACCTACTTTTTCAGGATTCCCAAATACGGAACGTTCTGAAACCTAACATTGACTGATGACCCACATGTTAGTAAAAAATAACCTGAATCAACCCAAACTGAGTGGGGAGCAAACTCTGGCCTGAAATGAAACGAGTGTATTTCTAATCTTTATTTGTCTCTCTGAGGGTGAATATTCAAATGGTTTTCCCCAAAATTAAAATATTTTACTCAGGGGTGCACCTTCAAGCCTGCTGGGGATATGAACACTGAACGTTCTTGTCCTTAACATTTAGAGTGGGGCGGGCTTGTGTCTTGTGTCTTGTTCAGGTCTAAGTGCAGGGTGGTCACTGCATTTCTCACCAGTCAGAAGCACAGGTCACCTTCGAGGTGGCAGGGAAAGTTCTGATTCTGAGCCACAGGGGGGCACTGACTTCCAGATCAGTCCTACCTGATATCCTCCTCCCCAGACTCCCTCTCTGTTTTTCTCTTTAAAATGATTTGTCTCTTACAGATAAAGACACATTAACTTGTCCCTAAGCTATGGGATGCTAGACAGGCGTGGATTTAGAGGACAGCCACTTCTCTCTGCCTATGGCTGTGATATCTTTGGGGGGTGGGGGGCTCTCACAGGTGAGGAAGGGGTCAGAGCAGGGCTCCTTGTCAGTTTGGTGACCCACACTGCCATCTTAGAGGTCACAGAGTCTTGGGTTGTTTCCAGTTGGAAGCTGTGAAGATGCTTACTTTCTTAGTTACTTTCTTGTCACTGTGACACAATACCTGACACCCACAAATTAATGGAGGAAAGGTTTATTTTGGCTTACACTTTATAGAGGTCTCAGTCCATAGTTCATTGGCTCCAAGGCAGGTGGCATGGCAGAGGGACATGGCAGAGGAGAAACAGTCCATGGCAGGGTAGCAGGAAGCAGCGAGAGATCAAGGGAGGAGGAGGGAGACAGTCCACAGCCCAGTGAGCACCTCCTGCAACCAGGCTGCACCCCCAATATCACTTCAGCTACTGAAGTCTACAGTTGGTCCACTGATGAGCATCACTGTCGTGATCCAGTCTTCTCCCAAAGTCCAACCTAGGAGCAGTGAGGCTTTGCGGGGGACGTTCGGATAGGAGCCACACAATGTATGTCTGTCTCCATTCTACCACCTTCCCATGTCGCTGTAGCGGCAGGATCACCTGTGTGGCCTGCCCATCTCCCATCCAGTGTGCCTCATCCAGCCAAGGCAGCTGCTGTTTCAGCCTCTTCTGGCCAGGTCCCTCACTGTGGAACCCCACCTTGCACTGGGTTCCCACACTGCCCTGCTTGGTCTCTCTGCAGGCATGGAGTGGGGTGACTGCCTTTGTCTGACAGACCCCGTGTCACTGCCCAACCCCATCCACCCATCCTGGCCTCCTTCCTGGCTCAGGGACCATGGCTGGCATCGTGGGCTCCATGTTGTCACCAGGTGAGGTCTGCCCCAAGGTCTTTGTGTCCTGAACAAGGAAGTGAACAGTAGGCCCAAGGGGAGAAGCAGGCCTATCACAGACTGGAAAGGAGAAGACCAGACCCTCCCTACAGCACCCGAAGAGGTGCTCACCCCCGAGGGCTCAGTGCTGGGGCTGCCGGCCCTGGGGCTTGGGGAGAGCCGCGGTTTGGTCCGAGGTTGGCTCCTGGACTCAGCCCCTCTCTCACAGTGGCTTTGACCTTCAGGCCTTGGAGGAACTGTTACGGGGTCCAAAGGCTGCAGGGGTCAGATCTGCAGTCAGTGACAGGTGCTTAGGGTGGGGCCACCGCGGGCTGCAGAGACCACAGGACACAGGCCTGGGGACCTGTGGTGTGGATGCTAGGTGGCCCGGTCACCTGCTCCCACGGTGCAGACCTGGGCAGCCTGGTCCTGGGCCAAGGTCTGACTCAGGAGGTGACCCAGGCCCGGAAGTGGCTCACTGCACCCGCCCTTCTCTCCCAGCTGTGTCCTTCATTACATGACCAGGTTTACCCCAGAAGTGGCTCCAGGTGGGCAGAACTTTCCTCTCCGGCCTCTCCCGAGCCACCTCCCCACCGTGCCTCTTCAGTTTCCCCATGGTGTGCAAAACCCACAGGTGACACACGGAAAGTTAAAGCCGAGAACGGTTCTGTGTTCTAACCACAGACCCCGTGCACAGACTCACGCGCCCGAGAGCTGAGCGGCATCACCCTGCATGGGCCGTGCACCCGAGCGCCCGCTGGTGACATCTGGAGAGCCGGGGGCTATTTCTGCACTTCATGCATTCATTGCAGATGTGTGCGCTGTGAGAGCGGTGCCTGTTAGCAGAGAGCGAAGTGTAAATGGGACCCCAGTCCCTGGCCGGAAACTCACCAACTCTCTCCTTCCAGTCCCGCGTCCACGCTGGGCACCGCACTCTGTGGCTGGGACGGGGAGGCTGCTGAGCCTGAGCCCAGCAAGGTGCACAGGCGGGTGGTTATTGTCCTGGCCCGGCTCCCTCTCAGTGCAGCCCTGAAGCAACTTTGGGTGACTTTTATGAACAAGACCACGTGCTGCAGTTAGAACTTGAAAATGCGCAGAATCAGATTCTGGCGCAACTGTCCCCTGATTTCTGTCTCTGCCTGTGTGGCTTTGCTGAGGGTCACGGCCCACCACTCCCGTGGGCGCCGCTCTAGGCTGCGCTGTGATCAGTCACGTCACACAGTTTACTGCAGGTTTTCGTGTGACTGTCTCTTGGTGGAGACCATCACTGGAGCCAGCTGGGGACAGAGGGGATGCAGAGCCACCTCCCATGGCCCAAGGCCTGGCCCCTCTCTCTGCAGCCAGAGAAACTCCTGTGTCCTATCCTAGGAGATCAAAACAGAACAACACAGGCAGCAGCTGAACAGTCCTCTGAAAAGTTCTGTTTCCTGTCTTTTCTAGGGCAAAACGTTATTTTTTTTCACTTAAGATGCATCACTTTTCTGTACCAGTTAGAGTAGAAATTAAGAATTGGTATCTTCCTTGCATCTGAAGCCTGCATTTATTGAGTCACAAGAGGCCACATGGTGGTGTGAGTGTGATTCCAAGTGCACGGTTAGGTACCAGTCGCCGGGAAGTCCAGAGGCGGAGTTGAGGCTCCCACAGACATGTGTGTGCGCGTGCACGTGTGCGTGTGACACAGGGTCCTGAGATGGAGGCTGCGATGCTCATGGAGGACGCTGTGGCGGAAGTTTGTACCTACGCCGAGCTACTGTTCCCGGTGACGAACGGCGGTGTGACTGCAGCCACGATGCCCACACTTGTGGGCACAGAGCGTAGGAGGGGCTGAGCCTCAGGTGGGGTCCCCAGTGGACGGCAGGCTCCTCCCACTGCGATGGAACCTGAACGGCTCCCAGGAGGTGCTTGTCCAGCACCCATCATGCCTGTGAGCCCCGGCCCTGCCGCTGGGCGCCTTGGGACGGGAGCCCTCGATCACAGCACGGAGAGAGGACATGGACTGCGAACGCTCCAGGGTGGCGGGCTGCAGACGGCGCTGAGGACTGGGGCCAAACAGCTGGACACGGGAGGAGCTGGAGTCCCCAGGACCTGAGGCAACACGGAGTCCTAGACCAGTTGGTTCCCATTCCTGGGGGCACAGCCAGGGAGAAGTGTTTTAGGAAGACGCCGTTGCATACGTGTCCCAGATGTGTTTCCATTCCACAAGTGACAGCGACGCATTCTTGAGCTGTTTGCAGTTTGAAGATGCTGGGGACCCCTGTGTGCAAGTGCTTATTTTTTATTTTGAGACAGTCTCACTAAGATGCCCAGGCTGGGCTCAACTTGCCATCCTCCTGCCTCAGCCTCCCAGAGAGCTGGACTCACAGGTGTGCACCACTGCACGCAGCTACCCTTCTTAATTCCTCCTCTTCCTTTCAGGTTCACAAATCTTAGAGCTTCGGGCTCCCCCGACTTCTTAGGCCTGATTTTCCCCTGCCAGCCTTTTGACTTGGGGACCTATGTGCTGGCGTTGTCATAGGAGGGCACACTTCTTTTTGTTAGACTTTTCCTTTGGGACACGGGCATCTCTTATTCTGAGCTGCTTTGGCACAGAAGCGGCCTCGTAGAGCCCTGGAGACAACAGGTTTCTGCCTTCTTCCTCCAGCAGTTTAGGGCCATGGAGTGAGCAAATGTGTTAAAACGCACGGAGTCACGTCTGCGGGGACACGCGTAGGAAATGCCCTTGGAGAGAAAGCGCGTCCCGGCGGGCTCCACCCAGGACTCTGGGGGTCCTGCCGTGGACACTGCATCTGAGAACACGCAGCTCTCCAGCTACGGCGGTGTCCGGTGTGGGCTCCTTCCAGTCACTCCAGCAGCCCTGTAGCGGTCAGAGCGGGGCCCAGGCTTCCCTGAGCCTGAGCCGGGCATCTCCAGGGCAGTGTCCGCCTCCCCACTCTGCGCCGTCACGTCCTCTGTGCAGTCCCAGGGTGCAGCGTGACCATGGCTAGGTGGGAGGGGGGGAGGGAAAGGGAAGAGAAAGAGCGAAGCTGTGCGGTGTCCCTGCACCAGCCCCTGCAGCACGTGTCATCACCATCGACTACACACGCACAGTGATGAAAATAAAAGTTAAAAAGAAGAAAAAGGTGTCAGCAAGAGTGGGAAAAGGGCCACGTAATTTGCATCCTGAGCGCTCACCGTTCTGATATGGGTGACCTTCAGTCCGCCCTGTCTGTCGCCTGGAAACTGGGACCTTCACTCCCTTCTCCATGCTTCCGAATCCCCAGAAGCCTCCTCAGCTCTGTCCGTGAGCAGCCTGTATAGCTCACCACCAGGGAGCTCTTCTGAGGTGGGAGGCGGACCTGTCCCTGTCGGAACATGGCTTCCCTGTGCAGTCCCCGGGCCCCACGGCAGCGCCTCCTGCCAACCCCGTGACTCAGGGCCATTTCAGGGTGCTCGTCCTCCAGACTTCCGCGTGGAGACCCTGATATCTGGGTCTCAGATCTCAACTGGGATGTTTACATGGGACTCTGGTGTGCCCCAGCTGTAGCACAGCCCAGGGGACCGGCATCCAAGGCTCCATCCATCCCACCCTTGCTGTCCCCACTGCCCTTTCCGAGGCTGTGCACACAGAGCATGCGCTGTGCCTGGGGTGCTCAGCCATCCTGCTCGGTCCCAGCTGTCAACCTGTCCCCGCAGAGGTCCAGTGTGACAGACGTGAGGAGGGGCTGCCGCATGCCAGTCACTTAGAAACTGGCGACCTGAGTGGCCAGTGTCAGAAGGGAAACAGCGCAGGGCAATTCCTTCAGATAAACTGCTGTCATAGCACCCGATCTCTCCTGGAAGGTCTCCTTCCTGACAGCCACAAAGGAGATGAGGCTTGTGCAACTCTGGATCAGCTGCTGCTAAACTGTGTTCGCACAGGAACACGCTGCAGAAAGCACGTATTTCACCCTTAAGTCCGGGCAACTCTGCTTCACCTGTTTTATATATCGGACCTCCTTGTACTTCAGAGTCAAAGATTTCACGATGGAACAATTTCCAAACCCATTGTGCTAAGACAGGGGTGGCAAACCAGTGGCATGTGGGCTGCAGCCGGATGCTGGTTATCCCGAAAGCTCTGAGAGGTGGCCTTCCCTGCTCTGTTGCATTCCCATCTGCTTTGACTCCCTCATCTCCTCCTCCCGTGGAAGGGAGCCTCTGCCACACCTCTCCCCTCCAGCAGTGCGCAGCATGGACCCTGCTGGCCCATGAGCTGTGACTGAAGGTCTGCATGCGTTGGCTTCTTCCTCCTCTGGGAACTCATCGGGGCATGCACTCCTGTGTCCCTGCCCTCGCCTTTGTCCTGAGTGCTCCCTCCCCATACTCACAGCCGTGTGCTCTGTGCTGGTGTCCTCTGCACCATTCATCATGTCCGGCATTAGTGACACTGCTACTTCCCCCACAAGCAGGAGCCCTAAGGTTTCGAAGCTGATGTGCTTTGTGTTCCGACAGCGTGCTGTGCCACTGCCACAAAATAAGTGTGTGATAAATGGGTGAATAAGTTGCTCTGTGTGTGGGGGGCTGTGGGTGTTGATTTCTAGTTTTGCCATAATGATCCTAGATGAGAATTTTTAAAAATGTATTGTTTGAGATAGAGATTTGCACATCATCAGATACGTTTATTTTACCAAATTTGAAACATGACTGGGCATTTTCCCTGTGAATGTTCCCTCTTTGTTTTTTCCCTCCTAGTTCTTCTGGGATCCCTTTCAGATGGTGCCATCCTTCCTCATTTGATCTTTCCTCCCTTAATTTTCCATCCCCATGCTTTACTGAAGGTCATTACTGCCACATTTCTGTACATTTTACTCACCCTTCTTTGAGAAGTGATTAATCTGATATTTAACTCCAGTGTTGAATTTTAATCTCAATGACTTTTTACTTCTAGGAGTTCTCCTTTTTTCCTTTTGAGTCCTGGGTTTCTTTGGATACTATTTCTTGTTCTTTTCTCATGTTAGATTCACACTTCTTTTTTGGTCTACAGTTACTTCAAACATTTTTACACAGCGTATGATCAGTAGCTCATTACAGGAGGTTTCTGGGTGTCCACTTCTGCTATGTCCCCTGCTGCTGTCACCAGTGAACATTCTTTTTCTGGTCTGTAATCACTTGGGGTGTGACTTGGCGTCCCCAGCAGCTATTGGAGAGTGTTCTGTGTTACCTGGGTGGATGGCTGGTATTGAAGTAAGCTTCCCTTTCCTTTCCCTGGTCTGTGCTTCAGTGATATGAACATCCTAGGACCATCTTCTTGTCACTGTCATACTTTAAAATCCCCAGTGACCTTGAGTGTGGCCAGCTGTGGGTGTGACTTCTTTGGGGTGAACATTGTTTCTGCCCAGATGGTGCCCCTTTTTGGGGAGTCCTCACTGGCAGAGTTTGTAGCTGACCCTCCCCCTGCCCAGTTTACGGCAGGCTGTGGCAGAGACTTAAGTCTCAGTCTGTGACACTGCAGGGCTATGATTGAGATAACCTCACAGCCAAGGACAGGAGGGCTCAAATTAAATTCCTTTCCCTGAATGGTGGTCTCCCCCAATGACCTGACAAGCTACTGGTTAATTATGACCCAGTCCTGGTCTCCTTTTATTTCTTCTGCAAGAATTCATTGCCTCCCTTTTACAACCTTGCCTGCTATCGCCAGATACCTCACACGCTGTCTGCAGATATCTCACATACACCCTGTCCTATTTCTTCCCACATTTGTAATCAACAAATACTGGAGGTCTTGGGTACCTGGTGTCTTTGCTGCCCAGAGCAGCTCAGATGATCCCAGACCCTCAATTTCTGCTTAAGTCTTGTTTCTGGGTCTTTTGCCTTGCACTGTAGCCCATAGGCAGGAGAGCTGGGCTTGAGGCCAGGAAACCAGATAAGTTGTCCATGGAATTCAGACCCACTGAGGCAGCAGCCCCTTGACCACTCAGCTTTATGTAATTTCAGCAGAGCCTCTTCTTTCATAGAATAAGCCAAAGACCTCAGGAGCCTGAGCCTCTCCAGGTGAGATGTGGACTAAGCAGGGTGTTCTTCAAGTAGACTTCAGCTTGGAAGAAATGAAGAGGGTCTTTCCCTCTCTGCATTGTAAATCCAAAGTTTATAGTGGTCCTGGGAGATTTTAAGATATCTAAGCTCCTATGTGTAGGACAGATGTTTGTATGTGTGTGTGTGTGTGTGTGTGTGTGTGTGTGTGTGTGCATGCACGTGTGTACATGAGATTATCAGTAACCAAAGCAGTAAAATGTGATTATAAGCATCCTTGCATCAGCCCAGGAAATTGATCTTATGAAATTCCATTACAGCTACATATTTGTTAGATTCCAACGGGTCTCTCTGTATTTGGGGTATCTTATTAGAAATAGCTCATCCAGAGCTTTGCGTCAGACTGATGGACCTAGTGCCTTCATCTGAAATCAAGTGCTTTGCATTGTGGACGTGGACAAGGTGCTGCTGGCTTGGCCCATGGTTCCTGCCGCCAACCTGGGGATCATGGCATCTGTGACTGCACAACACTTGTGTGGCATCCGGCACAGCACAGCCCATCCTGGGTTCATCCCGGCTCTCACCTGCCGTAGTGTTCCACAATGGACAGGATGTCAGGAAATTGTCTCCTACAATAAACACGTGCACTCAATCACGTAGCCCACACACTGTCCCTGCAGTCCCCCTTCCTGGCACGGTTGCTTGAGGAATCTGCAGGGTCAGCCACAAATACAGATATCTGTGTCCACAGTCTTTTGTTTTTTATTTTGAGACAGGGTCTTCCTGAGTTGCCCAGGCTGGCCTTGAATTTGTGATCCTCCTGCCTCAGCTTCCCAGAGTGTTGGGATTATAGGTGGGCACCACTATGATGGGCTGCTTTTGTTTTCCTGAAGGATGCTCCCAGCTTAGAGTGGTGGTGCACACCTGTAATCCCAGCATTCTGGGAGGCTGAGGCAGAAGGATCATAAGTTTGAGCCCAGCCTGGGTAACTTAACAATTTAGTGAACCCTGCCTCAAGAAAAAAAAAAAAAAAGAAAGAAAAGAAAAGAAAAAAGGAAGGAAGGAGATATTCCCCAAGAACTGAGTTAAATTCAAGACATGACTTTTGCTTCTGGTACTGATGTGAACATCTTCGCCACAGCCATGAGATTTCAGATAAATTCAAACAACATACCAGCTTGAATCGCTTTGGTCACAACAAATATACCCTCCTCCCACACTATGGCAAACTAAATATGTTTTATTCACTGAACTGAATTTTCTTAAATACTAGGGAGTCAGGTTAACGTTGCTGCTCTCTGGATTGTCAGGAACACACCATGTCTGGAGCGGTGGCACTGCAGTCCCACGCGTCCTCAGAACCCCATGAGGCCGCGGGTCTGGCCCTGTGGCTCTGTGGCCTCTGCAGTGTGCACTGGACTCTTTTGCAGCTGGGGACTTGTTTCAGTCCTTCATCTGTTTTTCCAGGCGTGACCATTCAAGCACGATTACGCCAAGCGTCTGAGTTCACCTGGCTTACACAAGGGATTTTCCTTCACATTTGAGGAATCCCTAGAATGACACAGCCCTTGGAAAACACAATGAGGAGGCTCTACAACTGAAATGGACAGTTTCTGATCGGGTCGATCGTTATCAGAACATCGTCCGGCTTTTGGGGACTTCAGTAAACCAAGGCGCATTTGAGACACTGGTTTCCCCCTCAGACTTAAATAACCACCACTGTCCACCCTGCTGCGCTGCACAGTGGATTGCTCCACACCCTCTCCATCTGGTGCCATAGCTGCATCTGCATGGCTTACTGGGGTCTGCTGTCCCTGGGCAAAGGCCGAGTCACTTTCAGCTCTTGAGTCTCCCGGCCTCACAGTTCAGGGCACACAAAAACTCGGGACTTCTCTTTTCTTGACTGAAGCTTTGCCATTTTGATCATCAGTGTCTAGTAACCCAAATGTGTGCCAGTGTTTCTCATAAACAGATTCCTTGCAGATTTGTTCCAGCTCAGCTTTGCAAGCTGAGCCCTCCCAAGTAGTACCTCCACTCCCACTGTGACTGTCCTCTCAATTTTTGTTTAAAATCAAGAAGGGTGGGAAGCTTCTCCACCTAATAGGATGCATTGTGGAAATTCACCATCGATAGAGAGCAAACGCCTTGAGGAGTAAAGAAAACATACTTTGGCTGTGGTGGTGATGGCATCCATGCAGTGAAATGAAGGAAAATTCTGTTCTGAAAGAAGAAGTCTTGACAGGGTCTTCATGGTACCCGAGAACATGCAGTCTGTGTATCTGTGAGGGAGTTAATGGTAGTCAGCAAAAGTGGGCCTTTCACCTCAAGACTGCTCTCTGAGATCGCACCTTTCTGTGTACATCACCGAGCAGTAAATCCTGAAACTCTCCAGCGATTTCCTGGTCTAGACGGGAGCATCCCAGGATTCAGATGGAACAGCACCCATGCTCTGATGGCCCAGTGCCACCTGACTGTCTGCAGTGGAGTTTTTGTCCTTGTGTGTGACAGACAGTGTTGAGTGGTGATTTCAATCCCAGTAGACTTCTGTTCTGAGAAAGGAGATTTGGGAGATGGAAGACAGTGGCTGGTGAGGACGAATCAGCTGACCAGATTCTGGGCCTGAAAAATCAAAGCCCAGCATGGCACGTGGTGCCCAAAGCCAGTGCTGCCCAGGGCACTCGCTGTCCTCCGGCTTCCTCTCCATCACCCTGTCTAGACTTCCTGCTTTGAGCAGTGCTGGTGACCGGGCCCCACCCCCAGTGATGAGCAGGCCCACCGCAGTCTCAAACACAGCTGCCTGAGAACATCACCAGCTAAAGTCCAGGAGAAACGGAGGCACAGAGATCTGTGCCTGTAGTCCTGGCACTCTAGGAGGCAGGAGGATTGTAAGTTCTACCCTGTCCGCCTGGGCTATTTAGCAATTAGTGAGATCCTATCTTCAAATAAAACTGATAAAAAGGGTTGGAGATGAACCGGGGCCTGATTTCACTCCACAGAAGAGGAAAAAATTCATATGCATTGCTGAGTCTGAAGTATTTGAAGCTTTAAATGTATTGAAGTTGTGTGGAAAGATTGGGCTGAAAGTCACTGCTGAAGGACTGTTGTAATGTCTTAAGAGACCAGAAAACATGAGTGCATTTTTCCATATATTTCTCAGGAATTCTGTATTTCTTTCACATTAGAAATGTGTTTAACCATATTTTTCTTATAATTTTATTTTACTAACATTTTAAATAATGAATTGATTTAGAAAGTTACAGCTACTTTGAAAATAAGAGTAGCAGTTCAGTGATCTTGACAGTAATGGGAAACAAGCAGCTCAGTGTCTGTTTGGCCAGAACATTTTATTTATGAAATATGTCAGAGCATTATTCCATTTCCTGAGTACGTGAGGGAAAATTAAAACAATATTAATTTCTCCTTTGAGTAGACATATGTAGTCACGCCTGCTGGTCTTGAAGATTCCAGAATCCATTTTGTATAAAATGGGCCTTGAATTTTGTCTTTGACCAATTCAATACCTTTCTGTGTGACTGATTGCCGTATCACAGTCTTGCATTACTTGCCTGGGTTTTTTATAGAAAAAAACAATCTCAAAGTTAGTAGGCCTTCTCTGATGATGGGCACATCATTCTGACCTTTAATTGATATAAGTTCTCAGAATGCTTTGGCTTCGAGATCACTTGTAATTATAAATACACAATGACATTCAGACCTCCTACCTGGTCTTCTGTAGGAATCCCTAGAACGTAGAAATGACCTTGACCCACCCACGGGCACAGTAGATGGGTGACTGTGATATGAACTCTTTCGGGGAGGTGCCTAGAAAGAGAATTTCTAGTGATCTTCACACTGACTTCCATAGTGGTTGTACTAGTGACCCATGCACACCCATGTTTACAGCAGCAGAGCTCATAAGAGTTCAATCTAGGAAGCAGCCTATGTCCATCAGCAGATGAATGGATAAAGAAAGCATGGTATTTACACAGTAGAGCGCTACTCTGCCATTACGAAACATACAATTGAGTCATCTGTAGGAAAATGATGCACCTTGAGACTACTTTAGGAGAGATGAACCAGACCCATTGCTTACATATCACTTGGTTTCTCTTATGTCAGAAACCCAAAGTACAAATAAATTAAAGAACAAGACAAAAGATAGGTGGTAGGAAACAGGGAGATAGGTCTTCTGCAAAAGGGAAGGGGATAAGATGATAGGTAGGGAGAGGAAGGCAATGGGACAGAAGGAGAATTAAAAAGAATGAAGACATTCCGTCCATGCACAAACTCCCCACAATGAATGTGATCACGTGCTGCAAACATGGATGAATAAACACAGAAATTAAGGAAGAACACAGGGAGTGGCCAGGGAAGGCGGGCGGAGTGTTAACCCGGTACTTGATTCATTTATTGTTTAGTGAGTCCTGCCCTAGTAGCAGTAGTAGTACAAGCTGAGCATGCAGGTGGGAATTCTGAGTAGTTCAACAAATTGAGGATTATGCTGAGAACAAGGAAATGGCTCACTCTGAGCGCCTGCGACTTCCCCCCAATCATTCTGCTTTTCCATGATCGTAGCTGTGGTAGAACCCGTATTACAATGTTTCAGGACATTATAGGAGACCTGAATGTCATTGTGATTTATAATTGCAAGTGATTGTAAGCCAAAACATCTTGAGAACTTATCACAAATAGAGGTCAGAACCCTGTGCCGTGACACATTGCAGCGGTTTGGAGCCAGGTGGCTGCCTCGCTCGTCGGGCAGGTATAGGGTAACTGTTGTCTGTGCTCAGAACCTTGGGCCATGTGTGGGTCCTGGCTCCCGTGAGGATCCCAGTGCCTTCAGCCTGGCTGCCACAGCCTTGTGTCCATACCTGACACATTGCCATCCTCCTGCAGGACATCTGCCAGCCCAAGGTGGGGCTCGGTGCAGCCAGGAGAAAGCCCTGTGACTTGAGTGGTCCCACTGACCCCGCCCTTATTCAGACAGAGCAGTGTGTACATTTTGATCTTCTGTTGGGTTTTTAGAATCTTGACTGTTATATGCCTAGGTGTGGATTCTTTTTTTTTTTTTTAATCATGACTAGTCGAACACTGGTGTGCCTCATTTATCTGTATGTCAAGTTCTTTTCCCCTGCTTTGGAAGTTTTCTGCCATTACTTTCTTTGAACAGTTTTTTTTTTATGTCATTTGCACTCTCTCCTGTCTCTTCATTGACTCTTATCAGTCTTGGGTTATTCTTTGCATCAGCTAGCAGCTGCTGGATTGATTTTTCATAGTCCTTTACTCTTTTTAAGAAATTTTTCTTTTCCTGGTCATTAATTGCAATCCTGTCTTCTGTATCTGATATTGTGTCCTTGCATTGGCTTATTCTGCTGTGTAAACTTTCAGTGGAGTTTTTAATCACTTGGAAATCTGTTTGCATCTGTTTTATGGATTCCATTTGTTTCCTATGTTGGGATTCCATCGTGTTCCTCAGCTCTTCTCTTTTTTATCTGTGTCTGCTGTATATTTATTAATCATGTCTTGCACTATGAACACAATCTATGTTGTTATTTGAGAAATTATTTCTGATTTCAGTTTTTCCAGATACTCTTTCATTGCCGGTTCAGGGAGTCCAGGTGGTTGAGTATCAGATTGTTCCATCTCATTGCCCTTTGGAGCTGCCTTAGGTGATCTGGGAGTCTGGTTCTGAGACTTGTTTACATGTTTCCTCATTTCAACAGATGCAGCCTGCTGCATTTTTGTTGAGGCAACTTTTTGCTCACCCAGAGGTCTTCAATTCTCAACAAGCCACTGAGAGACCTTTTCTCTGCTGCTCACCCCTGCACCAATTCCTGGGTTCAGAACGGCTGCCTTCTGGATCCCTGTGCTGCCCTGTGGTCCAGGCAGGGTTCTGGCTAGGACCTGTGCACACTTGCGATGGTATCTGGGCATGCCTCTGGCTCGGGCCTGCCCCTCTACATAGCTGTTGTCTGAGAGGGCCTTTGGCTGGGGGCTGTACACCCCAGTCCCTGCTGTCTGAGTGGGCTTCTGGCTGGGGTCTGCACACACTGACCAGTATTATCTGGGTGGGCCTCTGGCTGTTGCTCATGTGCCTGTGCAGCTCTTTTCCAGGGTAGCCTTTGACTAGGCCCATGGCTCTAAGCTACTGGGGTTGGGGTGGGACCCTAGCTAGGACCTGCCCACAACCACATCACTCTGATCACCACAGGCTTCTTGCTGGGATCAGTCTGTGCATTTTGAGCAAAACTTGTTTCTCTGTGCTTCACCAGTCTCCTCTTTGACTACTAGCAGCCCTCTGTGAGTGATGCCCTGCAAAGGGATAGTGCTGGGCCCTGGCAGAAGGGACTGCACTTCCTTTTGGAGTGGGTTAACCCTTTTGCTTGCCAGGGCCCTTGTGTAGGAGGCAGCCGCTCACCCCATGTCCACCCAGCAGTCCCAGGGTCACTTTCAGGAGCCACTTAGCTGACCGTCTACAATTTCAAGAGCCTTTCCGAATGTGTAACGCATGTAGCAGAGTGCACTCTTTTCCTGAAGACAGGGCTCTTGCTTTCCAGACAAAACAATACATGGATAACACATTAATCTTTTGTTGATGGAGATTGCTGTCTCTAAACCTGTAGTTAATAAGATACTGCATTATATGCTGTCGGAAGAGACTTAAAATTAGTTAATATGTTCTGGATCACTGGAAAACCATAAAGAATTTCCTTATTAGGAGAAGGGAGAGTGAGTGGTAGCAAGAAGCAGTGCTTTGATGTCTTAGCAAACGATGCTGTGTTAGGGATGCAGTCTGCCTTTGCCTTATCTGGCTTCTGTTTACGTATTAAGCATCACTCAGAGACAGCTCTGGCCACAATACAGAGGCATTGTTCTTTTCACAGCAGATGAGAAACTGAGTCAACATGGTATTTTGAGCTGCAAGCCTCTGATGCGATGAGGGGACAGCGCAGGTTGTTTGGAAGCACGCAGGGCTTCTGCTCTTGTGTGAATGCCAAGCCCAGATGCCCTGGAGGACCTTCGGGTTCCTGGGTCATTTCCTGCATGATGCTCATAGCACCCAGTGGGCACAGGCATTTTACTGCGCCCATCACAGACAGGCAGGGGCCACAGGGCAGGACACAGGCCCTTCAAATGTAATGATGATTTCTTTGCAAGCATTGTCTGCATTTGCTATTCAAGTCTCTATTATTAGTCTCTCACATTCCTAGTCCTCAAACTGATGCCAGACTGAAAAGCACCTGTTTACATTGGGGTGGGAAACGGTGTCACTGTGTCCTCCAGGCTGGCCTTCAACTTGCAACCCTCATGCCTCCGCCTCCCAAGTGCTGGGATATGGTGCGCTTTACCACACCTGGCTGAGCAGCAGCATCTTTAACTTTCCCCTCTGCATAGAATGTCCAGAAAGAGACCCACTGTTGACTGACTCTCCTGTGGCCAGGGAGAGCCCTTCTGTGCTTTTGTGCATGGACAGAGTTCACTCGGGTGTCCGCAAGCAGCAGGAGACCCCCATTCCAGTGTGCACTGCACTCTAACGAGAAGCGAAAGCAAGGACACATGTGTGCACACAGCACATGTACCGGTGCGGGCTTTGTTAGCGGGTGGGACAACGGGGCGCCTGAGTATGAACAGCACTGAGATGTAAACAGATCTGACCTTCAGTGCGTTCTCTCCTCGTCTGCGCCTGAGTGCACATCTTCCCGATCATCACACACACTCTCCTCAGTTTGTAAGGGCTAAAGAGAAGGCGGAGGTGTGGCTCTTCCACACCAGCCTGGAAGGTTAGCCTTTGTACACTTGGTCAGAAGAAAGCACCGTCAGGTTTTGTCAGAAAAGAGTGTGACTTTGAGGCACTTGCTCAGCTTTTCAATTGTTGTTTCTTTCTAGTGGTCTTTGTAAGAGCTAGAAGCATTGCTTCTTTGACGTTAAATTTGTAAGCCTCAGGCGACATGGGAAACCTTTTTTAAGATTTTTCTCAAAGTTTTGAAAAGCTATTAGCCAGGATCATGATGTAATAAGACATAAAGTTTTTCCTTTTAAAAAATTTAAGTGCTTGTGTAGAGTTAAGAAGCTGTTGTACATTTATGATTTAATAAAATAATTCTAAAGGAAAAAAAAAGAGTGTATACCTCGGAGGGTTCTACCCGAAACCACTTAAAGCTAGTGAATGACTCAGCCCACCCCAGGGTATGAGATAAATGAATACAAGATAAATGCCAGAGGATACACACAGCGGGTGGAACCTTAGCTTACAAACTGAGTCAAATGCAATGATCAGGTTCAGTGTTGACCTTACGCGGAAGTTTGATTGGGTTCACAACCAATTTGTTTTTTGACCAGAATCATGGAAAGAGTTAAGTTTGTGAACCGAGGTACCACTGTACCGCTGTGTGTTAGCAATGAACACAAACTGAAATTTCAAAAATTTTGGCAGTGAAATACTTCAGTGTACTCTTAACAAAACCCTACAGTGTTTGTGTGCTGGAAATGGTTAAACCCTGATGAGTGGAGAGACACGGAGTGAGTCACTGGTTAGAACCGTCAGTACAGCAGTGGTCAGTTAACTCTCAGATGCCTTGGGAGGCCAGTGCCTTTCCTGACAGAAACCACGCTGACCACATAAACAAAGCTTGTTCCAAAATGTATTTGTAAAAACACAGCCCTTCACATAGGTCAAATCATCTTGAAAAGAAAGAATAAAATCAGCAGATGAGCCTACAGGCCCGCCACCTCACCTAGTAATCTGGGAGCTGCGGTGTTGGTAGCCAGATCACAGGTAAACAGAAGGGGAGAGACTGCGGGCATAGAAGCACACGTAGGCCCGGCTGATTTCTGACAACGGCGCACAGCAGTTCAGCAAAGATGGGTGTCAGCCGAAGGTGCGAAGCAACTGGACATCCACAGACAAAATATGCACAGGACACAGCTAACAGAACACGCAAAGCAAAAGTGTTTCACGTCTTATAGAACAAAACTCAAAATAGACCATGCACGGGAAAGACAGTCTATGCAGTGTTTGGGCAAGGAAGAACGAAGTCTAGGACTCTGGTTCCAGGCTGGAAAGGTTTTAAATGTGACAGCAGACACAGGAGCCATGCAAGGGGTGAAGGATGCGTTGGATCGCGTGATGATACAAAGCTGTTGCTCTTCAGAAACTCCTGCTATAAGGGTCAAAAAGTCAGGCTACAGCACGAGAGCAAATGTTGGAAACCTCATAGCCAACATAGAAAGATGTCTGCAGGTTTAACGATAGAGGAAAGTGCTTTATTTGCGTTAGAAAATTGACAGAAGGCACGAAGATGTTCCACAGGAGAGGGACAGAGGTGTCAGACAAGCACAGGAAAGACGCGCATCACTGGCCGGCCGGGGGACACAGACTGAAGCCCCGCGAGGTCCGCGTCACCTCTCACACAGGGCATGGCCACGCAAGAGCTGTGACACTGGCAGCCTGGGTGGTGTGGAGAGGCCGCCGTGGCGTGTGGCCGGTGGGAGTGTAACGAGCACAGGGTTCTCCCGCAGCTCAGCGGTGCTTCTGGAACCAGAGGCACCGACCCCACCACGGCTGCTGCTGCTGCTGCCCCCTCATCCCTGGGAAGGGCGGCTGTGTTCAGAGAGCTGCCGGTGAGCACTCATGGCGGCTTTGTCCATGGCGACCCCAGACCAGCGCCAGCAGCCAGGCACACTGCAGCTTTTGGGAAAAGTGGACACAGAAAAAAGAACTACAACAAAATAAGAGGAACTCACTGCAGCGGGGAAACCTTTGAGATTTACGTCAGTATTGTTATGATTAACTTTTGTCTCTTTCCTTCTTTCCCTCTTTGCTTTCTGGGGCTCCCTACCTCCCTCCCTCCCTCCCTTTTCTCTCTGTCTGTAGTGCAAATCTTCACATTAAAACCTGCTGAATACGCGGATCATCAGTGACACTTTTCATGTCCATTGGGACTTCTAAGCAGTTTGTCACTTTAAGGACACAGAAATACATTTTTCCTAGAATTTGTCTCGAGGAAAAAGCTGACCATTCTTGAATAATTGATTACCATTTCGAGAGAAAGGAGGAATAGAAATGAGTAAGACAGTAGGGAAAAGGCAGCTGTGTGGTGGGCTTTGGGTGAGATTATATTCATGTTTCTCCTGTCAGTCACCAACTCAACCAGACATTTAAGGTCAGGAATCTTTGCTTACTTAAAACCCTAACTCCAAGGAGATGACCGCAGTGTCCAGGCTGTTAGGGCCCACACTGCCGACTCCTGCTAACGCGTCCAGTGGCCCTGCCCTTCCTCTTAGGGCTCCCCCACCAGCGCTGCCTGTGGCTGGTCCCCAAGACTGCGATGGAGAGCCCAGAGCCCTCCTGAGTCCCCTCCTCCTCCCCAGGCAGCTCCACACATCCCTGCCACCTCCTGGGCCGGCACCGCTGGGCACAGTGCCTGAGCTGCGGGGCGCCCTTTATCCCCAGCTGGACCGGGCCAGACCAGCGGAAGAGGCCGCAGCTGAGCCCCTCCGCCCTGCCGCAGTGAGCCTGCGCCTGTCCCCTCAGCCTTCTGAAGCTCGTTTTCCTGTGGCTTGGGTGACTGGGTCCTATTTCTTCACTCACCCACCCACCTCTGCCCAGAACCCTGGATTCTGTCTTCAGCCCAGACGCATTGGAGCCCCATTAGGCGAGCTCACTCACTCTGCTTTTATCCTTGCACCTTCATGGTTTCCCAACCACATTTTCTCTCCTCTTCTAAATCCCAGGTGCTTGCGCCTGTCCTTCCCTGGGTTCCCACTTGAACTCTAACAAGCAGTCCACATTCAGCATGGCTCTCCTCCTTGCAAGGCTCCCCCTTCCCCCCTCCC